>NC_055993.1:20640532-20984936 GCF_018446385.1 Zingiber officinale
TTTAAAAACTTATTTTTAATTCCTTAAAAAAAGTTTCTAAAAGCGGCGAACGAAGGCGCGTATGCTATGGAAGAGGCACCCTTCAAGATCGGCGGGAAAATTCCCACCGAAAACAACTAAGGCACCTCGGACCGGGTCCGGGGCACCCTGAACGCTCCGTTGGAGGCGCCTTCAATACCGAAATATGCAACGAACAGAGAGTTCACTGCAAGTTTTCTTCTCATCGAAACCAGCGATCCAAGGCGCCTTAAACTAGGATTTCCACCCTTCAACTCCTTCAAATACCCTACAATGCCTCCTAGGTATACTCCAAACTATCCTAAATCATCCTTTACATGGTTCTAGTACTTGTTTTGCAAGTTTTCATGTATATTGTTAAAATTATGAAATGACTCAATGTTGCGTCCACCTCGGGCACGACCCCGTCCACTGACGCTAGATTTCCCACTTAGCAGCATAGGCTTAGTTTTTGTCAGCATTCATATTCTGTCATTAAATGTAGATACCTAAGTAGACCTTGTTTCACGAGTTATTGTCCGTCTGTCGTAGAGATGATTGCCCACTATCCGTTGGACAGACTGGTTTACTGCAGTCATGCAGTAAATCGAGATCTATGTGCCCAGTTTTTCAACAACCTTGAGATGGTTGATGATTTGGTCTATTCCACCAGAGTTGGTGGAAAGGACATCCAGTTTACACCTGCTTTATTACGCACCAGTTTAGAGCTTAGACAGTAAGCCTGTCCTTTCCTATGCTACCCTAGTAGGGATCTGCCATTTGGCGACCCCTACTCCCACATTACTCTAGATACACTCTATGAGTATTTTTTTGGTGGGGAGAGACCACTTGGAGTCTCTGATTTCAGGTCGATGTCTCTCAGGGTGCAGGATTACATCATATATAGAGTCCTCACTGCATGCATTCTACCCATCACATCTCGGGACGTCCCGAAGATGCGTCCATCCCATTCTTTCTTTTTGTATGCATTATGTCATCATCTGGATATAGACATTGCACTATACATGTTCTCTAACATAGTTCATGCGGCTAGTCTCGTCACATCCCGAGTAGTTCACATGCCCTACTGCCATGTACTGACGTCCATCTTTTCGACGATAGAGGGCATAGATGTGACTCAGGGGGCGATCATTCCTCTTACCCGTTATGATGAGTTTGGGTTGGGTTCTCTTAGGTTAGTGCATATAGATGTCACTGCTTAGGGGGTCCTAGCATGGGTGGGCAGGCCTCTTCCAGCCGACCCAACCGAGGATGAGCCAGTTGCTCTGAGAGGGCCCGAGGCAGACGACGAGTTTTTTGCCTTCTTTGCTCCAGCTGAGGGAGAGGACTGGTTAGAGTTTACAGCCGATGATATTCATGGGCAGCCCTCCACTTCGGCAGGGCCCTCGACCTCGACACGACCATCCACCTCCGTATCGATCGAGGATCGACTTACACGTCTCGAGGTTCAGTCAACACAGTCACGACGGCTTATCCTGGACGAACTTTGCTTACTTCGCACAGAGATAGCCTCCGTCTTTACCTCCCTCCGAGACGAGATGCGTCAGGGGCAGCGTGAACCCGAGCAACCGCCACCTCCAGCTGATGATCCTCCAGCTGATGATCCTTCTGCCTGACTCTATGCATTGTATTTGATCCTAGACACTCATGCATTGTATATTGGATCTGGACATCCCCTTAGTACTTTTGTTGCTTAGATGTTTGATTAGTTGGACTATCGTCTATGTTAGCACTTGTTTGATTTTGCTTACTCTCAAATTGGCTTTCAAAAATGTAGGAAAAATAATGTTTTCAAAATCCCTATTTTACTAGATTTTCAAATTCGGACTTAGCCTAGGAATTCCCCCTTAGATGTCAGAGCATCTCACAAACACACTAGGCTTAACTTTCTTGTGTTTGAAAGAAACTTAGAACGGCGTGAGATGCATAGGGTACAACCTAGACTTCAGAATGCTTATTTATGTGCATTGCAGTAAGTCTAGGCGTTAAAAACCAACGATACATTAATCAAATTAAGTCATCCAGACCTAGTCAGATCAAACTGGATCAATTGACTTAACTTGACTAACCAAGTGAAAGTTATTATCCTCTAGGTAAACAACCAGTAACTAATGGGTACACATGTGGGCAAGAAAATTAAGTGCTTAATTTTAATATGTTTAAGTTACTCATGCTTGGACTTTAGGGCTTCTTGAAATTATGTGAACATGGCCTTAGTTACAACTTTACATATTTATCTCTTCTTAAAGAACTTTTTAAAATTCAACATTTTTTCAGTTCAAAATCAAAGCTAAGTACTTTTCAACTTTAGCTATATTTTCTAATAACATTTTCAAAGTTATTTCAACTTTTGCTAAAACATCTTTTCAAATTTAAACTATCTTTTAAAGGATTTTTCAAAATTCAATGTTTTCAACTAAATGTTTTTCAAAAAGAATACTAAAATTTTAGCTAAGTGACTTCTATGGCCATTTCCAAAACTAGCTAAGCTAAATATTTTTTCTCAAAAGAATTAAGTACTTTTTAGAAAATGCCTTTAAACTTAGCCAATTTTGAGAAAAGTCCTATCTCAAATGGAATTAAGCATTTTTCGAAAAAATTTCTCAAGTTTAGCTAAACTCTTTTCAAAATAATTTACCTAAGTACTTCGAATCTACAAAATCTAAGTTTTCGAATCTAGCTAACGTGTCTCAAAAAAGATCTCTTGTGAATCCTTAAACATTTACTTAGCTAAGTCTTTATCCCTCTATTTATATTAAGGCACTTATCTTTTCTAAACATTTTTTGAAAAGTTAAAGCTAAGGCCATTAATCACAAATTCCCTGTTACCCCCTTGTTTATTTTGATGTATGGCGAAGGGGGAGAGTAGTAGGAAAATTCAAAGCAACTTATTCAAATTAAAGGGCTCTTATTAAGGGGGAGCCTTACATCGTTAAAGGCTTAAGTTTTGTTTCATTTATTTAAGCCTGCTTATGCGTCTTAAACTTTGAAGATCATTATTGCAGTTTTTTACTTAACTTTGAATGGTTGCCATAATAAAAAAGGGGGAGATTGTTGACGTAGGAAGCATCCGACGATCGAACCCGAGTTTTGATAATGACAAAGGGTTCAAAGTTAAGATTAATTATTGTCTAACGTACTTGAATAAGTGTTTCAGGAAAGTCCTAACTGCGGTTAGGCAGATGAAAACCCTAGGGTGTGGTAACCCTAGGTCTTAGGGGGCGGTAACCCTAGGTGGAAAAAAACCCTAGGGGGTGGTAACCCTAGGTCCTAGGGGGTGGTAACCCTAGGTGGAGGAAAACCCTAAGGGGCGGCAACCTTAGGTCTTAGGGGGTGGTAACCCTGGGTGGAGGAAAATCCTAAGGGGGGATAACCTTAGGTCCTAGGGGGTGGTAACCTTAGGTGGAAAAAACCTTAGGTAGTAACCTTAGGTCCTAGGGGGTGGTAACCCTAGGTGGAGGAAAACCCTAAGGGGCGACAACCTTAGGTCTTAGGGGGTGGTAACCCTGGGTGAAGGAAAATCCTAAGGGGGGATAACCTTAGGTCCTAGGGGGTGGTAACCTTAGGTGGAAAAAACCCTAGGGGACGGTAACCCTAGGTCCTAGGGGGTGGTAACTCTAGGCAGAAAGTTCAGTCGGTCTGGAGGACCGGACTGGCATCAGGTAATCTCTCCTAAGGGGAGTAGGTGAGGACGCGTTCCCCGTAGAGGGACCGTAGGCGTTGGGTCGACCTAGGGTGTCCGGTCGGAGATCCGAAGTCAGACTCGGACAGTCTGACGACTGATTTATCTTGTTTATATCTGTTCTAACTTTGTCTTGCAGTGTATGTTGTTGGTTTGGGACTAACGTGTCTTGCAAGTACAAAAGGAACAAGCTAAGTCTCGGATGAACAGTGTCCGAGGCGCCTCCATGGAGCTTGGAGGCGCCTCGGGTGCATAATGTGAGCTGGTCGTGAAGCAGTGCTGGAGGCGCCTCGGATGGAGCTGCAGGCGCCTTGGACCAGAGATTGGAGGCGCCTTGGATTAGCTTGAAGGCGCCTTCAAGTGGATGAGTTACGACCAGGTCCGTTCTGATCCACGCGGCTGACTCGGCTTGTTGGAGGTGCCTCCAACAGTGCATAAAAGGGGTGTTCGAGGCAGCAGCAGGATCATCAATTCTCAAGTGCTTCTACTACAACGTGCTGCTCCATAAGACGCCTTGAAGTGATGTTACAAGTCCCTAATGACCCGGAGCTCCGAGATTTTGATTCTGTCGTTGGTATAATTGTTTTTTATTATTATACTTATTGTAATACATATTTGTACTCTCTTTGTGTGATATAGTTGTTGCCCATAGAAAGCGATCAACGATCGCGGGCCTTGGCGTAGGAGTCGCCCTAGGCTCCGAACCAAGTAAATACTTGTGTTCGCTTTTGTTGTCTTTTATTTTCGCTACTTTAACTCGACAGTTTTATGAATCTGAAACGCGTGAAAGCCACGAGCGCTATTCACCCCCCCTCTAGCGCGATCTCG
Organism: Zingiber officinale; assembly: GCF_018446385.1. Classification (NCBI taxonomy): domain Eukaryota; kingdom Viridiplantae; phylum Streptophyta; class Magnoliopsida; order Zingiberales; family Zingiberaceae; genus Zingiber; species Zingiber officinale. The sequence continues at coordinate 20,645,061 of NC_055993.1, forward strand.
ATTCAACAGATGACTCTCTGGAAAACTTCGGCTAGCTCAAACCTCCTTCTCGGTGGAGAAACCTCACCACAACCTTGATACAAACAATACAAACACCCTTAGATCACAAGAGAAGCTTGGAGCACTTAAAAGACTTCTAATAGACTTTAACCAAGTCTATTTTGTCAACCATAGCCAAGCACTTCAAGCTCTCGTAAATAGAACTCGGGAGTAAACACAAACTGTGTTTCCCACCTCCAGTCGACTGGTGTATACAGCAGTCGACTGATTCTTTAAGTGAAACCAACCATTGCACCCCAACGATCGGCTACCAGTCGACTGCTACAGTGTATCAGTCGACTACTATACTAACTTCTATAGTAAATCTTAACCCTAAGATTTTACCCTGAGTGCAATCTCTCATGCACTCGTCCTTGCTCGTACAACCTAGACTTAGCATTCTAACCTCCTCCATCAGCCTTGCATCCCTCGGATGTCTCCCTATCCTTCACGCCTTGTCTTCTGAAGCTTCCGTCGACCTTGTCATCGTTGTCGGGTCTTCACTGCCTAGAGCCATGCTACGGGACTTTATCCTTTGCCAAGTCACACTTGAACATACGTTGCAAAGACTATATACTTGGACTTACACCATCATGACTCACCCTCGGACTTTTCCTTTGCCAAGATCACACTTGGACTTTTCCTTTGCCAAGATCACAGTTGGACTTTTCTTGTTGTACCTGTATCCTGCACACTTACAATGCATATCAAATACAACAATAAACCCAACTTAAACATTTACCCAAATATCAAAACCTATGACACCTAGATTGCTCCAACAATCTTCTCCTTTTTTATATTTGGCAACCCGTTTAAGTTAGGAAAACATAAATGCAATAACAATGCAAGTAAACATGAAAATCAACTCATGCATAAACATGGAACCTAGCCCTAGGCTCCCTCTTCACCTAAGTTTCCCCTAGAGCTAGGAGTTTCTATAAAGATTAACTTCTTCCCTTTGCCAATAAATGAGCAATTGCTTCCCCTTCACCTAAGCTCCCCCTTGAGTTAGGATTTCTTGTAAAGGTGTGTAGGCTTCCCACTTAAACCCAACACTTCTCCCCCTTTGCTATACATTAAAAAAAGCTCCAACAATATCCCAATTATTGGACTCTTTGACCTCTAATAACTATAAACATCATGTATTAATCTCCCATAAGATTATATACATGTTCACCATCTTTTTTATCATTTCCTAGTGTTGAAAAATATTTTCAAACTATATCAGTTGACTATCATAAACCCTAGTTGACTGCCCTCATTAAAATGAGTTTATAGAGATATTCTGTACCCAAAAATACTATTACCAGTCGACTGGTACTCTATTTCAGCCAAAAATAATATTTCTGACCCAACTTCAAAAATGTACTAGAAATTCCATATGTCTCTAAAAATTCTCAAAATTTAAGGAGAGATCTATTTTACCAATGTCTACTTGGAAAAAATATATATTTATCACAAATCCTAAGATTGACATAAAATCTAAAACTAGCTAAATGGTTCAACCTTAACCTAAAGTCATAGTTTTGGCTTTCTTTTGATGTATCTGTCCATATTAAATCATAATGCATCCCTAGCATTAGTTTATATAACATCTATACATCAAAAACCAATTTTCATGCAATATGAACCAAATTCATATTTTCATGTATGAAATTCAACCTAATTGTGCTAATTCCCTATGTTTGAAACTTAAATCCATCTTCAAAACCCTTTGGCACATTGGATAACCCATCTACCATGGGTTCCAAAAGCTCTTTCTAACCTTATGACTCTTAACCTTAATCACCTCTCTATGTGACTCCTCCACTAAGGCTAGGCCACTTTGGTGCACTTCGGGTGGCACTTGGCCTATAAAATTATCTTTTTAACCTTAGACATATTGTCTTTGGTTAATTTCTTTTTGTCCTTAACCTTGGACACATCATCTTTTCCATAAACATATGCAACCCTAACATATTTCTTGTCATTGACCTTGGATGATTCTCTCTTGTCCTTGGTCGCTTCTCTCTTACCAATGTCATGTACCACCTTAGCACTTGACCTCCTCTTGCCCTTGGAGGAACTTGATTCGACATTTTTGGGTCTTTGAGTACCCAAGCACATGTCAAGTTTTCTAGGTCCAATAATGAACATATCTAGGACTTTCTTTATTTTTTCAAGTCTTGCCTTCAAAGCTTGATTTTCCAACTCTAGGGTTCTAACCCTAGAGTCAACATGCCTACCTTGGACATTCCTAGACCTACCCACTTCTTAGGCATATGTCTCCCCTTCTTGGGATTAATGCCCAAGTTTTCACCCACTTTTCATCCCTTAGGCAAAATAGTTTGGGTCTTATTAGGTTTACTCTTACTAGATTTAGCATGAATAAGTCTTCTAGGGTTATCACCTATATTAATTCTATTCCTATCATTATATCTAAATCCATGATTATGCTTGAGTAAATAATCTATATTATTTCTAACAAGCATATAAAAATTAGAGCTTTGATTAAACTTCTAAATAGGGATTATCTTCCCTTTTACCTTTGAAGCTCCTTCTTGACTTGATCTCCTCTTCTTTTCCCATTTCTTCAAGTGTACCAATTTTTTAAGCTCTCCTCTCCTTGGACACTTAGTGTGGAAGTGACTATACTCACCACACGTGAAGCATCTAATATGATTTTTCTCCTTCTTCTTCCTATAACTCACATTAGTTAAATCAACCTTAGTGAGTTTAGAGTTTACCTCTCTTATCTTTTGGAGTGATAGACATCTACTCTTGTAGTGCCCCATCTTACCACACTCAAAGCATTTGATGTGGCTCATCCTGCTCTTCTTGGTGGATGAGGTGGAGGATTGAGCTTCCAAGATCTCTTCTTCCTTGGATGGCTCCTCTTCCTCTTCACTCAAAGATGTGGATGGTTCCACTTCCTCTTCTCTTGAAGATGTGGATGACACTTCCTTATCTTCCTTCTCGTCCTCGGATGTTGAACACGTGTGAACATCCAATTGGTCCTTCTCCTCTTAGACCAACAAGCACTTCTTCTTGGGCTCCTCCACTTCTTGTGTTTGTGTAGGATTCTTATAAAGTGCGATTACTTTGCTCTATAACTCATGAACACACTTGTACTCACCTACATGTGACACAATATTAGGAGGTAATAAATTCAATATAATTCTAATTACCTCCTTATCCATCTCCACTTGCTCCTTTTGCTCTTTAGTCCAATATCGAGGTCAGAGATGCTTACCCTTCTTGTCCGTCGGCACTTTAAATGGAACTTCCAATGTGGTCCAATGGTCCCAATTCATTTAGAACCAAGTCTCCAACTGCTTCCTCCAATACTCGAAATCATTTCGATCGTATGGAGGTGAGATTCGGATATCCCATCTTAGAGGTCCTTCAGACTCCATCTTTCTCTAGCACTTTGCTCCCTCGGCAATTAGTCTACAGAAGATCTACCTACTCGATACAACTTATTGGGACCTTGACGTCTGCTAGAGGGGGATGAATAGCGTCTCACCAAATCGTTTGCTTCCTATAATGTTAGTGCACAACAGAATATAAAATAAACTAACAAATGGAAAGATAAACTAAAACAAGAAGAATGAAGACAAGCAAACCACAAAGACATGTTTGTTTACGTGGTTTGAAGATAAAGCTCCACTCCATGGATAATCTTGATTAGTCGGTGGATGACTCTCTGAAAAACTCCTGCTAGCTCAAACCTCCTTCTCGATAGAGAAACCTCACCACAACCTTGATTCAAACACCCTTAGATCACAAGAGAAGCTTAGAACACTTAGGAGACTTCTAATAGACTTTAACCAAATCTATTTCGTCAACCATGGCCAAATACCCCCAAGCTTTCTTAAATAGAGCTTGGAAGTAAACACAAGTTTTGTTTCCCACCACCAGTCGACTGGTCCTTTAAGTGAAGCCGATCGTTACACCCCAACGGTTGGCTACCAATAGACTACTACAGTATATCAGTCGACTGCTATAGTAACCAGCTGACTGCTACAGTGCTGCTATAGTGTTGCTGCAATAACTGTTACAATAAACCCTAACCCTAGAATTTTACCCTGAGTACAATCTCTCATGCACTCGTCTTTGCTCGTACAACCTAGACCTAGCCTTCTAGCCTCCTCCATCAGCTTTGCATCCCTCGGATGGCTCCCTATCCTTCACGCCTTACCTTCTGGAGCTTTTATCAACTGGTGTATACACCAGTCGACTGGTCCTTAAAGTGAAGTCGATCGTTACACCCCAAAGATTGACTACCATTCAACTGCTACAGTGTATCAGTCGACTGCTACAGTGCTGCGACAGTGCTGCTATAATGATTTCTACAGTAAACTCTAACCCTAGGATTTTATTTTGAGTACAATCTCTCATGCACTCATCCTTGCTCGTACAACCTAGACTTAGCCTCCTCCATCAGCCTTACATCCCTTGGATGTCTCCCCATTATTCATGTCTTTTCTTTTGGAGCTTCCATCGACCTCGCCATCGTTGTCGGGTCTTCACCGCCAAGCGCCACACTCCGGGACTTCATCCTTTGCCAAGTCACATTGGGACTTACGTTGCCAAGACTACATACTTGGACTTACACCGACAAGACTTACCTTTGGACTTTTCCTTTGTCAAGATCACAATTGGACTTTTCTTGTTGTACCTGTACCCTACACACTAACAATGCACATCAAATACAATAATAACCTAACTTAAACCTTTATCCAAACATCAAAACTTAGAGCATCTAGATTGCTCCAACAAGAGTATCATGTAATACTGTATTATATCCTTTATGGTATAATATAAGAATCATTAAAAACTTTTGTTCATTCTTTACTCATTTTGCAAGTCACACCTTTTATCTCTAGAAACAAGTTGAAATAATTACTCCAAGGTGCCTTGAATCTAGTAACTTAGTTGTTCCTTTTGAACAATAATCTTGAGATCTCCAATCAACGTAGTTAGGTTACCACTATTCGATTCGAATGTTGAATTTTAGACTCATTCCCCAAGACATATAGTATAATTGATCTCTCGATAGACCTTTTTTAATTAATGGATCCACATAATTCTCCATATTCAATAGAAATCTCATCACTAAAGATCTGCAACTTTAAAGATATTAAGTCTTTTCAAGACTTATCATTTTATACTAGTGCCCTCATAACTTTTTAGATATCATAATGTATCATATATATATTGGTGCATATCAATGCATTGTATCTAAATAATTTTTTGAGCCCCTAATTTAGATATTTATATCTCTTCCAAATACTCCCTCATCTATCGGTTCACCCCAACATTTATTGGCTCAATTGAAAAGTTTATGGCCTTTTAATGACTTACATATTTTTTTATTTCTATTTCACTGAGTTTGTGGTTTGTTAAGAGGACACTTCCTCCCATAATTTTTAGGATAAATCTAAAATTTATCAGCATAACCTTTATTATCTCCTTTATATTTAGTTTTCATGTTCCACTACATCGTTTGGTTGATGTGAGTGGGATATAGTCTATTAATAAATATTATTCTTTTTTGAGAAACATTTTTTAGTAATATTCCATATTCTTTCTCTTAATCACTATAAATGACCTTTTTTAGTTGATTTTCGAACCAAATTTCTAGTATTTTTTTAAAACATGCCAAGGGTCTAAATCTTATTTAAAAGTAAGTCTCCATATCTCTTTCAATAATCAAAAAAAGGATGTCCTTTGTGAAGAAAAACAAAAAGTTGTAACATCTTTGATAAATTTCCCCTTGCACTTCGATTAGGGATCAGCTCCAACTGGTAAATTGATTTAGTATTCAATCAATTAATTAAGATATCTATTGCATAAAGTCCTCAATTTTGTGATTTTATCCCAATGACTCCCCAAGGTCATGACTATCGTTATTATATTATTACATTATCCTTATGGTATAATTTTATGGTCCGACCTTTTAATTACACGATTCTCGTATAAAAAAATTCTATTATTCCTTGCGAATAACTCTCTCATCGCTTAACGTTTACCTTTAGACTATAAATATCATCTTAAGATTGCTAGAATTTAGATTGGATGGATTGGTAGTGTAGATCTAATAGTTGGATCCAGCTAATTAGTTTGACGATGAGTCAACGACTCGAACTATTGGAGTTCGGTACGACGACATTGACCTTGTCTCATTATATTTTCGACATACTCTTTCAATTATCGAGGTACCCCTTTCAGGTAATAGACATACCCTTCTTTTTATTGTCATTACCGATTTAAACTCGTCGATCATTGACACTACAAGAAAAAGACATATTAGCGATCGAAATTTCGGTCGCTATATTTTTCCTCGCTAAATTTTAGTGGCGGAATTTAAATTTCATCACTAATTTAGCATCCATGGTATAATTTTGTCGTCTAACCTTTTAAGACATGGTTTTCATATAGGATCATTCTATTTTTCCTTGCAAATAATTCTCCCATCGCTTAAGGTTCACATTTAGATGCACTATGGGTGACATTAACCTTACAATGTATATTTTCTTCGAGTAATACAGTGTCTTTTACTATCGTCATTTGAAGATGGTTGTAGAGAATTTCTTAGATTTCTCTCCTATAGAAGTGAGACCCAGAGTGGCCAAAATCATTAATATGGTTTTGAGATTGTTGAAATTTTATGAATGGATTGTTGGTGTTGATCCAACAGTTGAGTCTGGTTAATCAACTTAAGAATGAGTCATCGGCTTGAACCGGTCAAACACCCTTTCAGATAATGGACGTATCTTTCTTGATATCATCATTGTTGACTTAATCTCATTAGTTGTCAAGTTATCCTTTCGGATATCGATATACTTTCTTTGGGCAAACTTATCTATATATGAATAAGGGTATTAAGGTTAAGGTGAAATCTAGTCCTTAATTTTTTTGATGTTTGATTGTTAGAATTTAAATTGGATGGATCAACAGTGTTGATCCAATAGTTAGGTCCGATTTGTCAATTCAACAATAAGTTGATGAGTTAAACGGTAGAAAAAATTATTTTAAAAATTCTACTTTTTATTTTTGATTCCTATCAGTGAGTTTGGTAAATTTAGGATGGACCAGTTGAGAAGTGTATAAAAAACTTTTGTTGCTGTTTAAAGTAAATAAGAGGTGTTTATTTAGAGATGATACCGTGTCAAAAGTAAAATATACTAATTTTTTAAATTGATAAGGGTTATAAATCCAAAAAAATTTAGCACGATAAAATTTAAAAGAGTAAAAATAATATATTAGACAAAACTTTTTGACATTTAAATTAATCAGATCAAATAATATGGTATCTGAGATAATTAATTTAATTTTATGAAAAAAATTTATCGATCATTAAGATAAATCGGGAAGTAATCGCAACATCAAAATCAAATTACTTTGATTAAAATACCAATAAGGTGTTTAGTGGAGTTGTTTTAAGGGCAAAATAGCACTAACGTAAGTTTTTAAATTTTTTCCCCTCTTATAATGTACTATTAGAAAGATAGAAAACTAAAAACTAAAAACTAAAAAAAAATATTTATTTTTACTTTTATTAACACTTTTTTTAATTTTTTTATTAAGGCTACAAAATTTAAAATAAAAATATCAGAGAAATTTAGGAGATCAAAATAAAATAATAATGTAAATTTAAAATAAAATTGAACTCTATAGAGTAGACTTAAATCATGATCAAAACCGCCAATTCAATAGTTTTAAATTTGTCGACCCTTGAAATTAATTTTTTAAGACAATTATGGTTCATAATTTGAAATTGTTACGATTAGTTTATAACCGATCAAAATTATTATTTATATTTTATTTTTAAATATTTATAAATGTGAACTTTAAAAATTAAAATCAATTAGTTTATTAGTTCCTTCTATAGCAAAATTTTCTATTTCTTCTAATAATTTATAGTTTTTTATTCTTTTTTATTTTTGTCTAATATCAAATAATATTTGAGCTCCCTAAAAGTCAGAAGTCAAAAAAATATTATATTAAAGTCTAACTCTCTCTATGTTTTGCTAGTAATAGTTTTTTTATTTAACATTAACATTATTATGTTTTAATATGATAAAATATATATAGTATATTTTTTAAAAATTAATTTTATATATTCGATGATAATCTTTCCACTATTTATATATATAATTTTATTATTAAATAAATTATATTTTTTTTATAAATTTATTATTAATTATATAATATAAGTCAAATAATCCAAACTCAATGTTAAATGAATAAAAATATATCAATAAATAACCTATTAAGAGTTAGTTAAAAGTAACTCTAACTGGTAAAATTATCTTACATTAAAAAACTTCAAAGCAAATAAGTTAAAATAATCTAAACTCAATGTTAAATGAATAAAAAAATATCAATAAATAAATTATTAAGAGTGAATTAAAAGTAACTTTAACCGGTAAAATTATCCTCTATTAACAAAATTTTAAAGATCACGGTTCGAATTCTAAAAATAACTTTTGATAATTTTAACCGGTAAAATTATCTTCCATTAAAAAAATTTAAAAGATCATGAAGTCGAATCCTAAAAATAACTTTTGGTAAAAAGTAAGATAAGATTACATACAATAGATCCTTCCTTAAGATCCGACATAACGAAAGATTCGTGCACCGTACTACCCTTTTATTAAAAAAAGTTCAAAGCAAATAAGTTAAAAAAAAATAATTTAAATAGATCGATAGAATATTAAAAATTTTAAAATAAATGAATCAATTTATATTAAATACTATCATTAATATTATTAAAGATATTACAAGCATTATTAAATAAAGGATTGAAAAAAAAATTAAATTAAAAATTATTTTCAAAATAAATAATCGAGCGTTTAATCGATTTGAATTTGTTGACTTGTCGGTTCGCCCATTAAAATTGGGCTTGACCTTTAATCGATCTATCTCGATTAAAGGTTGGGCTCGTTGAACCGAATTAATGAGTAATCCACTCATTAATTAGATTCAGGTTTCGAGTCGGTTCCGTTCGAAATATGTCGGTGGACAGGTCTGCTCTAAGTCACTTTTGTAAAAATTTCATTAATGAAATTAAAATTTTAAATTTTAAATATATATATATAAATAAATTCAGGAGGTTATTTTGATGAACAATATTAATTTAATATAAATTGATTTTTTTTAAAGGTATCAATTTTTTAAATGTCTTTAATAAAATAATTTAAATTTTATTTTTTATTTTATTATTAATTTTATTTTTTGTTCTATAATAATTAGATATTAAAAAAATACATTTAAAAGCATTTTTACTTCTTATTAATATTCTTTTATATTTTATATATTTTTATTAAAAATTCAAAAAATAAAAAATTTAGAAAACCTTCATAAATTTAATAATATAAATTTTAAAAAACTAAACTCTTACAAATTACCAAACTTTTATCAAAATCTCATTATGAATTTAAAAATAAAAAAATAGATTAATAAATTTAAAAATTATTTAAAATAAATAATATTAATTTAATATAAATTTGAAATCTTTGATTTGATCCCATTAGATTGGATTTAGAGAAAAAATTAATTATTTAAAATAAATAATATTAATTTAATATAAATTTGAAATCTTTGATTTGATCCCATTAGATTGGATTTAGAGAAAAATTAATTTTTTTCTTTTAATTGAAAATTAAAATAGATAGAAATGGTATTCTATTTAATAAAAAAAAATTAAAATTTAATGCGCCCTTGATAATTTTCAAAAATTGATATGCCCTTTCATAAAATTTCAAAAAAAATCTTAACCGGGAAAATCTGCACAATACGAGGCTTTAATCCATGCATACAATAACACCAAGATTTATGCATATGAGTATTAACCAATATGGAAAAAACAATTTAACTTGAATAATAATCACGATCAAATAAATCATAAGGCATTTTTATTAATCATAGAATAAAACACTTTCCTGAGAAGAGAAAAATTGCGGAGAAAATAAAAAATGAGAATCGGACTTTTTCAAAGAATTTTTTTATATATAATAACATATGATTGTCCCTCTACAATTAAATATTTTTTTATATAAACTTCAACCCTAAAATATCAAAAAAATAAATACTAATATACAAACTATAATTTTTATCTGGTAAAAAAAATTAAAATAAAAAAAAATATTACCATACTTACAACCCTAAAAATTCTAAACACACTAAAAATTCAAAAATATAAAAAAATAAAAAATATCTAAAATATCCAAAATACTAAAACTATCTTAAATACTAAAAAAAAAAAAAGTAAAAAATTAACAATAATAATAATCTACCTGTATCAATTGTCCCAATGGAAAAGAACTCAACTTCAAGTTCAGAATAGAATCAGATGATAGCCCAAAAATAAAATCATCTGATATCAAATCAATAAAATTTACTAACATTTGCTAGTCTTTCACCTCACTTTTATCCAACTTCAATCTCTTTTTGTTGTAAACACAAGTTTGAATTCCTTGACTGACCAGCAACATATTAATTGACCATGTCAACCGTGAAAAGAATCTTATAGCATAATTTGTAGAATCAAAATCCTACATAAAATCGATTTAAGATCAAGATCGGATTGGTCGGGATCGTAGAATCATATGATCTTATCAAAATTCCTTAAAATCTTATCATGCATGATTAATAATTAGAAAAAATATCTAAAAAATTCATTTACATATAAATTGATAACTAATTTTACATATATATACACGCATTTAGCCTCAACACCTCATATTACATTACTACATGTACAAATTTAAATTAACTAATAATTTAACTATCATTCTCGCACCGTAATAAAATTATATTTTCATATCATAAAAATAAAAGAATATAAAATTTTTATTAACACAATAATAATAATACATTCAACTTTAAAAATATTTCCTTGGTCTATAAGATGATCTAATTTAAAGGCTAACAAAACACCTAACATACATAACAGAAGCTATTGAATCTTTTGATTCAAATATGAACGCCGGATATAATCTTCTAAAGACTGGTTGATGTCATACAATACTAAACAATAGATATCCAAAAATTCATCATTTATTTAAATGATTCTTTTCCCCAACTCAAAAATAATTAAACATATGTTTAAATAATTTAAAATTCTAACAAGACAAAAAAGAGATAATAAAAAAAATAAAACTTTCTAAGCCTTTGAAAAGAATTTAAATGATTTTTTTGGATTTGAAATAAGATGGTTAAGGATAAATTTTGAAATTTATTAAAGATCTCTAAACGAGTTTTGATTTGATATATTATAGGCCTCGTGATTCAATCCGAGTAAAAAATTATGACATTTCAAAACTTTCACCGATCCTGCTTTGATCCTGTTATAATCCTACCGATTCTGTTTTGATTCTACCAATCCTATTGCGACCCTATTGTAAAAATCAATTCTACATGATTCTAGATCATAGGATGGTATGATCATCCAGCATCACAATTTTACAGACATGACTTCATGGTCTTTCTTCTTAAGTTTTTTTTTTCAGGAATGAAGATTCTCAACCACTTTTGAGAATAATGTTGTTAGCCTTATAAATAACCACCTCACCGCTTGTTGCGCTGTGACATGAATTCCCCTTCGACACCTTAGCAGCATCCTCAAAGTTATTCTTCACCGGTGCATAAGCGAGCCATGGATCCATCACAGTGAAGCCAACCCTTGCTGATGGAGATAGACTTTGGATAATCTTGCATCATGCACTCCAATCAAGTTGATGATTTGACGATGGGTTTTGCAAAATCCTTGTAATTTGGATTAACAAACTCTGAAATAGCATCTTCTGTTTTGTTAAGTTCCTCTATGTATGGCTCAAGTCTCAGAATAAGCTGATTTATGTTTCCTGAAAATGGAGAAAAACCTATCCCACAATTCAAAACTCCATCAGCATGCTCAGTTGCTCGAAGCAATGGATCCAGCTGATTATATTCCACATTTATGAACTCCCATATTTCCACGTCACATGGTAGAGGCTTTTCCACATTCTTTTGCTCCAACCATATTCAGATTTGCTCAAGCCGATTAAACCTCAGTGTCTCTTTTTGCGACACCAAAAGTGTTGCCTCATGATATATAAAGATGTAGAATTATCTTATTCAAAAATTTTATCCTAAAATTTAAATAGAATAGTTAAAAAAAAATTTATATTAACTATTCTATTTATTATCTAAATTTTATATTTATAAATATTATTTCTTTAAATTTAGAAAATGAATTAAATTATCTAAATATTATTTAGAGAGAAAAAAAATAAAGAAGCTGATATACGATGTAATGAATAGTGAATATCTAAATTTAATAAAATAAATTTTTATCCTAAATTATATATTTTGAATAACGAAATTGATATGGATATTCTTAACATATGGTCATTCTCTAAATACCAAATTCTCTAGAAATAGGACTAATTGTTTCTATTTGGTTTTTCCTTCTTCTATCGGAACCAGAGCTTTCAAAGTTGAAAGTAAACTTAGGTGGCACTTGAGTTAGAGGTTTGAGAATAAGGGAATGGATTAATTCTCAAACTTTGTGTTTGGTTGATGGAAATGAAATCAAGATTTTGGAATAAAACCTAAAACTTGGATATGAATGAAACGCACCCCCTCCCTTGGATTTTGATGGAATGAGAATAAGAATTAAATTTTGAACGAAAATACCCTTAGTATATTTGTTTAATTTTTCTTTTATTTCACTCTCTCGTTCTCTCTAATCATACTTTCTCTTCTCAATCTCTCATTTTCTTTCGTCGCACTTTTCCTCTGTTCATTTTTTCCAATCACTCTTTCTCTCTCAACACACTTTCTCTCTCATCATACTTTTTCTATTCTCAATCTCTCCTATCACGCTCTCTCTCCTCATTTTCTCTCATCACATTTTCCTTCTCTTCATTCTTTTCCATCATACTTTCTCTCTCATCATTATCTCTCATCGTATGTTTCTCTCACATTCAACTTTTTCTTCCATCTAATTTTTTCTCTTATTTTCCTTTAAGGGTAAAAAAGAAAATTTAGGTTCATTCTGATTGAAAATATTCAACTAACTAAACATTATTTTTAAGAATAATACTTAAACTCATACTCATTTCCATTCCATAATATTATGATATTCATTCTCATTCCGATTCCTAAGAGAGAACCAAATATCATTTTAGAGTCATTGAATCAAAGTTGAAAGAAAACTTGGAGTCCTTAATCAATGTTGTCAAGATCTACCTGACTAGAATTGCAAAGCATGGTTCTCTATAAGGGGATATAAATGTTGATGATGATGGTGATGGATAGTCTTATGTATTTTCAACTAACCACCTAAGCAAAAATATTATGATGAGGATCATAGTGCAGGGGTGTAACTATACCAAGTGGACCAAACCAGGCATTGAGAGAACGAAGTTCGCCGTCACCACCAACAAGGCAGTAGTCTGGAATCATTATGTCATCACGGAGCTCTGATGCTGAGGCCAGCACAATCATCGTCTACGACCACGTCCTCCACTCCCTTTTCCACCATGATCTTCTCCACAGCAACGTCAAGGTCGCGACAGAGGAGCAGGCCGCCCATAATAAGACCCATGTCGAAAGCACGGGCACAAAGGGCTTTCCATCAGTCGCCAACATCAGCCTGAAGCTCCACCACATGGAAGAAGGCTATCACATAGGCATCTCGTCATGCAGGGACGACTTCATGCCATGGCCCTTAGTGGAGATGTTCCCGCACCATCTTCCGTGCCGCCTCTGCAGCCCGGAGGTCTCCACCGGCCGCCTTCTTTGTGTCGATCATTTGTAGGAACTCTTGATCCTTGCTCATACATCACTGAGAGAGGGTTCCTTCTTGTCTTCTTCCTCCTCCATTTTCCTCTTTGGGGATTGATTAAGGGCTTAGTGGAAAGCGGACAAAATCTCGGGGTCAAAATCGAAGAAGGTGGATCAAATTCCTTTTCCAAATCATCTTTGAATCCGTTTAGATCATCTCGAACGTCGAAGCTATCGTTCTCCATAACAAGACCTAATCGTCCCCCGAATAAAATTTGAGTGTAACCAAATGAAAAAAGTGATCATGCATTTTTTTTCTTCTCCTCCCAATCTTGGATCTTGGTTTTACTTTGTCTTAGTTGTAAGCATCGCAAGTGCTCCCACCATGCCGATGCTTGTCCCTTGAGTATGATGACAATCAACTTCACCTTCATATGTTCTAGTACTTATAGTAGAAGAACCGTTCTACTTTGTTAATCTAATCAATAACATTTTTTATTTGTGATGTACCATAAAATTCAGGTAGATCAACTTAAAATCTACATGTCGGTCCTCTCAACCACATACCTCACGTTCTTCATGATTTCGCGTCACCAAATGACTTACCTTTGTAAATCCTTAATCCTCAACTATTTTTCATTGTGCTCAGCTTCCTCTATCAGAACCTACCTACCGTGACCACGACGTCCTCCCATGGGATATGACGCTTGGCTTCCTAAATCAAACACTACTAACTCTGATACCAACTGACGCCGGACAGAATAATGATTATCGTACGGACTAACTACAAAAAGAAAATTAAAAAAAAAACAAGAAGAAATAACCATCATCCTCTAGATTTTTCTAAAGAAAAGAAAATTTTATATAATAACATAGGATTGCTCCTCATACAACTAAACATATGTTTATATAGATTAACACAAGAAAAGAAAGAAATACTAACATATGGATTACAATTCCTATAGAAAGAAAAGAAATTCTAAAAAAAAAAAAAATATATTAACAGACTGATAATCCTAAAAATTCTAAACGAACTCAAAATTTAAAAATATAAATAATAAGAATTACCAAAAATACTAAAAATACCTTAAATATTAAAAATATAAAAATTACCAATAATAATAATATATGGATCCTCCTACATCTAGTAGGTTGATATTCATGTAAATCTAGCATAACACTACCAATCAAAATTTTACACGTCTTAGCACTTTAGATCAAACTATTTGTAATCCTAAATGTTAAATCAAGCCATATCACAAAGGTCAAAATGGTTGCCTCAAATCAACCATGAATCCTACCTTATTTGTAATAATACCATTCAAATGAGGCTTATCAAATTAAATCCAACCAAAATTTGAAATCAACCGAGTATAAAACTTTAGTTATTGGTCAACGAAGAGTTAAAAAGTTATAGATATGGTGAAGAACATAAAGATATTTGAACATAAACAGATACAAAGTAACAATCATTATATACAAGTGTCATGCTAACAACATGTTGTAATCAATTTGATTATACTAATCAAATCAAGAAAACTGATTCGAATGACAATTCTACTCTATCATCAAAGATACATTGTTTCCAAATAAATAAATAAGCTAGATCAAATTATAACAGGAATTTAAAAGAACATGATAATAAGAATTCACAGTAAATTCTTGAAACCCATAAAGCTATTGGAAAGAGAGTGCTTAGTAGATATGTTTATCATGCAACCAACATGGAAAAATTTCAAGGGATTAATGGAACAATAATTTCATGGTAGATTAACACGGCCATACTATCATACCCTTTTTAATATCTACAGCCATATAAACTCCCTTATTCATTTAGGTATTAGTTAATATAAAAGAAGTAGCAAAGCAACACTGCAGCATAATTCCCTAGGGAAAATTGCAACATAACTACAAACAGCGTGTTTCAAATTAAATAGGACTGAATTGGCCAATGCTGATTGATTAATCCAAAAAGAAAAGTTTAACCAATCTATTTAAATAAGTGGAGCAATTCCAAATGAATCAAATTTATCAGTCATTAACTGACAAGATTATCAGTTCAGTATCATTTCTATTTAAAAAAAGAATGCCAAGCTAATAGAGAAGGAATAGAGCTCCAATGGTAAACTGACCAGCCAATGATCCAACTCTATACAATCATCTAGAATGATAATCGTTTTAGAACAAAGAAGTTATTTTTTCTGAAAAGAAGCACATTACTTCTTATAACAGTTACAGCTAATGGTAAACTGACCAACCTATGATTCAATTCAATACAATCATCTGGAATGATAATCTTTTTAGAACAAAGAAGCTATTTTTATGAAAAGCAGTTTACTTCTTATAACAGTCACATTAATCTTTAGATTCTAAACATGGTTTTCCTATGAACTAAAGGACTATAGAACTGTGAACCTACAGCAGAATTTAGGAAACTTTCATGCATTTAAAGAAGAACAATAACTCTGTGAACAGTCAAAGATGTATCATTAGCCCATTATTAGCCAAAGAAAATTACAAATCCATGTAGTCAAATGATAATCACTCCAAGTTTGCATAAATATTGGACATCAACTAATAGAAAAGCAAGATTGCAAGATGTTTATAAGCTAGACAATACAAGAAGGGCCAAAGAGTAGTCCTCCATTACCTCCTCTTAAAACTCTAATTCGTGTAAAAGTTTCATTACCTAAGGGCTCATTCATTGATATATCCTTCCTTCCGTCCCTCAAAGCCTGGGCGCATCAGTTTCTTCTCCCTCTTCTCGATACGCCTCATCTTTTTCTGGTGGATCCTCCCTTTGATATTTGTTGTCCTTGTCTTCTGCTTCTCTGCCATAGATTTTTCCGTGATCTTGATCCTCTCCTTCCACTTCTCTGCATGCTTCTGCTGCCTCTTCTTGCCCTTCTTTATGCTCTCTTTCAGCAGTTTTGGGTCATCATGTACCTTCATACCTGCAGCTCTGCTCACGGCTGACTTCCAAGAATGCTTTTTAGAGATCATTGCTCCCTTCTCAGGATCATTTTTAGCTTCCTCCAACTTCTTCGCCTTCTCCAGCTGATGCTTCTTAGAAAGCTTCCTCTTTTTGCTCCTAATATCATCCTCCCCGCTCAAATTGACCTTCCCAAATGAGATATCAGGAGCACCAACGCCTCCATCGCGGTTTGCCATCTTCCTTTTCTTCTTCTCTTGGTGAGGCTCGGTCGCCTCCTCCTTTCCTAGAGAAGTAGAAGCTTTTTCCTCCTCGCCCTTCTTTTTATTTTTCCTCTTCTTGTCTGCCTTATCCGGCCTCGGCTTGATCAGAAGCTGCGGCCGGGTGTTGCGACCAGACCGGAGATCGTCGATCCGCTTGTGAAGCCGCTGCCGGAGCTCCTCGTACGTAAGGGAAGGGGCCTCGGGGGTCACCGGCCGGGAGTTATCGACCTCGATTTCGCTCTCGCCACTTTCTTCATCGTCCTCATCCTCGCTAGTGTCTGCCGCTGCGTTCGCCGCTTCTATGTTCCTCTTCAGGTGATCGAGGGTGGTGGTGGACGACTTGGCGGGGTCGAAACGAGCGCGGCGAGACTTCTTAATGTTTTCCCTAGACTCTGCCTTGACGGCGGCCTTCTGGATCTTGGATAGGCCATAGAACCAGGGTCTGTCCTCGTTGAGGGGGAGGTAGTAGCGGGCAGGGATGAGCTCAACGAGATGATCGAAGAAGACTGAGTGGGATCGGATTAGGGATTTGAAGTCGACGTCGGCGGTGGTGGCGGGAGAATCTTTGCGTCGTCTGTCTTTTTTCGCCATGAGAAGCGTTTGCGATGAAACAACAATGGAGTGCCTTTATGGATGCCCTACTGGGCTTTTTCTACACATAAAGAGGCATCTAGGCCCAATAATAGCCGCTAAGTTGTTTCCTCAGTTTCTGTGTTTTTTTTTGAAAAAAATATTCTTCTAATATTTAGTTTTTTTCTAATACACGAAGGTCCGACCAGATTTACAAGCAATTGACGGTAAGGTTGAAAAATAAAATAATTAAAAATTTAATATATCATATATACATATAGCAAAATAAATAAATAAATAAATAGATAAACGGTATCATATCGATATTGTTTGTATACTAAAATTTTTAATATGATATTATAACATATTAAATTTTTTGGTATTTCATACAAATATATACTATGTCGAGATTAAAATTTTAATATAAGAAAACAAATTACAACCGGTGAAAAAAATAATTAAAAATTTGATATATTATATATACTTATCAAAATAATCGGTATATTATTGGTATATTAAAAATTTTAATATGATATTATAACATACTAAGGGTGCGTTTTGTTTGTCCCATTTTCATTTTTTGAAAAACATGCGTTTTTCGTTTTTCAAAAAATGACTTTTCCACGTTTTTCGTTTTCTTAGAAAACGCTCTCTCATTTTCTTAAAAATGAATGTGGAAAACGCAAACCAAACGCGTTTTCCATTTTCTCAGAAAATGAAAACAAAAAATAGCGTGGAAAACACAAACCAAACTCCCCCTAAATTTTTCAATATCAGTATTATTTTAGTACTGAAAGGACTTATGAAAGGGGGTAAGTTATGCTTTCATTACCTAGAGGGAGTTTGCCCTCTTAGGGGGAGAATGAAGAGCTTAACTTATGTGTTCATTACCTAGTGGCATGAAGAAGGAGGCTATGAGATTAGCCTAACTTACATGTGGTATTGTAAGTGTTATTGTTATATTGTCAAACATCAAAAAGGGGGAGATTATTGGTGCAATATCCCTTAGGTCAAGGTTGACCTGGTTGACCAAGCTTGAGTCTTGGTTTGAATTTCGATGTTTGACAATGAAAGGTTGATTGCAGAAGAGAAAGTCTTAGTGAGTGAAGCTAGGCAGTATGAAAGTCCTGGTGAGTGAAGCCAGGCAAGGGAAATCCAGATGGGTCAAGGTTGACCAGACATTTGGTGAAAAGTCCAAGTAGGTCAAAGGGATTGATCGGATACTTGGCACAAGGAAGAAAAGACCAAGTAGGTCAAAGGGATTGACCGGATACTTGGCAAAAAGAAAAAAGTCCAAGTGGGTTAAAGAGATTGACCGGACACTTGGTGAGAGAGTCCTAGCTGGTCAAGGGTGATCGGATGCTAGGTTTTATGTACCAACAAGTCATGGTTGACCGGATGTTGGTTTGAGAGGCTTGGGACTTGGTTTTGGGTAAAAACCAAGAGCTGAATCAATCAGTGGATCGATCCAGGCTTTTCCCAGCGAACAGAAAGCTTCTGGATCGATCAGTGGATAGATCCAGGCCTCCGGATCGATCAGTGGATCGATCCAGGCTTTTCCCAGCGAACAGAAAGCTTCTGGATCGATCAGTGGATCGATCCAGAGGTCTCAATCGATCAGTGGATCGATTGGGACGCTGCTGCTTCGCGCGATAAGCACTGGATTGATCCGTGGATCGATCCAGACATTTTTTCAGAGCACAGAGGCGCTCTGGATCGATCCGTGGATCGATCCAAAGCCTCCCCAATCGATTGGGTGCAATCCAATCGATTGGGATTCGACCGTTGGCGTCATTTATAGCTGTTGGCGTGCGATTCCTTCAGCATAACTTCACCGATTCATTCCAGATTCATCACAGCTCCTCCCCAGCACTCTCTAAGCTCCTCACCGCCAGTTCTTGAAGGTTCTTGGAGGTTCATCCAAGTCAAGAGGCGAGTTGCAACGAGAAGAAGAAGAAGCTAGGGTTTTTACTGCATCTCTTGTAAGCTTTCGCTTATTCTTTACTACCCTTTCTTCTACTTGTATTGAGAGTCTTGTAGGGCTTCTCTGCCTTCGGTAGTTACCGAAAAGGAGTGTTTATTAGTGGAGGTGTGTGTGTGTGCGTGGATCCTTGGATTAGTCACCTCTTGTGAGGTGGATACCAAGTAAAATCCTATTGTTAGCATTGTTGTAGTTTGTTTCTTTGTATTCCGCTGCGCATCACTTTGAAGAAACAAGCAACGAAGCACGACGAGCACACGCGAAGCTATTCACCCCCCCTCTAGCTACTTTTCGGTTCCAACAAGTGGTATCAGAGCAATGTTGCTCTTCACCAGAATCACCGCCGGAAGGGGCAAACATAACAAGCAAAGCTAGAGGGTGAAGAAGTTGGAGCAAATTCATCAAAGTCAAAGAATTCAAGAAGCTCAACTTCAAGATGCAATTCCAAGATGGACTTGGATTTGATACAAGGGTGGCTCCACCATACACATCCACAAGCTTCGATTCTTGAAGATCAAGAATTGAAAATTTCTTGATGATGGAGATAGAGCAATGGTTTGCTCTAATGGAAGGTTTTAAGGCTCCAAGGAATTCAAAGGGCAAAGTTCTCAAAAGGAGCAAATGGAGCTAAGAACAAATCCAAAGATGTGAGGCCAATGACAAAGTGACCAAGCTTTTGGTCAATCTATTGCCGAGCAACATCTTGGAGAAAATTGGAGAAGTTGAAGATGCCAAAGAGCTATGGAGCAAATTGGAAAAGGCTCATGAGATCCCCTCCACTGTACCTAACCAAGAAGAATCCAAAGAGGGTGACTCATTGGAGCAAGATCAAGAGGAGGACTCCGAAGTTGAGAGATGCTCAACTTCCGAAGAAGAGGAAATCCAAGAAGCTTCATTCTCAAGGAGTGTAATCAAAAGAGCAAGGAAGGAGCATATTCCTTGTTTCATGTACAAGAGGATGAAGAAGAAGGTGAAGCCTCCACCTCTAGGATTGAGGGGGAGCAACTCTTGGTGACACCGGATCAAGAAGAAGGAGAATCCTCCACATCCGGGTCAAGAGAAGAAGAGGATGAAGAAGCTTCCACCTCCACAAGTCAAGATAAATCAATTGGAGGGAAATCGATTTCGGATCAAGAGGAAGCCTCTACATTCATATCAAATGGAGGAGCAAGTGCCACCCCTACACAAGAAGGTATAAATAGTTCAATTAATAATAAGAATCATATTATATGTTTTGAATGTAGGGAACATGGGCACTACAAAAGCAAGTGCCCTAAATTGGCCAAGAAGAAGGGCCAAGTGACACCTAAGGGCAAGGAGAAGCCAAAGGAGACCATCCCCGGAACAAAGAAGAGCAAGGAGCACATTGTGTGCTTCTCTTGCAATCAAAAGGGGCATTACCGGAGTCAATGCCCTAAGGGGAAGAAGATGGTCAAGGCTCAAGGAGGAAGCTCAAGTCAAGGGGGAGCCTCTAAAGTAAAAAGGAAGGTAACTTTTATTGAGCCTACCCCTTTATATTATGGTAAAAAGCATGCTAGTTCTAACTTATATCATTTTAATGCTATTTATCATAAGAATAGAGAGCATGGTAAAATTAAGGAAAATAATGTAGCTTACCATGCTAAAACTACCACACCTAGGATTAGGAAGGTAGATAAAAATCTAGGCAATCACACTAAGGACCTTAGCTACAAGCCTAGAAATAAAAATGTTCATAAATTTAATGGAAAACCAAAAACTAAGTGTTGGTGCAACATTCCTCAGGTCAAGGTTGACCTGTTTGACCAAGCTTGAGTCTTGGTTTGGATTTCGATGTTTGACAATGCAAGGTTGATTGGGTGAGAGTCAAGTAGGTCAAGGATGACCGGATACTTGACTGGGAAGTCCTAACTGGGATGTTAGGCAGGAGGAAAATCTTGGTGAGTGAAGCCAGGTGAAAGACCTAGTGAGTGAAGCTAGGCAATTGGGAAGTCCTAGTGAGTGAAGCTAGGCAGGAGAAAAATCCTGGTGAGTGAAGCCAGGTGAAAGACCTAGTGAGTGAAGCTAGGCAATTCGTAAAGTCCTGGTGAGTGAAGCCAGGCAAGAGAAATCCAGATGGGTCAAGGTTGACCAGACATCTGGTGAGAGTCCAAGTAGGTCAAAGGGATTGACCGGATACTTGGCACGAGAAAGAAAAGTCCAAGTAGGTCTTAGGGAGTGACCGGATACTTGGCAAGAAGAGAAAAGTCCAAGTGGGTCAAAGGGATTGACCAGACACTTGGTGAGAGAGTCCTAGCTAGTCAAGGGTGACCGAATGCTAGGTCTTATGTACCAACAAGTCATGGTTGACTAGATGTTGGTTTAGGGGGCTTTGGGCTTGGTTTTGGGCAAAAACCAAGATCTGGATTGATCAGCCGATTGATCCAGCAGGTTTGGATTGATCCAGCAGGTTTGGATCGATCCGTGGATCGATCCAGCAGATCTTGATCGATCCACCGATCGATCCGGTGAGTCCCCGAGAACAGAACCTCTTTGGATCGATCCGTGGATCGATCCAGAGGTCCCAATCGATCAGTGGATCGATTGGGACGCTGCTGCTTCGCGCGATAAGCGCTGGATCGATCCGTGGATTGATCCAGAAGTTTTTCCAGAGCACAGAGACGCTCTGGATCGATCCAAAGCCTCCCCGATCGATTGGGAGCATTCCAATCGATCGGGATTCGACCGTTAGCATCGATTTAAGCCGCAGGCGTTCATTTCCTTCGGCATCTCTTCACCGATTCACTCAAAGATCTCTCGCCAACTCCTCCACAGCGCTCTCAAAGATCAGATCGCCAGTTCTTGAAGGATCTTGGAAGCTTTCCAAGTCAAGAGGCGGATCAAAGGCAAGAAGAGAAGCTAGGGTTAGGGTTTTCTGTACTCATTGTAAGCTTTGCGCTTGTATTTTGTTTCCCTTTCCTTTCTTCTTGTACTGAGAGTTTTGTAGGGCTTCTCCGCCCTCGGTAGTTACCGAAAAGGAGTGTTTTCATAGTGGAGGGTGCGTGCGTGGTGTGGATCCTTGGACTAGTCACCTCTTGTGAGGTGGATACCAAGTAAACCAACCGGGTTAGCGTTGTGTGATTTGTTTCTGTATTTTCCGCTGCACATCCTAAAAGAAACAAGCAACGTCGAGCAACGAGCTATTCACCCCCCCCTCTAGCTACTTTTGGTCCTGACACTAAGGACTTAGTGATAGAAAATCAAGTCTTGAGGTCAAGGCTTGATAAAATGGAAAAGACCCTAAAAAGGATGGAAAATATCCTAAAAGGGCAAAATGAGCATAGCCTAGGTCTAGGAGCACAAAGGTCATCTAGTGGCCATAGGGGTTTGGGATACAAACCAAAGGCTAAGAAGGATGAAATCTCTTACCATAGGGTTCCATATAGTTATGGAACCAACCCTAGGTCTAGTGGTCAAGCCAAAAATACAAGGGAAGTTATCCCTAAAAGTATTTTTGCAACAAATGTGACTAAGACTTCTAAGAAGTCTAAGAAAGTCACAAAGAAGGTTACAAGGGAAGCAATCCCTAGAGTTGACCTTGAAAAAGTGACCAAGACTTCTAAGAAACCAAACAAGGTCACTAGAAAGGTATCTAGAGAAGTTATCCCTAGTGAATACCTAGAGCATCCAAGGAGCACCAATAGGTTTTGGGTTCCTAGGAGCATTTTCTCTATCCCATAGATGGGTTAGAGAGTGTCAACTCTGAGAAGAAGGGTAGTTAACCCAACTTTGAAGAAATTGACACTCAAGGAGCATTTTCAAGGTTTTTGTTAACCTTTGAAAATGAAATGGATTTATTGTTACTCTTGGAAAGAGTAAAATGTGCTATAAAGGAAGAAATTTGAGATGACTTGAAATGGCACAAGAAATCAAGTGTTAAGAAATACCAAATTGGGACTTTGGTATTGTCTTAGGAATTTAAGGCAAATCTAAGCCTTAATTTAAAGTGATTACTCTTATGGGAAAATGAAATATGCCAACATTTGAGGAATGTTTTAAATTTTTAATTGGCATAATTAATTCAAGATATTAAAGAAATGTCAAGTTGGGTTTTGGCATTTTCTTAAGGAAATTGGGCAATCTAGGGTTTATGCTTTAGGATTAGCTATGGGTTAAGGATACTTAGATAGATAATCTAGGTATATTTTAATTATGCTAAATTTTGCCATGTTTGGTTGCCCATTATATGCCATGACATCATGTTTTATTTGTGCATTCATGACTTATTATGAAAAATTCAAAAATACCATGTCATGACATACATACATCATGTAGTTATAGGAAATTTTCTTCTGAAAATTATTTCTTTTTGATGTATGCCATAACATTATCATGCATTATGTTATTTCCTTAAAATTAAGGACAAATGACAGTTATCATCAAGAGGTATACCAAATGACATCCTAGGTGGATGTCTAATATCTCTAAAATGCCTAGATAGATATGCATGATCCCTAGAATAGGGCAAAACCAAAATCTCACATCTCACAAAGACCTATAAGATGATTTGTATGTGTTTTAGTGCACATTAGATACAAGTGAGATGTAAGGATGATGAACAAAACTCAATATGTTGATTTAGTGCATTCTTTTGAGTTTTAAGTTCATCAAAACACATAGTTATGTGTTTTCCCATCATTGGGAAAGCTAATGTACAAGTCATGTGCATTAAGACCAAGGAACATGGTGGGATATTGGTTTTGAAAATATTTTTAAAATGCTTTTGGAAAACCTTGGTGAAGGCTATCTTTTGATAGTAATCACCATTGAATAGTTAGACACAAACTTGAAGAAAACACTAAAGTTTTTGCAAGTTTTCAAGTTTGTGTCAATCTTTGAAAATATGAAGTATTTTCATAGAAAACTATTTTTCCTTGATAGTATATGCCCTAAATAATGCCTACATGAAATTTCATGATTTTTGGATTTTTGTAGAATTTTCTAGGGGTTTCTGAAGTTGGCTGATTTTGAAATTCAGCAACTATCAGAGCTCCGATCGATCCATGGATCGATTGGAGTGCCTGAATCGATCCATGGATCAATTCAGAAGGCAAGTCTCCCGCGAGAAGAAGCTTGCTGGATCGATCAGCCGATCGATCCAGGAAGTCTGAATCGATCAGTGGATCGATTCAGAAAGGTTCAATCGATTGGAACCTAACTCCAATCGATCCAAGTTGCTGATTTTGGCTGGGAAAGCCTGATTTCAGCATCTTTAAACCTATTTTAGTCTAGGTAACCATTCCAAACCCCTCAAAATACATTTGTATACATAAAAAGGGTGTTTTCGTGTTAAAAACAAGGATGAATTGGTTAAGGAAGACTATATTGAAGTCTAGGGTGAGGTTTGTTTCAAATTTTGAATATTTGAACCTCAAAACTTCTAAATTTGGGTTTCCTAAAGGATTAGGGATTCCAAGTCATTGTTGGTGCAATGACAGAAGTTACCACCATGTCTTTAGGGGGAGGGACTCTTTAAAGGCATGAAAATTATTTTTCATGAACCTTGGAAGGTGGTTAACCTACCGTTAAGTGGATAATACTCAAGGATGGGCATTTGCCTACATTGAGGAAGAGTGTAGGGTTAAGGATAAATGAAGGGTATGGGACCTTCATTTGGGTCATTAGACCATGTTAATGCTCCAGAGCGAGCATTATTTGAAAAAGAAGGGAATGAGTCCTTCATTATCGTGTTGGTCACAACGAGTGAAGTTGTGAACAATGATGAGCAACTCTTCAGGGGGAGAGTTTTCAACAATGGGGCATTTGTTGAAGTGTGCCCAAAATTGAGGCACGGGTTGATGTGTGCTCAAAGATGGGTTGATGTGTGCCAATAGGAGGAGAATGAAAGGACTTATGAAAGGGGGTAAGTTATGCTTTCATTACCTAGAGGGAGTTTGCCCTCTTAGGGGGAGAATGAAGAGCTTAACTTATGTGTTCATTACCTAGTGGCATGAAGAAGGAGGCTATGGGATTAGCCTAACTTACATGTGGTATTGTAAGTGTTATTGTTGTATTGTCAAACATCAAAAAGGGGGAGATTGTTGGTGCAATATCCCTTAGGTCAAGGTTGACCTGGTTGACCAAGCTTGAGTCTTGGTTTGGATTTCGATGTTTGACAATGAAAGGTTGATTGCAGAAGAGAAAGTCCTAGTGAGTGAAGCTAGGCAGTATGAAAGTCCTGGTGAGTGAAGCCAGGCAAGGGAAATCCAGATGGGTCAAGGTTGACCAGACATTTGGTGAAAAGTCCAAGTAGGTCAAAGGGATTGATCGGATACTTGGCACAAGGAAGAAAAGACCAAGTATGTCAAAGGGATTGACCGGATACTTGGCAAAAAGAAAAAAGTCCAAGTGGGTTAAAGAGATTGACCGGACACTTGGTGAGAGAGTCCTAGCTGGTCAAGGGTGACCGGATGCTAGGTTTTATGTACCAACAAGTCATGGTTGACCGGATGTTGGTTTGGGAGGCTTGGGACTTGGTTTTGGGTAAAATCCAAGAGCTGAATCAATCAGTGGATTGATCAGTGGATCGATCCAGGCTTTTCCCAGCGAACATAAAGCCTCCGGATCGATCAGTGGATCGATCCAGGCCTCCGGATCGATCAGTGGATCGATCCAGGCTTTTCCCAGCGAACAGAAAGCTTCTGGATCGATCAGTGGATCGATCCAGAGGTCTCAATCGATCAGTGGATCGATTGGGACGCTGCTGCTTCGCGCGATAAGCGCTGGATTGATCCGTGGATCGATCCAGACATTTTTTCAGAGCACAGAGGCGCTCTGGATCGATCCGTGGATCGATCCAAAGCCTCCCCAATCGATTGGGAGCAATCCAATCGATTGAGATTCGACCGTTGGCGTCATTTATAGCTGTTGGCGTGCGATTCATTCAGCATAACTTCATCGATTCATTCCAGATTCATCACAGCTCCTCCCCAGCACTCTCTAAGCTCCTCACCGCCAGTTCTTGAAGGTTCTTGGAGGTTCATCCAAGTCAAGAGGTGAGTTGCAACGAGAAGAAGAAGAAGCTAGGGTTTTTACTGCATCTCTTGTAAGCTTTCGCTTATTCTTTACTACCCTTTCTTCTACTTGTATTGAGAGTCTTGTAGGGCTTCTCCGCCTTCGGTAGTTACCGAAAAGGAGTGTTTATTAGTGGAGGTGTGTGTGTGTGCGTGGATCCTTGGATTAGTCACCTCTTGTGAGGTGGATACCAAGTAAAATCCTATTGTTAGCATTGTTGTAGTTTGTTTCTTTGTATTCCGCTGCGCATCACTTTGAAGAAACAAGCAACGAAGCACGACGAGCACACGCGAAGCTATTCACCCCCCTCTAG
Source organism: Zingiber officinale (assembly GCF_018446385.1). Lineage (NCBI taxonomy): Eukaryota > Viridiplantae > Streptophyta > Magnoliopsida > Zingiberales > Zingiberaceae > Zingiber > Zingiber officinale. Next base: position 20,671,949 of record NC_055993.1, read on the forward strand.
CTACTTTTCGGTCCCAACAAGTACGACATATACTGTATCGATGTAGGATTGAAAAGCGCTAAAGGAAGGGGTGAATAGCGCTCTTGGCTAATTCATTCGTTTTAAAACAATCAAATAAAAATGCAGCGGAATAATAAAAAGACAGAGACAAGAGAAAGCACACCAAGATTTACTTAGTTCGGAACCTGTGACGACTTCTACTCCAAGGCCCGCACGTGAAAGTGCTTTCGATGGACAATTACTAATTAATCGAAGGTTACAATAAGATTTACATTTGAAGTATAAGTAACTTTGAAATACAACAATACCAACGATTTGGAGAGTTGAATCCTTAGCGCAATCGTCGTCGGGGCAACTTTCGAGCATCGAGGAGGCGTTTTTTGAGCAGTTTGAAGAAGCGGAACTTGTTCGGAATGTTGTTGTTAAGCTCCTGGTCGAAGCCTGCTTTTATATGCTATTTCGGGTGCCTAGAACCCCTCCGGGCACCTGGACCACGTGGCTCGACCAATCGACACGCTCCACATCAGCTTGTAGATAGATTTTGGGTTCCGGGCGCCCGGACCCCTTTCGAGCGCCAGGACCCCTTTTGAGCGCCCGGACCAGCTTTTTCCAGCCTCTTATTTTTTGTAAAATAAAGTTAGTCCAGACAAAAATAATATATATAATATGAAATTTGACAGCCTCTGACTATCCGGTTCTGACTTTGAGTTTTGTCGAAATTCTAGGTCGAACCGACGCCTACTGTTCCCTCTTCGGGGAACACGTCCTCACCTACTCCTCTCAGGAGAAGTTACCTGTTGCCAGACCGATCCTCCAGACCGATTGGACTTTTGCTCAACGTCCGAGGCTTCCGGTCTTCATGCTGGACGTCTGCTCCACGACCCATCCAGACTTCCACCCGATCCGCGACCACTAGGATTTCAACCTAGAGTGCACACAATCGCATTACGAGATTGTAGTGTTTCCAAGGCTTTGTCAATCTAAGAGGCTAGCACCTAACGGATCATATCAAGTTCGTGATCTAGTGCGCATGGATACTGCTAGAGGAGTCACACGTGGAGCTCTTATCTGTCTGTGATATCATTCACGCCTATCAAGGACTTGAGGTATAGTTTTTATGTTATTATGTGTAAAACTATACGTACCACAAAAGATCCATGATTCATTATATGTCTTTCGCTGCGCTCCGATCCCAACAGTGGTATCCGAGCCAATTCATGGTTATATCATATAGTACGAAACCGATTCTTCAAAATTTATTTGAGGAATCATTGTTTCGAGAGATTTCAAAGAAATCTTAATTTCTTTATTTCAATTTATATGTCGTATCATTTCATAATAGAAATGAATTTTGTCTAAGACTCTGTGAAGTAATACATGTTGTAATTTAGATATAAATTTCTTGTGGCATAAGTAGATTAACATGTTAAAATCTCCGAGACCTATAAGACTACGAGGATTAATGGAGATAAATCTCGTAATGAGATTATGAAAATGCACAGGAAGTTAATTATGGTGAGACATTTTAATAATTATAAAATCCCTTAAATATATTAAAGTTAAGATTTTTTAAAAGCCCTCCACTAATAACTATGATGATAGTTAGAGTTTTTACATAAATCGGTACAGTTCAGTTGTGGGCTTATGTCAAAACATCTATAATTTATCATAATTATTAGTGGGTCGACATAACTCAAATTCATTGACTTGTTTAGCTCAACTAAGGTTAACTGATTTGAGGGGCAAGTGTTAAGAATATAAGGCTCGACAAGAATATACCGAAAGTCACATAGATTTGTGATCGGTAAGTTAAGGCCTACTTGATGAATGTAGCATGTAGGTACATCTCAGCTGTGTACATTCTATATGATTCAGGATTTCGGTCCTATTAGGAATTGTTACCAACCAATTCCTGATTCTAACAGTGAGGGCTCTTGGACTTGAATAAAATAATAGAAGTTATAAAAGACCTTTATTAAATATATTCCACAAATATTAAAACTTTGCTTTAAATTTTAGATGGCAAACACAAGTACCTTATCACTGCGAAGCATTCTCGAGAAAAAGAATATCCTCCTCAGTTCCAACTACCTGGATTGGTATAGGAAACTGAAAATTGTCTTAAGACACAAGAGAAAAATTTACGTGCTTGAAGATGAACCACTGAAAGAGCCTACACCCGATGCTTCAGAGGAAGATTAGTCATATTATTCTCAGTATATGGAAGATGCACTGAATGTGTAATGCATCATGTTGTCTTCTCTGTCTCCCGAGTTGTAAAAACAACATGAGAACATGAGTGATAGGGAGATTGATCAGCACTTGCGTGATCTCTTCCAAAAGAGTGTGAGAGTAGAGAGGTATGAAACCTCTCAAGCACTATTTCATACCATGCTGGAGGAAGACAACCAAGTTGGGTCTCATATACTCAAGATGATCAGGTACATAGAGAGGCTCGAGAGCTTAGGTTCCAAGTTGGACCAGGACTTGGCTATTGACCTAGTCTTGTCCTCGCTACCTCCATCATTTTCCTAGTTTGTGTTAAATTTCAACATGAATAGCATGGACAAGAGTTTGACTGATCTGATGGTAATGCTGAAAACTGTTGAGAAGGATATGAAGGTAAATCCTTCACTGCATGTAATGATGGTCAGAAAGACCAACAAGCGCCCTAGCACCGGGAAGTTTAATCCCAAGGCTAATGTAGTGAAGAATCCTAGATATCAAGCTCAGAAGAAGCTTAAGAAAGGGATGCAGGTACCCCAATCGATGAGAAGGAGGTCATATGCTTCCCTTGTGGCAAGAAAGGTCACTAGAAGAAAAACTGCTATATTTTCATGAAGAAGAATGCCAGTGGAGCAGATGCTTCAGGTATCTTTATGATAGAGTGCAATCTTTCTATTTCTTCATCATGGGTCATAGATTCTGGAAGTAGTTCTCATATTTGTGCAAACATGCGGGGTCTAAGTGACTACAGACAGTTGTCCAAGGGCAAAATGAACGTACGAGCAGCTAATGGAGCGAGAGTTGTTGCGTTAGCTGTAGGAACTTATTCAATAAATTTACCTAGTGGACTAGTTTTGAATTTAGAAAACTGTTATTTTGTTCCTAGTTTCTCAAAGAATATCATTTCGGTGTCGAGTTTGAATGCCAAGGGATTTGTATTTCAATTTGAGGACAAGTTATGTTCCTTTTATTTGAATAATGTATTCTATGAGAATGATTCATTGAATAATGGTCTTTATGTTCTTAACTTAAATGAACCAATCTATTGTATTGAAAGTAAGAAACAAAAATTATATGACTCAAACTTAATATATCTCTGACACTGTAAACATAGTCATATAACTCATAAATGCATCACTAGATTACTCAGTAATGTGTATTTGGACTCTTTTGAATTAGAGCCCATAGATACATGCGAAGTGTGTTTACAAGGAAAAATAATCAAGAAACCTTTCATTAAGATAGGTGAACGGGCAAAAGAACCACTAGAACTCATACATAGTGATGTTTGTGGGCCATTGCAAGTTCAGGCTAGAGGAGCATATACCTATTTCGTGACTTTTACTAACGATTTAAGTAGATATGGATATGTCTACTTAATGAGACATAAGTCTGAAACTCTAGACAAGTTTAAGGAGTTTAAAAATGAGGTAGAAAATCAACATGACAAAAAGATTAAGGCCCTTTGGAGTGATCGAGGTGGCGAGTATCTAAACCAAGATTCCATTGATTACCTAAAAGAGTGTGGGATAATTTCTCAACTTACACCTCCTAGAACGTCAGAGTGGAATGGTGTTTCAGAAAAGATAAATCGCACACTTATGAATATGGTTAGATCAATGATGAGTTGTGCAAGTCTTCCAATGTCATTTTGGGGTTATGCCTTAGAAACAGTAGCACAAACACTTAACCGAGTTCCAACCAAGACTGTAGATAAAACTCCTTAGGAATTATGGTTTGGAAAGAAACCAAATTTGTCTTATCTTAAGATATGAGGTTGTGATGCTTACGTGAAGAATGAAAATTCTAATAAGCTTATAGCAAGACATAAATGTACGTTTATAGGTTATCCCAAAGCTACAATGGGATATTACTTTTATCTCCCAAGTGAGCACAAAGTTATTGTTGCTCGATATGCTACTTTCTTGGAAAGAGAGTTTATTTCTAAAAAAAGTAGTGGGAGTAAAGTAAGTCTTGAAGAAATTATAGACTTTATAAACAGGTTGGAAGATGAACAATTGGATAATGAGACAGTACCACAAGTACAAGTATCTCCATCATCCGAGACTGCTCAAGAAACGTGAGATCAACGTAAGTCTACAAGAATACACCGAGAGTCAAACATATATGGTTGGCTAGTAACCCAAGATAAGGAAGTGCTACTCATCGAAGATGATGAACCATTGACTTATGAGGAAACAATTGCTTCAAGTGATTCTGAGAAATGGCTAAAAGCCATAAAATCTGAAAATGGACTCCATGTATACCAACCAAGTTTGAGAGTTGGTTGATGTGCCAGTTGGGGTAAAACTCATAGGGTGCAAATGGATCTTCAAGAAAAAGATTGACATGGATAGGAACATAAGTACCTATAAAGCTAGGCTTGTGGCAAAAGGTTTCAATCAACGTCAAGGAATTGACTATGATGAAACATTTTCACCCGTTGCAATGCTTAAGTCCATTAGGATTTTGCTAGCTATAACAGCTTACAAGGATTATGAGATTTGGCAAATGGATGTTAAAACTACTTTTCTAAATGGAAGGTTACAGGAGGAAGTATATATGGTACAACCTCCCAATTTTATACAATCCGAGAACGCCAATAAATTATGTAAGCTCAAGAAGTTCATTTATAGACTAAAGCAAGTATCTCAGAGTTGGAATCTACGATTTGACAAAGCCATTAAATATTTTTCTTTTGTCAAAAATCCAGAAGAACCTTGTGTTTACAAGAAGGTTAGTGGGAGCAAGATTACATTCCTAGTGTTGTATGTTGATGATATACTTCTTATAGGCAATGACATCCCTAGCCTAGAATCTATCAAGACTTGATTGGGAGAGTGTTTCTCAATGAAAGATCTTGGGGATAGGTATTAGAATATACCGAGATAGACAAAGCAAGTTACTAGGGTTGAATCAAGGTGTATACATTGATAAAATGCTGAATAGATTCGATGTGCAGGATGCCAAGAGAGGATATTTACCAATGTCACATGATGTGCATCTTTCCAAGGCTATGTGTCTAGGAACACAAGAGGAAAGAAGTAGAATGGACAAGATATCTTATGCTTCGGCTATAGAGTCAATAATGTATGCTATGATATGCACACGACTCGATGTCTCGTATGCATTAAGCATGATGAGTAGATATCAATTAGATCCTGGAGAGGGTCATTGGACTGCGGTAAAGACTATCCTCAAGTATCTTAGAAGAACAAGAATATGTTCTTAGTTTTCGGAGGAGACTAGGAATCAATCGTTAGAGGATATACTGACACAATTTTTTAGATAAATCAAGATGATCTGAAATCATAGCAAGGATATGTGTTTTGTCTAAATGGTGTAGTTGTTTGCTGGAGGAGTTTCAAGCAGGAGACAGTTATAGATTCAACAGCTCAGTCCGAGTACATAGCAGTTTTAGAGGCAGCAAAGGAAGCTGTGTGAATCAAGAACTTTATAGTGAATCTTGAAGTGGTTCCTAGCATTGTTGATCCAGTTGTTCTATACTGTGACAATAATGCGGCCATAGCACAGGCAAAGGAGCTAAGGTCTCACCAATGATCCAAGCATGTACTAAGGAAATATCACTTCCTTAGAGAAATTGTTCAGAGGGGTGATGTGTTGGTTAGCAGAGTAGATACCAGCGAGAATATCACAGACCCACTCACAAAGGCCTTACCTCTACAGAAACCTGAGACCCATGTGAGGAGCCTAGGACTGAGAGTCCGTAGTATTTGGCAATAGTGCAAGTGGGAGATTGTTAGTGTATGCACTTATGTGCCAAGACACTACTTATGTATTTTATGGATAATTATTAATAAAGGCAAGTATATATCATTAATTATTTTCTATTCTGTACATATATGATTAATGATAAAGTCCCACAAATTAATGGGCATATTAATCTAAAAATAGTCCTTGATTGGATAGATATCTAGAAGGGGCATGGATATCTAGATCAACGCTGAGTATGACTAGGTCGAGATAGACCGAGAGATGGATATCCAAGTTGTACTTAGGGGTACCTTGAGTTTAGAGGTACACTAGACACGACCCGCTTAAGAGGAGACCACATATTAAGCATCATTGGTTATTCCTCTTATGAACGAGTGTAACTGATCTTTTGACTTGAGACCTTCATTTATTCTATGCATGGAGTTATGTGCTTTAACGCCGTTAAAAGTAGTCTTTAATCGAATTGTGATTAATATGGTAGTTCGGTGTATGGAAAAGCGTAGAGATAATAGTGTTGAGTCAATAAAGGATTTATTGCTCTCTTGGATTAGGAGTTAAGATCCTGGCCGCTTGATAGAGATATTAGTGACTCGAAATCTATGGTCATGGGAGGAATGATTTATCATTTAAAAGGAGTCTATTATATCTTAGATATCAAGTAAAACAATTAATTTGGTAATGATGCATAATGTACCTAATTAATTGGGATGTAGGCTTAGATGAAAAGATTGAATTACACAGTAATCAGTTTATGGTGGTTTACAGTTTATGACTGATATTAATTTTATTGCATTGGGTGGCTAAAAACTATTGCTAAACGGTTACCTTAGTTTGTGTATGGATTTACACTGTCTTCGTGTATAAAACCTATAAAGTCGCACGCATAGCACATAGACATGAATAGTGGTATCAAAAGATAGTTGAGATCAAGATCAAATATGAATTTATTTGATACAAAGAAGACAGAATTCAAAAAACCATAATCATGATGATTAATGAAGAATTAGAAGAGTCATCATAATGATGATTAATGGAAAATGTGAAGAGTCATCATAATGATGATTAATGGAGAATATGAAGAGTCATCATAATAAAGGTCATAAATGAAGAATTTATGGAGGTTATAACTCTTCATCTTCCTAATTAATGTAGATCATAAATGATGAATTAATTAGGACTTTAACTCTTCGTATTCCTTGGAAGCTATAAGTAGCCATCCTCGGAAAGATTCAGTACTGGAATTCCCTTTCTCGATTTCTCCTTCGTCAACTTATTCTTCACTCGGAAGAGATCGTAGTGCTTCCAAGGCTTTATCGATCCAAGATGCTAGCACCTAACGGATCGTATCAAGTTCGTGATCTAGTGTGCGTGGATACCGCTAGAGGAGTTACACGTGGGGCTTTTATCTGTCTGTGATATCATTCAAGCCTATCGAGGACTTGAGGTATGTTTTATTTTGTGTAAAACTATATGTACCACTAAAAGATCCATGATTCAATCTATGTCTTTCACTGTGCTCCGAACCCAACAGTCTCATAGATATATGTGAAGCATGCTTACAAGGTAAAATGACCAAGAAGCCATTCACCAAGATAAGTGAATGGGCAAAGGAACCATTAGAACTTTAGAACTCATACATAGTGATGTTTGTGAGCCATTGCAAGTTCAGGTTAGAGGAGCATATAACTACTTCATGACTTTTACTAACGATTTAAGTAGATATGGATATGTCTACTTAATGATACATAAGTCTAAAACTCTAGACAAGTTTAAGAGGTTCAAGAATGAGGTAGAAAATCAATGTGGTAAAAAGATTAAGGCCCTTCAGAGTGATCGAGGTGGCGAGTATTTAAGCCAAGAGTTCATTGATTACCTAAAAGAGTGTGGGATAATTTCATAACTAACACCTCCTAGAACGTCGTAGTAGAATGATGTTTCATAAAAGAGAAATCACACACTTATGGATATGCTTAGATCAATGATGAGTCATGCAAGTCTTCCAATGTCATTTTGGGGCTATGCCTTAGAAACAACAGCACACACACTTAACTGAGTTCCAACCAAGACTATAGATAAGATTCCTTATAAATTATGGTTTGGAAAGAAATTAAATTTGTCTTATCTTAAGATATGAGGTTGTGATGCTTACGTGAAGAATGAAAATTTTAATAAGCTTGCAGCAAGATCCATAAAATGTACGTTTGTAAGTTATTCCAAAGCTACAATGGTATATTACTTTTATCTCCCAAGTGAGCACAAAGTTATTGTTGCTTGATATGCTACTTTCTTGGAAAGAGAGTTTATTTCTAAAGAAAGAAGTGGGAGTAAAGTGAGTCTTGAAGAAATTATAGACTCTACAAATAGGTTGGAAGATGAACAGTTGGATAATGAGACAGTGCCACAAGTACAAGTTTCTCCTTTGTCCGAGACTACTCAAGAAACGTGAGATCAACATAAGTCTACAAGAATACACCGAGAAGCAAACAGATATGGTTGATTGGTAATCCAAGATGAGAAAGTTCTACTCATTGAAGATGATGAACCGTCGACTTATGAGGAAGTAGTTGCTTCAAATAATTCTGAGAAATGACCAGAAGCCATGAAATATAAAATGGACTCCATGTACACCAACCAAGTTTGGGAGTTGGTTGATATGCCAGTTAGGGTAAAACCCATAGGGTGCAAATGGATCTTCAAGAACAAGATTGACATGGATGGGAACATAAGTACCTATAAAGCTAGGCTTGTGGCAAAAGGTTTCAATCAACATCAAGGAATTGACTATGATGAAACATTTTTATCTATTGTAATACTAAGTCCATTAGGATTTTGCTAGCTGTAACAGCTTACAAGGATTATGAGATTTGGCAAATGGATATTAAAACTGCTTTTCTAAATGGAAGGTTACAAGAAGAAGTATATATGATACAACCTCCCAGTTTTATAAAATCTGAGAATGCTAATAAATTATGTAAGTTTAAGAAGTCTATTTATAACTAAAGCAAGCATCTCGAAGTTAAAATATGCAATTTGACGAAGCCATTAAAGATTTTTCTTTTGTTAAAAATCCATAAGAACTTTGTGTTTGTAAGAAGGTTAGTGGGAGAAAGATTACGTTCATAGTGTTGTATGTTGATGATATACTTCTTATAGGCAATGACATCCCTAGCCTAGAATCTACTAAGACTTGGTTGAGAGAGTGTTTCTCAATGAAAGATCTTAGGAATGCAACCTATGTCTTAGGTATTAGAATATACCGAGATAGACAAAGCCGGTTTCTAGGGTTGAGTCAAGGTGTATACATTGTTAAAATGCTGAATAGATTTGGTATGTAGGACTCTAAGAGAGGATGTTTACTAGTGTCACATGGTGTGCATCTTGTTGAGGATCTTGCGGCCAGCAAGAAGGGGGGTTGGATAGACGACACCCCTAAATCGATTACTTCCTACGATGTTAGCACAGCAGAATACAAACAAACATAAATAGAAGGCTAATCTAAAAATAATAAGGAAATGCAAACTAATACACATCGATGTAACGTGGTTCAGAGAGAACTTGCTCCTACTCCACGGCTGTCTGTAAGGTGGACGATCCCTCAATCCGTCGGTGGATTAGTCCCCGGAAACTCCAGCTAGCTCAAACCTCCTTGTGGGTGGAGAAACATCACCATAACACTCACCAAAAACACTTGGACACAAGGGAAACCTTGAGCACTTAGTGACTACTAATTATGCTTTAACCAAGTCTAATTTCATCACCTTAGCCAGTCATCCGAAGCTCCTTCTTATAGAGCTTGAAAGAAAACAACCCTGTTGTTTTAGTGTTACCAGGCGACTGGTCCTTGCACCAGTCGACTGGTGCCAGCCCAATGGCTCTCTCAACGGTTCTCAATCAGTCTACTGGTCCATGGACCAGTCGACTGATCCTAGCCGTTTCGGACACAAAAGCTCTCTGTTCTCACCTCCAATTGACTGAACCTAGTACCAGTCGACTGGTACAACCCTAAACCTAGGGTTCCCTTTCCCGATTACATTTCTCTTAGCACTCGGACTCTCACGACTCACTTAACTCTTCTTTCCAGCTTTGACCTCTTGCCTTCAAGCCTACTTCCTTTGGCTCTCGTCCCTCGGATGCATCCAAGCCCATGGTTTGTCCCCAATGCCATCCTTCGCGTATGCCTCGAAGTCGCTTCCCTCGGTCCTTGTCCTTACTGCCTTGTCCACGATCCCTCGGATGCTCCATCCTATACCAGACCCGAAGCTATCAAGCTAAGTCATATGTATCCTGCAAACCTGCACACTCACATATGCATATCAAATACAAGGATAAACCTAACTTAAATCCTTTGCCCAAATACCAAAACACATGGTCGCACGGACCATTGGGATTGCTCCAACACATCTTTCCAAGGCTATGTGTCCAGGAACACAAGAGCAAAGAAGTAGAATGGATAAGATATCTTATGCTTTGGCTATAGGGTCCATAATGTATGTTATAATATGCACATTACCAGATGTCTCATATGCATTAAGCATAACGAGTAGTGCAATAATAACACGGGTTATTATGCATAACCTTGTGCAATAACGAGTAGTGCAATAATAATGGTGCGGTAGTGCAATAATAACTCGGTGCGAAATGAGAGTTCATCAACAAGGTTAATCGCACTAAAGAGTTCATCAAAACTCGGGTTCGATTATTTGGTGTTTCCCGCACTGACAATAATCTGTGGGACTTTATCATTAATCATATAAGTACAAAAAAGTAAATAATTAATGATAAATACTTACCTTTATTAAATAATTATCCATAAAATACATAAGCAGTGTCTTAGCACATAAGTGCACACACTAACAAGCTCCCACTTACACTATTTCCAAATACTACGGACTCTCAGCCCTAGGCTCCTCACATGGGTCTCATGTTTCTGTAGAGGTAAGGCGGCCTTTGTAAGTGGGTCTGCGATATTCTCACTGGTATCTACTCTGCTAACCAACACATCACCCCTTTGAACAATCTTTCTAAGGAGGTGATACTTCCTTAGTACATGCTTGGATCATTGGTGAGATCTTGGCTCTTTTGCCTGTGCTATGACCGCATTATTGTCACAGTATAGCACAACTGGATCAATAATGCTAGGAACCACTTCAAGCTCCGCTATGAAGTTCTTGATCCACACAGTTTCCTTTGCTGCCTCTAAAGCTGCTATGTACTCAGACTCAGTTGTTAAATCTGCAACTATCTCCTGCTTGGAACTCCTCCAGCAAATAGCTACATCATTCAAGCAAAACACATATCCTTGTTACGATTTCAGATCATCCTGATCTGTCTAAAAACTTACGCCAGTATATCCTCTGACGACTAATTCCTCATCTCCTCCGAAAACTAAGAACATGTTCTTTGTTCTTCTAAGATACTTGAAGATAGTCTTTATCGTAATCCAATGACCCTCTCCAGGATCTGGAATAGGTTATGCAATAACATACATTATGCAATATTATTGCACTACCGCAATAATAACTCTTTAGTGGAATGAGATATTATTGATGAACTCGAGTTGGGTGTTCAGGGCAAACACGGGAAGCTCAAGTTCATCGGGAGACCAAAACCAATTCCTCCTCTCGATCCCTGTCGTAGCCTCTTATTTATAAAGTCTTATACCCACCAAAACCCACCTTCTTACCCATTCTTAGGTGGCCGGCCAAGCCAAGCTTGGAGCCCAAGCAAGGGCCGACCAAGGTATGCCTTGGATAGACCAAGTTGTGGTCGGCCCTAGCTTGGAGCCCAAGCAAGGGTGGCCGGCCACATATAGATTAAAAGGATTTTAATTTTTTAAAATCTTTCTTTATGTGGAAGCCATGATTTAAAAGAGAGTTTTAAAATTAAATCTTTCCTTTTATAGTTTTTACAAAAGATTAAGAGAAATGTTTGATATCTTTCTTTATTTGTAGTTAAAAGGAAGATTTTAATTTTGGAGAAAACTTTTCTTTTTGTAATCACCCACATGTTTTAATAGAGATATTTTAATTTATAAAAGTTTCCTTTTATAACCAACCACGAAGGGAATTTTTAAAAGAGAAATTTTTATTTTAAAAATTTCTGAAAGCAAATTAGGAAGTTTTAATTTTGTGTTTAAAGCTTTCCTTGTTTGGAGGAGGTGGTGGTGGCCGGCCATTAAAGGATTAAAAGGAAATTTTTAATTAAATTTTCTTTCTTAAACATTGGCAAGGAATATAAGGAAATTTTAATAAAACTTTCCTTATTTGCCAAGACCAAGGAATATAAAAGAGAGGGTAGAGATGTCTCACCTCATAACATAACATCTCTTCTATTCCTTGGTGGTGACCGACCCTCTTTTCCTCCTCTTCTCCTATTCTTCTTCCTTGTGTGGCCGGCGGCATCTTCATCTCAAGGAGCTTGGTAGTGGCCGAATCTTGTTAGAGGAAGAAAGAGAGATAGGAGGCTTTGTTTCTTAGCATCCCTTGGAGCTTGGTTAGTGGCCGAAGTTCTTCATCTCAAGGAGTTTGTTGATTGATCGAAACTTGCTTGGAGAAGAAGGAAGCTTGGGTGGATTCTCGTCTCGGTAGATCGTCGCCCACACGACATCCGAGATAAGAAGAGGAATACGACAGAAGATCATGAGGTTTATAAGCTACAAAAGGTATAACTAGTTATTAGTTTCTGCATCATAACTAGTTCATCCTTTTGTTTAGATCTTGAAATACCAAACACAAGAGGCTAATGAATCTAGGCTATTGAATTAATATTTTTGATTTTATGTTTCTTTTGTTTTTCAAACTTGTGATTCGATTGTTCTTTTTGATTAACCCTAGAGTTACTATAAGGAGATTAAATATTGAATTTCGTTGAAAGGCTTTGTCTAGGAAGTGGTCGATGATCCCATATCTAAGAAGGCCTAGTGCCTCACCATGTTTAACTTGGAAGCCAATCTCTAAATAAATATTTAATAGAATTTGTAACATGGGTGGAATTTGGATCAATAATGTTAAGCATCATTTGCGATCCAAGTCTAAACCTCTAAGAACAAATAAATTGAATTTAGAATCAATAATGTTAAGTTCTGTTTACGATTCCAAATTTAATTTCTAAAGAACACAATAGGTTGTTAGGAATGGTTCAGGACTTGTACAAAATTTTTGTAGAGGGGAACCGGTATGATATTCCGAGTAGCAACCAACACAGTAAGCGTCGGTTCGACCTAGGGTTTCTGAGAAACTTGAAGTCAGAACCGAACAGTCCGGTGACTGTCAAATACTTGTATTTATCTTATATTATTGTACTAACTTGGTTTTGTAGGGTAAACTTTATTTGTGGACTAATATGCCTTACAGGAATGAAGTTGCCCAAGGGAATGCTCGAATGAACAACATCTGAGGTGCCTCCGGGATGTTGGAGGCGCCTTGAGCACCTTGGCTGCAACCGCGCAGGAACCAGGGTAGAAGGCGCCTTCCAAGGATGCTGAAGGCACCCTGAATGCTGGATGGAGGGCGCCCTGTATGGAGTTTGGAGGCGCCTTCGGGTGGATAAGCAGCGCAGGCAATGGACCTTATCGGCACTGCGAAAAAGGGGATAACCCTTGGCTAGAGGAGCCTCCTATGGAGGTTGGAGTTGCCCTCAATGGCTTACTTAAGTATGGTTTGAGCAGAGACAAAGATACACTTCCAATTGCGATCTTTTTATTGTGCACTGCTTTATAAGACGACCTACTACTCAGTAACGCAACTCCGGCAACCGGGCGACACGACTCTAACGATCGAGCGACGCGACTCCGGCTATTGAGTGACCCGATTCTGACGACCAAAAGCACGACCATCCATATCTGAAAAGTCATCAGTATACTTTCAATTATTGCATTAAAACTATACTTCAAGTTGTAACTTTCCGAAGCTATAGTGATTGTCCATCGAAAGCACTCTTACGTGAGGGCCTTGGAGTAGGAGTCGCCACAGGCTCCGAACCAAGTAAATCCTTAGTGTTTGTGATTGATTTCTATTTATTCCGCTGCGTGTTTACTCGACTCTTTAAAACAAATGAATTAGCCACGAGTGATATTTACCCCCCCCCCTCTAGCGCTTTTCGATCCTACAATTGGTATCAGAGCATGACCGCTCTGAATCGGTACAACTATCGTTCGAGCAAGTTTTGCTTTTTCGTCCATTTTTTCAAAAATTAGATTCTTATGTCTTTCGTTTTTTCCCTCCAAAATTATTTTTGAAAAAGTTATTTTCATCTTTTTACCATTGGTCAGTATTAGCGAAATATCGCATTTGCCAAAATTTGAAATAATAATTTTTATTAATATTTTATCAATATTTTATTTTTATTATTTTTATTATTATTATTATTATTATTATTTTCTTTCTTTTCATGAAATTAACATTTTATTTTCTCTCGCACTACTAATCCAAGACCAAGTCTTGGAACATTCGTAATTTTCTCTTGTGTGTAAGATTCTATTTCAATGGCCCATCAAGAAGGCTATAACACAACTCGCCCGCCTCTCTTCTCTAGAGAAGACTTTGGCTACTGGAAGGACCGAATAGAGTACTATCTGAAGACTCAGGTGGAAATGTAGATAATAATCCAGACTAGATTCACATTTCCCACCAAAGATGGAATCCTTGTCCCCTACGACAAATGGGACGCACCAACTCGCAAGAAGATTGAAGCCAATGCAAAAGTAACCTGCACTCTCCAATGTAGCATAAGCAAAGAAGATCTGAACTGGGTTGGTCCCTTCAACAGTGCAAAGGAGTTGTGGGAAAAATTGATCAAGCTATATGAGGGCACTTTCGACACAAAGGTAAGCAAATGAGACTTAATTTTGAATAAATTATATAATATAAAAATACAGGAAGGTGAGTTAGCGAGCCAGTTTCATGCTCGCATACAAGATCTACTGAACGGACTCCACACGATTGGATAGAAGGTTAAAAATCATGATGTCATTAGGTATGCATTAAATGTATTTCCGAGGAACACCTTATGGGAATCCATGGTAGATACTTACAAAGTATCTAAGGATTTGTCATTAATCAAATTAGATGAATTATTTTCAGAATTCGAGCTTCATGAACAAACTAATACTACTCTGGCTGAGAAAGGTATTGCTTTGATTGCAGGAACAAGCATAATGTGGGAATAAAAAACAAAGCGCAAACCGAACCCGAGTCCGAAGATGAATCGGACTCAGAAGACGACAAAATTATCGCCGAGCTCATGAAATTGGTATGAAAATATGCAAAAAGAAGAAGGTGACTCAATTGAACACGAAGGCCAAGTCTGGAGTTACCTGCTACGGTTGTAACTAGAAGGGACACTGCAAGCCGGAGTGTTTGAACCAAAATCAACAAAGAAGGAGGGCCTTGAAAGCAATGTGGTCCGAGTTCTCTGAAGATTCCGACGAAGAACACTAGCAAGCAAGCTTCCTTGCTCTACCGGTTCAAGCGTACATTGCCAAAATCGAGTCCGAGTCTAATATTGAGAGCGAATCAGAAACCGAGTCCGAGAGAAGCCACAGATCCGTATCTGTCTCCGAAGGGCCTAATCACATTGTAAGCTCTCTAATTTCTGGTATTAACGTAGATAATTTACAAAATTTAGTTTTATATTTGTTAAGAAAGTTGGCAAAATCCAACCTTTGAGTCAAGTCACTCCAAAAGGAGATAACAATCCTTAAGGAGGAGACTAACCTAAGTCCTTTGACTGAGCCAGTTCAAAATGGAAGTTCAACCCAAGTCCAACAACTTGAGGAAGAAAATTTTAATTTGAAAACTCAAGTTAAAGGACTTAAGGACACGTTGGAACAGTTCACAACTGATCCGGATTTGGATTTAAGGCTAAACAAAAATACAGATCTTACTTATCAATTGTAAATAGAACAAATAGAAAAATTAGTCTAAGCACGGCCCCCCAAGTCGAACTTGATTAATCAAGTTCGACTTGATCAATATTGGGTCCTGGTAATCGCCATTTTTGTATGTCACAAGGCGCTCCAAATTAATAAAGATTGGAAACTCAACTAAACTTAAGATAAGTGATGTAGCAACGAGTCCCAAGTCGTATTTTTCCAAGGATAACTAGTGAATGTGTGTGAATTCTAGTATTGATTCAAATTGAATTTCAATCAACAAGGTAAATTAAGCTCTTCCATTTGATTCACATTGCAAATTAAATTCTTCTACAATCAAAAATAAGATCAAAGAAGGTTCATTCTCATCTAAACATGATCCACTCTCTTTTCATCAAATTAGTATCAATCTATCATTATTGACTCAAGTTCTTCAACTAACAAATTATCCAATCTCACACATGATCATTAACATATAATTGAGGTAACAATTAAAAACTCAAGTGAGCGTTCAACATTTGAACTCCATCTCAGTCACAACACATTCAATGTAGAGAACAAAGATTTGCTTACTAAATAGCAAAAACTAAACAAACTTTTGTTAATCAGAACTTCTAATTCAAAATAGAAACTAAATTGCAACTAGTTAAGTAGCTGAAACAAGAATTGGATCGTAGTAATTCAAAAGAAATGAGGTAGAAAAACTAATTAATCAAACGGAATTGCAAAGCTAAGAAATCAGATCATTAGATCTGAACATATTCATGAACAATTAAAAATAAAACTAAAACAAATTGTATTCCACATCCAAACCCTGGATCCAAACTTCTTCTGTCTACCGTGTCACTGATTTGCTTCTAAGAACACCCTTAGAGCAATCAGCAACGAAAAAAATGAACTCCTAGCTTATTCAGGATGAAGTCCAAGCTACTGGGAACACCCTAACTAGCTCGGATATACCTGAATTTGCTAGCCACTGAGAAACAGAGGATATTGAAATTGCGAGGTAAAATCGAGGACGGAATGGACTCTGAAGAATGGGGAACACCCTCAGTGGCTTTAGTTGGATGATGACAACATCAGATCGGGGAACGCCCTCAAAATTGTGCTTGAATGACGCTTGCAAGTATCAAGATCACGAATGGGGAACGCCCTCAAATCACGCTCTACCCCTTGATTGCTGGTCGCTAGATCGTTATAAGCTCGCCGGAGATGAAGAGATTCGGTTCTCAGATCTGGAAGTGGAGCGGGAGCGTCGGAGAAGATGATGAACAGTGGCGTGAAATGGCGAGGAAGAAATCGATCTCCAAGAACACTGTAGCTTCTCGAGCCTTTTAAATCAACCTTAAATCTGATCAACGACTGAGAATGCTCTGATCTCATCTAACGGCAAGATGACTTCAAATTTGGATCAAAAGCTTCGGATCTTCATCAATGGCTAAGATATGCTCTTCATTAGGTTGGATGGGTTGGATCTTCAACTGATGGCTTAGATCGGCTCTGATCTTGGATGAACGGTCCATAATGCTTTTAAAGCTTGATCGCCTCGTTTAGCCCTAGATTTGATCACAATTCTGATCTGATTTGATCGGATCATGATCCTTTTGATACCTACAAAGAATATATCAACTATTAGCATCAAATACCATTATTATAAGCTAATTTGTAATTAAGTCCAAAATAAATGTAATGAATGAAATATGATGTAAACATAGGTTTCATCTATGAACAAGATCATTAAAAATATGCATTATGAATCAAAATAATGTACCAAAATCATGGTTATCAGGTCCCCAAGGATCGAATCTACTACTTGATAGACCCTATCGAGGCTATGATCCAGGGGGAGCCGATAGAAAGATCATTTTTATTGATAGATAAATTTGTTTGATGCTTGCTTTACTGCTTTCACTATACATGCTTAAACTAGGGCAGATAAGGATCTAGGCTTGATTCACACTTGACTAGTTAGACCGAGGAGTTTCAGAAAGGAAATTAAATATCCAATTTCTTTGAAAGGCTTTGTCTAGAAGTGGTGGATGATCCCATACCCAAAAAGGCCTAGAGCCTCGCCACAGCCTGGAAGCCAATCTTTGAAATAAATATTTAATTGACTGACTATAAAACCTAAGTTTAACTCAAATGTAAATCAATCCTTAGATGATAATCTAAATTAAAGATAAAATCAACCATCTCACATAAACCTACTATTACGATTCCGCAAGTGCATGGATTCGTCGTCAGTAATAAAGATTATCGATCCTACGAGGACTGGTTATAAGCACTAGTGATTGCTCACTTAGGATTAGCTAAACTACCAATGGTTGTAAGTTATCTAAAGAAAAGAGATTGGGAAATGGAAACGAGAACTTGCAAAGAAGAAGTAATCGACTTGATTTATGAAGAGTTCTAGGAGTTCGGTTTCATTGTGGTGGTATTGATGTATCACATTCTATCCTTTACTTATTGTCCATCAGTATGCATTCGACGGAAGCTAAAACAACTATCCTTAAGTACCAAATAGAGAAGATCCCTATGAAATCCTGTTACGGTTAACCCCTGTTACTAGGGCGCCTCGGTAGATCACAAGAATGCAACTCGGAGTGGTCCGGGCGCTCGGAAGGGATCCGAGCGCTCGGAGTGGTCCGGGCGCCCGGAATAGCCAAAGCTTATAATATCGTCAGCTTGGAGCATGCTGATTGGTTGGCTGACGTCATGGTCCAAACGCCCGGAAGGGATCCAGGCGCTCGGAACTGCCTATATAAGCAGCCTTCCACCAAGAGCACAATACACAAGTTTCTTCTGCGATTACTTTCTTGCTCGTTGCTCCAAAGATGCTCCTGTGACTCCACGATGTAACTCCATCGGCTGAGT
Source organism: Zingiber officinale (assembly GCF_018446385.1). Classification (NCBI taxonomy): domain Eukaryota; kingdom Viridiplantae; phylum Streptophyta; class Magnoliopsida; order Zingiberales; family Zingiberaceae; genus Zingiber; species Zingiber officinale. The sequence continues at coordinate 20,690,655 of NC_055993.1, forward strand.
GACGCTACTCTGATGACCGAGTAACACAACTCCGGTGACAGAGTGACACCAATTTTCATAATCCAAATTGGTACAATTACCTCTTTGGAAACATTTTCTTGTAGCAAACTAATCTAGATTGGTGCAACACCAATTCAATCTTAATATTTTTATCCCACACTACTAATCCAAGATCAAAAGTCTTGGGGTTGTCTCTGTTTTTCCTTATTGTGTGCGAGAGCAATGACCTAAAACGAGGGATACAACACCGTCTGTCCTCCCCTCTTCAACGGTAACGACTTCCCGTACTGGAAGAAGCGTATGGAGGTCTAACTGAAGATCGACATTGACCAGTGGTTCAGCATCACTAGAGGCTACAAGGCTTCGGTCGATAACTTTAGAATTCCGATGGACTCGGAACAGTGGAATCCAGAGATGAAGAAGAAAGCCTAAATAGATTTCAAAGCTCTCAACACCCTCCAATGCGGCCTGATGAAAGAAGAGCTGAACCACGTAGGCCCACACAAAAATGCAAAGGAACTGTGGGATAAGCTCATCGAATTGCACGAACGAACCAGCGACGCAAAGGTAACCAAAAGAGACCTCTATTTAAATAAATTATTTAATAGAAAAATACAAGAAGGAGAATCCGTGAGTCAACTCCACGCGAAGATAAAGGACATCCTCAACAGGCTTCACACAATTGACCACCAATTGGAGAACCACAATCTGATAAGGTATGCCCTTAACGCGTTTCCTCGAAATGCACTGTGGGCATCAATCGTGGATACTTACAAGATTTCGAAGAATCTTTCCAAATTAAAACTAGATGAACTATTTTGTGAACTCAAACTCCATAAATAGACTAACTCAAAACAGGTCGAGAAAGGTATTGCCTTTTTTGCAGGTACCTCCAAAGACAAGTCGAGAACTAAACCTGAATCTGAAGGTGAGTCTAACAAAAACCTAGAAGACGAAGAATACCTGGTGAACTTGGTAAAAAAAATATTCACCAGGAGAAATAAGAACTTAGCAAAAATGACCTACAGAAGATCAACTCCACCATCGATTCTAGCAACAAAAATGTGACCTGCTTCGGATGCAACAAGAAGGGGCACTACAAGAACGAGTGCCCAAAGCTGAAGAATCACAAAACCAAGAAGAAAGCACTCAAGGCGACATGGGATGAATCATCTTCGGATGAATCGGACGCCGAAGAACAAAAGCACCTAAGCTACCTCGCATTGATGGCCTGTGAATCAGAATCAAAAGGCGAATCGGAAGACGGGTCCGAACCCTAATCGAGCCACAAGCCCGTACTCGTTTCCAAAGGTTTAGATGAGGTATACCTTAATTTAAGTAAATTTTTTTTCAAAATTATTGCTTGCTTAAATAAAAAATTAACCAAAAATGAAATAAAAATAAAATGCTCCTTGAGGAAAATCAACACCTCAAGGTATAAATTGAAAATTCTAATCCAAATCAAGTTGTAAAACATGAAGAGGAAAACTCAACATTAAAAATTGAAATTAACAAACTTAAAGGACTGTTAGAAAATTTTACAATTAGATCCAAAAATTTGGATCTAATCCTTAAAAATCAAAAGGCTGTATATAACAAATCTGGGCTCGGATACAAGTCCAGTTCAACAAATAAACCATTCATATCACTATTAACTCAAAATAAAACACAAAGTAAAACTTGGGGTTCTAAAAGCGTGCATAACCACGCAAGTAGGAATTAATCAATACTATATACTCAAAAATAAAATATATTATGTAAAATTAAATAACCCAAATCAAAATCCAAAACATAAAACTAAATCAACTAAACCAAAGAGAAATCATAGAAAAAACTACAGAACCAACTCAAATCCAAACTATCATCAAGTTTATTATAATTATAAAAGTAACCGACATAAATCCAAAATCAAAACTTAAGAAAACCAGATCAATAATTCAGGGGGAGGCTCCAAACTAGTTGGCACATCAAAAAATAACCTACTCGGTAGGGTAATTAGGGTTAGCTTAAAAAGGGACAAAAGTTTAACTTAACCTACGGTATTGGTAAATTCAAAATTCAAAATTAATAAAAAATAAATATTAAAGATAATCTTTTAAGGAAAGGTAACCAACTTAATTAATTAAAAATTAAAAATTAAAATTAAACTTAAAAATTAAATAAAAATTAAAACATCAATTAGACCTTAATACAAACTTAATTAAGATTAATTAAACTTAATAAACCCAAGAATATATTCAGGGGAGGCTCTAAATTAGTTAACACCTCCAAAATCAATAAACTTATCCGAATGGATAATTATGATTAGTCTAAAAAAAAGGGACAAAAGTTTAACTTGATTAACGGTACTGGTGAAGTTTTGGATGATAGTAGGTTAACGAAACTCTGCCTATGTATGTCTAGGAAGATATGACTTCGACCTGCTGCATTTGACTTAGTGGAACTAACTGAAGCTACCCCTTATGAATCCTAAACGGTTAGACCAAAGTTTTGTATTAAGTTTAGTAGATAGGACTATTTGGAAAATTTCAAATACGTGGTTACTCTAATGATGCCTAGGTGACTCACCACAGTTTAGAAATTTATCCAAAGAATGTCTGTTTATTGAACCTAAAGTTAAACTTGAATGTAACACAAAGTTCAACCAAATCTTGAAATTCAACTTAACTCATCTCACAAAATTATAGGATTCCCTGATTAAAAACATATATCGGGTGAGATAACTAAGAATTAAATTAAATTAAATTAAATTAAAATAAATTAAGTTAAAATAAATTAGAATAAATCAAATTAAAATAAATCAAATTAAAATTAAAATAAAATTAAATAATTAAAAAAAAAGGGGGTTAAAATCATAATTGAATTAAACATATGTTAATTAATGTATTACATAAAAATTATTTTAAAATTATTTTTTAAAAATTATTTTAAAATCTTTTAAAAAAAAAGTATTTTAAAAATCTTTTAAAAATTGTTTAAAAAATCTTTTAAAAATTATTTTAAAAAACTTTTAAAAAATGTTTTTAAAATCTTTTAAAATTGTTTTAAAAATCTTTTAAAAATTGTTCTAAAAATCTTTTAAAAAATATTTTAAAAATCATTTAAAAATTATTTTAAAAATCATTTAAAAATTATTTTAAAAATCATTTAAAAATTATTTTAAAAATCATTTAAAAATTATTTAAAAAAATATTTCTAAAATCCTTTTAAAAATTCTTTTAAAAAAAGTTATTATCTTTTAAAAATTATTTAAAATTTAGACACTTACTTAAAACTAATACTCTCATTTATCAATCAATTAATATAAAATTTAAGTTGATAAGTGAATTAAGAGTTAATTAATAGACTATTACTGAGTTAATAACAAATTATTGCATGTAACTTGAAACCTAATTAATTACATCCAAGGTTAATTTTTGATGATTAATTTAAATAATCTTATTAAATAAATATAAATGAATAATTATAATAAGTTTGTAGAAATACTAATGAAAATAATATATTCGCTAAATATAAGTGTTACTAACACTAAATTCCCTAAACTCTTAGGTAGAACTTCTTATAGTTAACAAAGATAATCTTAATGTGCTAAGGCATTGAAATTTAACATACTCAAACCCTAGTACAAATTAAGGGGTAGTTTTAAATTAAGGGGGAGTGTTAAATTAAGGGGAGGATATTTTAAATCAATTTTAAAAATCTAATTTTTCATTTTGGAAAATGTAACTTGAAAGATGTTTTTGAAAACACATTTATACTTTTCAAAAATCCATTTTGAAAATGTGTATTTTGAAAATCATTCTTAAACACATTTTGAAAATTCACATTTCCAAATTACGTTGACAATTTTTTTTTCATTTGCAAGTGTGTTGAAAAATATAATACAACTTATCTTAAGATATCTTGAAGCTCAAAATTCTCAATAAGGAATTATGAAAATATTTCCAAATTCTTGTTAAGATACTTTGAAATTCCTTATTCTGAAATTCTTCAAAGCTTATTTCAAAATTATTATTTTTTTTTGGAAATATATTTTATAGAAGTACTTTCTGTTAGGATCCTTCGTACGGAGGCTAGAGAGGGGGGTGTGAATAGCCGACCCCAATCTTTCGCGTTTCTTCCTACGATTAGGTTAGTGCAGCGGAAATACAACGTAGAAAGAAAACAGGAGAAGAAAGACAAACCATATAACGAGGTTCGGAGATGAACTCCTACTCCTCGGCGTGTCCGTAAGGTGGACGAAGCCTACCAATCCGTCGGTGGATGAGTCCCCGGAAACCCGGCTAATAGATACTCCTTGTGGGTGGAGAAACCTCGCCACAATAACTCGCAACAGCAAGATAGAATACAAGGAATACAAGAAGTAAATACAATGAATGTAACAATACAAGCTTGCCTTCTTGTCGTCGACTGAAGTCCTGGAAGCAACAACTTCACGGACGAATGCCAACAAGCAGCTCAGCCGAAAGAAGCTCACGCGGGGCTTCGGAAGTGAGCTCAACAAAGCTCAGTCGAAGCTGAAACTTCAGCAGCAGAACAGAAGTTCTAAGGAGGAAAAAGAAAAGAGTGTTCTTCACAGAAGATGCCCTCGTCTCCTTATACCTGCGAAGAAGAAACAACGAAGAAACTAGCCGTTGCGTCACAACGGCTAGAACCCTGATCGGTCTGTGGACCGATCAGGCAACATCCTGATCGGTCTGCAGACCGATCAGGGAAGAAGCCTTCGCTTCTGTTCCGTCCCTGATCGGTCCATGGACCGATCAGGAAACCTCCTGATCGGTCCACAGACCGATCAGGGAACCTTCTGATCGGTCCGTAGACCGATCAGGCTTCTCTTCTCTGCTAGTTTGCCACTGATCTCCTTCTGATCGGTCTCCAGACCGATCAGATAACCATCAGTAGCATACTGATCGGTCACTGATCGGTCACCAGACCGATCAGATGAGCCATGTATCATTGGATCGGTCTGCAGCCCGATCCAAACTTCTCAGCCCTAAACCTAAGGCTTCCACACCAACATCCGGTCAACCTTGACCTGTTGGTACATCATGCCTAGCATCCGGTCACTCCCTTGACCTGCTAGCACTCCCCGCTAAGTGTCCGGTCAATCCCTTTGACCCACTTAGACTTTTCCACACCAGATGTCCGATCATCCCTGATCCATCTGGATTTTCCTCTTCGTGCCAAGTATCCGATCACTCCCTTGACCTACTTGGACTTTCCAACACCAGAAGTCCGATCATCCCTGATCCATCTGGATTTTCCCTTGCCTGGGTTCACTCACCAGGACTTTCACCTAGCTTCACTCACTAGGGTTTTCACACTGCCTAACATCCCAGTTAGGACTTTCTCACTGCCTGGCTTCACTCACCAGGACTTTCCAACTGCCTAACATCCCAGTTAGGACTTTCCCACTGCCTGGCTTCACTCACCAGGACTTTCCAACTGCCTAACATCCCAGTTAGGACTTTCTCATGCCAATCTTCCTGCTTGAACTTCTCCGTGCTCTCTTGCCAAGCTCCCTGCTTGGACTTTTCCCGAATCAGGTCAACCAGGTCAACCTTGACCTACGGTTGTACCAACAATTTCCCAAACATCTATTCTTGTCAAACATCAAGAATAGAACTCTCTTCTCGACAAACATCAACATACAACTCAACTAGGTCAATCTTGACCTAAGGTTGCATCAACAATCTTCCCAAGTCAAACATCAAAATACAACTCGAGTCAAGTCAACTCGAGTCGGGTCAACCAGGTCAACCTTGACCTAAGGTTGCACCAACAATCTCCCCCTTTTTGATGTTTGACAAAACCATAATCAAGTTAGGTTAACCCGATAACCTAACTTAGGTTTTCCAATGTTCTCCCTAGAACATTTTCCCATTTTCCAACACTCTCCCCCTTGGGACATCTCTCCCCCTAACTTAGGTTAATCCGATAACCTAACTTGGGTCTTCAATAGTTCTCCCCCTTTTTGACACACATCAAAAAGAGTGAATCAAGGTCAAGAGTTTCCTCCTAATGAAAGTCCCATATCTTTCAATGAAACTCTTAATTTCCCCCTTGATACTAAACTCAACAATCAACTTAGTGATAATCCCATATCACTAATCCTCAAAAAGTCTTAAGGAGTAAAAACTCCCCCTAAAAGTCAACTCCCCCTTGACAATTAGGTAAAACTCCCCCTAAAGGTCAACTCCCCCTTGACCATTGCACCAACAATGTCTTGGAGAGTTTCAAACATTTAGAAACCCGAAACTCACTCCCAAAAACTGAAATTTCAGACACCTGCTGAAAATCAGAAACTGGCACGCACTGATCGGTCCTCAGACCGATCAAAAGCCCCCTAGATCGGTCCCCAGACCGATCCATGCTTCATTGATCGCACTGGATCGTCACTGATCGGTCACCAGACCGATCAGGCCTTCACCAGATCGCACTAAGCTCTCTGGATCTTACTGGATCGGTCGGCAGACCGATCCATGCTTCACTGGATCGGTCCGCAGACCGATCAGGACTTCCCTGGATCGGTCCCCAGACCGATCCAGACTCTGACAGGAGTTTTCTGAAATTTCCTTCCCGAAATTCAGAAACTCCTAGAAAATTCCAGAAAATTTGAAAAATTGTGAAATTTTGAGGATACATTCCTCATAACATATACTATCATGGAAAAATAGTTTTCTATGAAAATAACTTCCATTTTTCAATCTTGATACAAAGTTCAAAAACTTTGAAATAGTTCAAGTTTAACTCAACTTTGTATCACAATGTACAATGATGAATGCAATCACTAAGATGGCTTCATCAAGGTTTTCCAAATCAATTTCAAAATTATTTTAAACCTTTTAATTTAGGACCATAATCTTAGGGCTAAATGTACATGACTTGTACACAAGCTTTCCCTATGATCCTCCATTTCTTGAATTAGGCTCATCTAGGTACAAGAACTATGCACCTTGATCCTAATTCATGATCCTAATATCTCACACACATCTAAAGTGTATCAAACACATCCATGGCAATTTTGATGTGAGATATGGGTTTAGGTATCTTAGACTAAGGTCTCATGCATTTTCTAAACACAAATTTGATCTCAATATCAAAATGTGTTTTTCATCCTTAAGTCAATTCAATTGATTATTAATGCAAGAGATGATGACATGGCATAAAATGGTAACATAAATGAAAACATGTGCCAATGTCATGATGTCATGGCATAAAGTTTGAAACTTAAATAATCATGACATAAAAACTAGCCTAAGCATTATCATGACATTTCAAATGATAATAAAACTAAACATGATGTCATGACATGTGAGGGCAAACAATCATGGCAAGATTTAGCATAAGTAAATATACCTAGATTACCTATCTAAGTATCCTTAACCACTTGGCTAACTTCAAATTTAATCCTAGATTGCCCCAAAATACCAAAATCCTAATTTTGACACTTCTTGAACTCTAGATTAATTCATGCCACTTAAAGATCAAATTTATCCTCAAAACTTGGCATGTTTCATTTTTCCTCGAGAGTTCTCTAGATAATTCCATTTCATTTTCAAAAGTTCTCAAAACCTTGAAAATGCTCCTTGAGTGTCAATTTCAAAGTTGGGTTAACTACCCTTCTAATCGGAGTTGACACTCTCTAACCCATCTATGGGGTAGAGAAGATGCTCCTAGGAACCCAATACCTATTAGAGCTCATTGGGTTCACTAAATATTCACTAGGGATAACTTCCCTAGCAACCCTCCTAATGACCCTCTTAGGCTTTAAAGCCTTGGTCATTTGGGTCTCATCAAGGTCAACTATAGGGGTGACTCCCCTTGTGACCTTGGTAATGGTCTTCTTAGCCCTAGGTTTTGTTCCATAATCGAATGAAACATTATGATAAGTGGGCTTGACCAATTGGGACTTAGGTTTGTGACCCAAACCTTTCTTGTCCTTGGACTTGGGTTTTTGACCCTTAGACCCTAGAGTTTGTTAGGATCTTTCGTACGGCTAGAGAGGGGGGTGTGAATAGCCGCCCCAAATCGCTCTCGTTTCTTCCTACAATTAGGTTAGTCGCAGCGGAAAATACAAAGAAACGAAAGAGAAGAAAACCAAACCTTAACACGAGGATGTAACGAGGTTCGGAGATTAGGGCTCCTACTCCTCGGCGTGTCCGTAAGGTGGACGAGTCCGGTCAATCCGTCGGTGGATGAGTCCCCGGAGAACCGGCTAATACAATATACTCCTTGTGGGTGGAGAAACCTCGCCACAAACGTTTGCAACAGCAAACAAAGAGTACAAGAGCAGTAAGAAAAGCAATACAATATGAATACAATCGCACTCTACCAATTGCTTGCTTTCTTGTCGACTGGAGGTGAAGCAGCAACTTCACGCGACGCCTACAACAGCAGGAACCCAGCCGGAAGCTCACGCGAAGCTTTGGAGGAGCTCAACAAAGCTCAAGCACAGCAGCACTTAGAACAGCAAGAAGGAAGAAGGAGATCTATTCGCACAGAAGATGCCTCGATCCTTTATACCTGCGAAGAAGAAACAGCGAAGAAACTAACCGTTGTGTCGCAACGGCTAGAACCCTGATCGGTCTACAGACCGATCAGCCTAGGCGCATGAGGCTTCTGTTTGTCACCTGATCGGTCCCCAGACCGATCAGGTGTCGCGATCGAAGCCCTGATCGGTCTGTGGACCGATCAGGGAACCTCCTGATCGGTCCATAGACCGATCAGGCTTCGGCTCCTCACGCCACTGATCTATTCCTGATCGGTCTGCAGACCGATCAGGCCATGGGTGGATCGGTCAGCAGACCGATCCACGGTTTTCTTCTCGCGAGGTTCCTGATCGGTCTCCAGACCGATCAGATTGCAATCAGTGAGCCACTGATCTGATTCTGATCGGTCACCAGATCGATCAGGGCAAACGCAGTATCACTGGATCGGTCACCAGACCGATCCAACTCCTCGGTTTAGAGTGCCCTCTCTAACCTAGTTCGGAGAACGAGCTACCGAGCCCTCTCCGACTCCATATGCCAAGCTTCACTCACTTGGACTTCTCAACACCAGATGTCCGATCACCCTTGATCCATCTGGATTTTCCCTTGCCCGGCTTCACTCACCAGGACTTTCACCTAGCTTCACTCACTAGGTTTTCACCGGCTTCACTCACCAGGATTTCCAAACCGCCCGGCTTCACTCACCAGGACTTTCACCTTTCACCTAGCTTCACTCACTAGGATTTTCACCGGCTTCACTCACCAGATTTCACACCGCCTAACATCCCGCTTAGGACTTTCTCATTCACCTAGCTTCACTCACTAGGATTTTCACCGCTTCACTCACCAGGATTTCCAATCCGCCTGGCTTCACTCACTGGACTTTCTGCCCGTCTGCCTTCATCCACTGGACTTTCCTTGCCCGGCTTCACTCACCAGACTTCCCAACCGCCTAACATCCCAGTTAGGACTTTCATCGGCTTCACTCACCAGACTTTCCAACTACCTAACATCCCAGCTAGGACTTTCCACCGCCTGGCTCACTCACCAGGACTTCTCCGTGCCAAGTCTTCATACTTGACTTTTCCCGTGCCAAGTCTCCATACTTGGACTTTTCCTGTGCCAAGCTCCTTGGACTTTTCCAGCCAAGTCTCCATACTTGGACTTTTCCCGTGCCAAGCTCCCTGCTTGACTTTTCGCAAGTCTCCATACTTGGACTTTTCCAGTGCCAAGCTCCCTGCTTGGACTTTTCCGTTGCCAAGTCTCCATACTTGGACTTTTTCCCGAATCAGGTCAACCAGGTCAACCTTGACCTACGGTTGCACCAATAATCTCCCAAACATCTATTCTTGTCCCATATCAAGAATAGAACTCTCTCACGAGTGTCAAACATCAACATGCAACACAACTAGGTCAACCTTGACCTAAGATTGCACCGACAATCTTCCCAAGTCAAACATCAAAATACAACTCGAGTCAAGTCAACTCGAGTCGGGTCAACCAGGTCAACCTTGACCTAAGGTTGCACCAACAGAGTTGACTTCTCTAAATTCTTTAGGACCTTTTCTAGAGTGTCAAGTCTTGACCTCAAGACTTGATTTTCTTTCTCTAAAAACTCAAGTTTTAATTTATCATTCTTTCTTGAGGTGTTCCTAGGCATATGTCTAGTTGTCTTGGGGTTTCTACCTAGGTTCTCCTTAGCCTTAGATGAGTTAATCCTAGAGTTGGCCTTCCTAGTATTATCCTTATCTAAGTTAACATGTTTAGCACCTAAACACATGTATTGATTTCTAAGGTTAACATGCTTATCATTCTTGACAATTGCAATAAGACTACTAGCATGTATCTTATTAGAAGTGCAAGAATGAACCTTAGAGGATACCTTAGGGTTTGCCTTCGCTCCCCCTTTACACGTGCTTGGTCTTTTGTCCTTGTGAGATTGCCTCCCCCTTGGACATTTACTCCTATAGTGTCCCCGTTGCTTGCATTGGAAGCACACCACGTGCTCCTTGCCCTTGCGTTTTGGGACTTCGACTTCCTTGATCTTTGGCGCCGGTGGAGTCTTCTTAGTCTTCTTTGGACATTTACTCTTGTAATGTCCAAATTCCCTACACTCAAAACACATTATATGCAATTTACTTGAACTTAAAGTGTTTGAGTTACATAGGGTCGAGGATGGGTGGATGCTCTCTTCTTCATCCCTCCCGGAGGTAGAAGCTTCTTCTTTGTGATCCGATCTTGAAGAAGAACTCACCTCCTCTTCTTCTTTAGATGTTGAGTAGCCCTCAACTTCTAATTCCTCACCTCCACGATGTGAGCTACTTGGCTCACTAGGCTCCTCTTCATGGCTTGAAGTGGGGCTCTCCTCATGGAGTTTGGCCAAGTTGTTCCACAACTCCTTGGCATTATTGTATCCACCTATCCTACACAACACATCATTAGGTAAAGAGAATTCAATAATTTTTGTTACCTCGTCATTGATTTCGGATTGTCGGATTTGCTCTTTCGTCCACTCCTTCTTCTTGATAGGTTTTCCTTCCTCATCCATCGGAGGGGAAAACCCTTCTTGTACACAAAACCAATTTAACATATTAGTCCTAAGAAAATACATCATCCTTACCTTCCAATATGTGAAGTTGTCGTGAGACTCGTAGAAGGGTTGAATCGTGACATCTTCTCCATAGAGATCCATCTCTAGCCCGTGCTCCCCCGGGTGTTGATCCGTCGAAGAGCGGCCTTGCTCTGATACCACTTGTTAGGATCCTTCGTACGGAGGCTAGAGAGGGGGGTGTGAATAGCCGACCCCAATCTTTCGCGTTTCTTCCTACGATTAGGTTAGTGCAGCGGAAATACAACGTAGAAAGAAAACAGGAGAAGAAAGACAAACCATATAACGAGGTTCGGAGATGAACTCCTACTCCTCGGCGTGTCCGTAAGGTGGACGAAGCCTACCAATCCGTCGGTGGATGAGTCCCCGGAAACCCGGCTAATAGATACTCCTTGTGGGTGGAGAAACCTCGCCACAATAACTCGCAACAGCAAGATAGAATACAAGGAATACAAGAAGTAAATACAATGAATGTAACAATACAAGCTTGCCTTCTTGTCGTCGACTGAAGTCCTGGAAGCAACAACTTCACGGACGAATGCCAACAAGCAGCTCAGCCGAAAGAAGCTCACGCGGGGCTTCGGAAGTGAGCTCAACAAAGCTCAGTCGAAGCTGAAACTTCAGCAGCAGAACAGAAGTTCTAAGGAGGAAAAAGAAAAGAGTGTTCTTCACAGAAGATGCCCTCGTCTCCTTATACCTGCGAAGAAGAAACAACGAAGAAACTAGCCGCTAAGTCTGGCAGCTAGAACCCTGATCGGCCGTGGACCGATCAGTAACATCTAATCGGTCCGCAGACGACGTGAAGAAGCTTACATTCCGTCTCTGATCGGTCCATGGACCGATCAGAACCTCCGATCGGTCCACGCACCGATCAGGAACCTTCGATCGGTCCGCACCGATCGACTTTCTCTCGCTAGTTTGCCATCGATCTCCTTCGATCGGTCTCCATCGATCAGATAACCATCAGTAGCATACTGATCGGTCACTGATCGGTCACCAGACCGATCAGATGACCCATGTATCATTGGATCGGTCTGCAGCCCGATCCAAACTTCTCAGCCCTAAACCTAAGGCTTCCACACCAACATCCGGTCAACCTTGACCTGTTGGTACATCATGCCTAGCATCCGGTCACTCCCTTGACCTGCTAGCACTCCCGCTAAGTATCCGGTCAATCCCTTTGACCCACTTAGACTTTTCCACACCAGATGTCCGATCATCCCTGATCCATCTGGATTTTCCTCTTCGTGCCAAGTATCCGATCACTCCCTTGACCTACTTGGACTTTCCAACACCAGAAGTCCGATCATCCCTGATCCATCTGGATTTTCCCTTGCCTGGGTTCACTCACCAGGACTTTCACCTAGCTTCACTCACTAGGGTTTTCACACTGCCTAACATCCCAGTTAGGACTTTCTCACTGCCTGGCTTCACTCACCAGGACTTTCCAACTGCCTAACATCCCAGTTAGGACTTTCCCACTGCCTGGCTTCACTCACCAGGACTTTCCAACTGCCTAACATCCCAGTTAGGACTTTCTCATGCCAATCTTCCTGCTTGAACTTCTCCGTGCTCTCTTGCCAAGCTCCCTGCTTGGACTTTTCCCGAATCAGGTCAACCAGGTCAACCTTGACCTACGGTTGTACCAACAATTTTCCAAACATCTATTCTTGTCAAACATCAAGAATAGAACTCTCTTCTCGACAAACATCAACATACAACTCAACTAGGTCAATCTTGACCTAAGGTTGCATCAACAATCTTCCCAAGTCAAACATCAAAATACAACTCGAGTTAAGTCAACTCGAGTCGGGTCAACCAGGTCAACCTTGACCTAAGGTTGCACCAACACTTTCCACACCACTATTATGCTATTTTTGAAAAGTTAGTATATTTGAAAATTACTTTGAAAGTTTCTTAAAAGATATTTAAGCTTTAAACTTTATTGTTAGCTTTGTAAAAGTCAGCTTTCAAAACCTAGTATAAACCTTTTAAACTTTCCTTATAAAAATTCTAATATTTTTTGAAATATAAAATACAAGTGTTTTGAAAACTGTTTTAAACCTACATTAAAAGATGTTTTTGAAAACACTTTGGAAAGTTAAAAAAAAAAAAGGTTTATAAAATTCTTTCTCCTTTCGCTAAATAATCCTGAATTTTTTTGTGTTACCAAAATTTCATTACTTTCCCTCATTGCTTTACTTAGCATTTTTTTTACTCATTTACTCATGTTTTTCGATGAATGTCAAAGGGGGAGGGTTAGAGATTAAGTTAGCAACAAAAGAAAATCATAATAACTTGATCCTAAAAATGATAAAGAGAACATAATTATCTCAAATTCCTATTTCTCTCAAAATCATTTTTTTTGTGCTTGCTTTGCATATCTTTTTTTTTTAACTTAACTTAGGTTGTCATTGTATCAAAAAGGGAGAGATTGTTGGTGCAATTTGTACAATGATCTAACTCAGGTTTTGATAAATGATAAGTAAGTTAAGTTAGGTATTGTTGTGATCCAACCACTTTACCAAGTGTGCAGGAGAAGTCCTGATAGCTCAATAGGCCGATCGAATATCTGGCAGGAAATCCAACTAGGTCAACAGACCGACCGGATAGTTGGTGCGAAGTCCAAATAGGTCAATAGGCTGATTGGATATCTGGCGAGAAGTCTAGCTAGGTCAACAGACCGACTGGATAGCTGGTATAAAGTCCAGATAGGTCAACGGATCGACCGAATATCTATCGGGAAGTCTAGTTGGGTTTGTGGACCGGACAACTGGCAAATTGGTAAGTAAAGTTAAGTCATTGGAGGAGAGTGATTAAGTGAGGATACGTCCTGGTTTGAAGGGACAGTAGGCGTCGGTTCAGTTTAGGTTCATTTCGGATCCCTAAACTGAGACCCTAACTAGATTCTGATCTAAAAGACAAGATCTAACTCATAAATCTATATACACTATTCATGCATATATTTTGTAACTCTATGTTACAGAGCCAAATGTAGAGTTTCGAATTCTTCATACGTGGGAACTGACAGAGCTTGATTCCGAGTTTGGAGTCAAAAGATATGACCTCTAGAAGATTGTTGTGTCAAACTAACAGTTGGAGGCGCCTCGGAGCGTTGGAGGCGGCTTAGATCAACCAGATTAAAAAAAGTAACATTTCAACAAGAATAAGGCCAAATTCTTCTCATCTGATCTGAATTTTTGGGATTTGATAAGCTCTGGAGACCCCTCCAAAGGGCTATAAAAGGAGGGGTTGAGTAAGCTTCAGCGATACAACTTCATACTGAGCTTCTATGATTCTTCTGCTGCTTCAAGTATGATCTGCTGCTACTGCGCTACTACTCCGTGACATCCGACCGCTGCTGACAAACTGACACCAATACACAAGCATGTTCAGATTCCTATCTATTACAGTATTGGTAACGATTTTTATTTACTGTTTACCTTTCATACTTGCAAAAGGGAAGTGTTGGTTGTTACATTATCCTACGTTCATCTTGTATTCGATTACCTCTTCCGGGGGTTCTGGAAGAGGGGTTTAGTGGATTACCCATCGATAGATCCGCGGAACCTGGGTCTTAGAGTAGGAGTTGCCAAAGGCTCCGAACCAAGTAAAATCGAACGCGTGTTCTTTTACTTGCTTTTCTATTTTCGTCTTTTCTTGTAATTTTCCGCTTCATACTGAGTTCTTAAAAATAGAAAAGACCAGTTTTTCAAAACTACATGATTCACCCCCTCTCATGTGTTACTCGATCCAACACTATATCCTTCGTTTTAGGCCATGTGATTATTGAAATAAGAGAAACTAAACAGATAGCAAAACTTGGTCTTGGGGTAAGTAGTGTGGGAAGAAGAAAATAATAAAGCTCGAGTGGTGTTACACCAATTTTGAGTAGTTCGAAGAAATCAATGTGAAAAACTTATCTGAAGAGGCAACAATATCGGTTCAGATTGATTCAAATAACTTAAACTTGAAAAAAGGCAAAAAAGAATTAACTCCTGCTTGATTAATGGTTGTACCAATTCAAAGCTAACAGGGCTTTGATACCACTTATAGGATAGTTATGCATGTGAGAGGGGGGGGGGGGGGGGGGAATCATGTGATTTTAAAAAACTTGTGTTTTTCAAGTTTAAAAATGAGTACGCAACGAAATTAAAATAAACTAAACAAGAAAACACAAGTACGCGAGGAGTTACTTGGTCCAGAGCCTTCGGCGACTCCTTCTCCAAGATCTGCAATCCCTTGGATCATGTCAACAAGTAATCCACTATAAACCTCTCCTGGAACTGTCGGAAGAGGTAATCGAGTACAATAGAAAAACTAAGGATAAGTGTAACAATCTACACTTTCCTTTCTGCAGTAATTAAGCACTTAATTAAAACTTTCGTTACTCAACACTTGAAGATTATTATATTGAGCTTGGTGTCAGAGGGCTTCTCAGTAGTAATCAGGCACAACAGCGTTGCATCACAGCGGGAGGATGAAGTTAGAGTAGCCAGAACCTTGAAAGATCGCTTGTAGAAGTTATGTACTTATTATCTTGAATGCTTGGCCAAATAGCTTTTTTATAGGCTGTTGAGGGTACCTCCAAGCTCCTCAAAGGTGCCTCCAACATGAAGTTTAATCTCATAAACTTCGGTTGTGATAAACAACTTCATCTTCGACATCTATCCACTCGAGGGTACCTTCCATGCTCTCCGAGGCACCTTCGAAGCACTTCGAGGCGCCTCCAACGCTCTCTAAGGCACCTCCCCACAGCGAGAAGTTTATCTTCAAATTTCATCTATGTGAGGGCGCCTCCGCGCCACTCCGAGGCTTGTCTATGACCATTCAAGGCACCTTGGATATTGTTCATCCAAGGCTTACCTTGGATATTGTTCATCCAAGGCTTACCTTGGTTTTTTCTCCTACAAAAATGTGTTAGGCTAACAGAAAAATATTTAACCTGTAAAATAAAGTTAGCATACTTTATAATCATTATTAATTAGACCCTATCTGTCTAAGACTAGGATCTAGTCAAGATCTTAGTTTAGGGATATAAAATGGACATAAACTGGACATGCGCCTAAAGTCCTTAATTGGGACTCGTCCTCACTGGAACTCTCTCTTCCAGTGATTTACCTTACTTATCATGCAAAATTGCTTGACTATACTTTGGTCCACCAGGTCTTCCCGTCAATTGTCAGGTCCGTGGACCCAACTAGACTTCGGCCAGTTGTTAGGTTCCCCAGACCTAGCCAGAATTCCCGCTAGATATGGGTCACTCCTTGACCTATCTGGACTTCTACACCAGCTATTAGGTCCTCCAGACCTCGCTGGATTTTAGCCTGGTGTAAGACCAATCAAGTCCTACACACTTGATAGAAATGTTACTTCACAACACATCTAACTTTAATCCATTTGCTATTTATCAAAACTTAGGTTTGACCATTGGTACCAACTGCACCAACAGTAACGTGGGTGTAGCGGAAGCAAGGTGGGCTCATAACCCACAGAGAAATGATTATCTACTTTACAAGTAGATCATCATATAGTTTATGAGAAAATCCTATTCACTAACATTTAAGACCTCCTATGGTATTGAAATGGACTAGTATAGAAGTGTATTATTTAGTGGTTACCTATAGATGAGGATACTTGTGTAATACAATTTGAGTAGTAAATTTGTCTTTTGTAATACAATTTGAGTAGTAAATTTGAGGACTAAATTTTTATTAGTGAGGAAAAATAATATACCAAAAATATATATGGATTTTAAATGATTAAAATTTAAGATAATTGGATTTATTTAGGAAAATAAATAAACAGTAATTGATCATTAAGAAGGAAATAAATTTATAGAATTTTCTTGAATTGTAAAATTTTTTTAGAGTTATTTTTATTTTTATGGGGATAAACGGATTAATGGAAAGTCTGTTTGAAAATACCTTATTTAAAATAGGAGTTGATTGAAATAAAGGGAGGTTTTCATTAATCAAACCCTATGTTTTATTTCTCTTTTCCTTCTCTGTTGTTTTCCCCTCCACACACCCATGACACGAGTCAACGGTGTGAGCGACCGACTGCACCACTCTCCGTCGATCGTCGACACCACCTCTGTCCATGCAACAGGCAATGCTGGAGCCCACGTTTGCCTCTTGTCTTGAGGCCATCGTCAGCCGTTGCGGGTCCACGTGTTGCCCGCCAATGACTGCGACCACAGATCGCCACTGTCCACGCAATAGACAAAGCTGGGATCTGTGTTTGTCTCCGGCCCCAATGCTATCTCTGACTATCAGCGATCATCATCCTATCCATAGCAATTGTTGTGTGCCCAATCATCGGCGCAACTCTCTGCCCAAGTAAGCAAGAGCACCTTGCTTCCGCCCCATCGACCATACTCGCGACCTTCACCCTAGGCGCCACCCTTCCTGTGCGCCGCGGTCACCCCACCGAAGCCTTTGCAAGTAGCTCCAGCCCTGGCGATTGTCGTTGCTGGCCACTGTTTGCAACTCACGAGCTGTCACGCCTCAGAGGAGTCCCAGCCAGAGGAAAAATCCGGCAACATCTCCCCTGTACACGTGACAATCTAAAACATTTATACAACCACAAGTATACATCAGCCACACACAGTTGGAAAATATACACAACCACATAATTATATATTAAACAACCCACACGGCTGTACTAAAAACACAACCACGTAGTTATATATACTAAACAACCACATGGATGTACTAAAAATAAAAAAAAACACAGCGAAAAACGATAGAAAACCATTACAAACCAAAAATAAGACTGCTAGCCGGTTAGGCTTACATAACACAACAATCAAACAAAAATACCACATAACAACATTCCGAAACCAAAACCTAAATTTACATTGCTAAGTAAACCAAAAACATAGACTAAATAAAGTACAAATGAAAATCAGAAACAGGTCTTTGGATGAGACGTGGGAACCGGCAGGCAGGATACTCTAAGCGACTCCAAAAAATCTATCTGCTACCTGAAATAGAAATAGCTCAACGGTGTGAGTTCAAAGAACTCAACAGATATCAAGTTGACATGCCTAGTAAAATATAACTATCAGTAATCATCATGGAGTACAGTCTTCTAATTAATAATAAGAAATGCAAACTGAAAAGATAACAGAAGAAGAACTGTACTCACCAGGACCTCCTATCCAGATGTAAGAGTCGTCAGACCAGATATATAATGTCTTTTGTATGCATGTCAATCATATGCAACCACCAAAATACAACAAACAAAGTGCAGCAATCACAAACAATAAATGCAATCAATGCATATGATGCAAAAATGATATGTGTCACCCCTGACGCTAGTCAGCCATCTCACACGCAATGGTGAGACCGAGTGGGTAGTGCTATGACAACTGTGCACTCTGCCATCACTGTTCCTGAGTGAACGAGTGGACAGGATGTTGTCGGAGTACACCTATCCTCCTACCCCCAACAGAGTGGGGGAGCGCAATGCTCTCATCTCCCTGAGACAATCTAGAGGAGGGATCCTTGTCGTGCTACCACGCTGCGTCACGCTACCCATGAGTGGACCAGCGGAGCACTGACAGAACAATTACACACACTCTGTCTGATATACCACTAACCCATAAGTGGTTGTGTGTGCAGATCATGTAACTGGCGATGTGCTCAACAATAATGGAGCTGACAATCGCACAACATGCAATCATGCAAGATTGTGCATGACACTAAGCATGTAAATCCTAATCATAATCACCTCCACATAATAGGTACCAAATAGGAAAATAAATCATACCATGTCCTAGGTATCATAGATCTAAGTACACATGCCAGATAATAAAATCTAGAAAACTAGTCCTATACTCAATGAAGCCTAGTATGTCACTTCCTTTAGGAACTAAGGTACACATGACAATAACCAAGAGATATAAACATGGATACATAACAGGTAACAAACAGAACATACAATAGATATCAAATAGTGACATACCAAGGGCAAATCTAAGCACGATCATTGCTACTAGCTATAAATTACTATACATATCAAAGTGACAATATCATAAAAGATAAGTCAAGTGATACCCGCCTTCATCTGTCGATCGTGCTAACAATCCCACGTCGAGACGCTCGTCTCGAATCAAAATCCTACAACAAATCATAAGATCACAACCAAATGCCTTTATAAATCAAATAGCTAACTTAAATCCAAATCGAATTTGGAAATCCTAAGTGAATCCATCATAAATCCTTCAAAATCTACTAATCACTAATTAACCCACAACATCAATTTAATGATTCTGATAACACTCATGAACTTATCTAACTCAATCAATTTCCATTAATCAATTATTTCATCAAAGCATGAATTCAACTAATCAATGGCTCTACCATCCCATTATCTCTTATTACCTTAATTAATCAGACATCATAAATCAAGTAAACCAAATTGACCCCAACAACATTCAATTGTCCAAGTTAACAAAATAACTCCAATTAGATCAGAGAGTTCGTTACCCTATAGTTTTTCCTCTAGCGGTTGTTCACTGTTTCAGCATCTTCGGTTCAACTTCTTCATCAACAATGAGCAATGGCCAGCACACGAGTGAGGACAGCGCTAGATCAGCACCTCAACAATATCCTAACCCTCTGGCAGCAACCTACAGCAGCCGACCATGGCTCTTCCCCGGATGGTAGAAGGTGGTATGAAAACTAAAACAAAGCGGTGATACCCCAAAGAGATCAGAGAGGTCGAGAACAGGGTTGATCACAGCATCTTGTTCGTGACAATCGAAAGGGATGAAAGACCAGCAGCCTGAGAGCAACTGGTAACGTGCGGTGGAGAGCGATGGCCATCTCTCAATAGCCGATTACAGTCGAATCGCGCAGCGTCAACACAAGGAAAGGATGAGGACTCTTGGCCGAAGACAACCCATGTAGAGAAGAACGGCTCGAAGTCGATAGTGGCAGATCTGGAGGGGAGGTCTACGCCGACGTTTGGATCTGAGGTGGCGGCGAGATCTGAGCTTCGGCGATCAAGGGAGATGGTGCGGCTTCGCGCGAGAGAGAGAGATCGGGAGGGGAAGATGTGAGTCGGCAATGTGGATTTAGGGCATAGGTAAAGGAGAGGATCGGCGCAAATGGGAGAAGGGAAACCGATGCGAGGCGTCGCGAGGAGGAGAGGGAGGAGGGTCGGCGGTGAGGAGGAAGGATTCGGCGCAGAGAGGGAGAGAAAGAGAGGGATCGGGTTCGGGAGAGAAAAGAAAGGAAAAATAAAAATAAAATAAATAAAAATAAAATATTATAACCTTATGAATTTTAATTAAACCCTAGGTTAAATTTCTCAATCAACTCCCAACTTAATTGGGTATTCCAAACAGACTTTCTTACAACCCAAGATTTGATCATCTTTTTTAAAAATTTCGTTAAGATTATTCATTCATTAAACCTTATTAATTAATTATTATTTTATTACGATATTTCACACGAGCTTCCATCCATCGAGTAGTCGATGCCGTCGGAGAACAAACCGAAGTAAGGAGAGGTAATAATATTTTAATTAATTGATCAATTAATTAGAGATTCATTGGTTAATTAGAGTTAGATTAATTAACTATTAGGTTAATTTGAGCTCAATTGTTGATTTATGTCTTGATAGGATTAATTGGGGTTGAAGATCAATTAAGTATTAATCAATTAAATAATGAGTTGATTAATTAATTACTTACTTAAATGGGATGATTGAATTAATCAAAAGATAGATGAATTGGATGATTAATAAATTAATTATAAATTAATTAATTGATAGGATGATATGTTGAATATAGATCCTTAGTTTTGCCTCATATCCTAAATTGGTAGGATTTGAACTTGATGTGAACTCATCGACTTGAAGACAGCTTGAACGATCTATGGTAAAGGTGAGTACTTTCTTCCCTTGCTTTCATAGTTCATTGACTTTAGTGCATGACTTACTATTCTAATTGATAGTTGTATTTACCTTGACTCTATTCACTCTTGCTTCTTGAGCTTGATCTTTTATTACTTGATTTTGTATATTGATCTATTTTGATATACATACAGTCTTGTTATCCATGCTATTTATGACCATTTATACTTGTACTATTATGCTAGCGACACTATACTGTTGTATAGCTGTACAATATTGAACTAAGTTACTAGCTTGATATTTATTATATTAGTAGGACCATACCATATTATGGGATATCGAGTATCCTACTAGACTTTGATTGTTATTCAGGCTCATGCCTAAACGCTAGTGAGGTTAGACCTACATTATTATACTCTGTCAATCATTGTCTTCCATTCGTAGTTAAAAGAGTCGTCAACAACCGTTGTTATAGACTGTCGACCACTATCATTCATTCGTGGTTGAGAGAGTCGTCAATGACCATTGATACATCCTGTCAACCATTATCTCTCATTCGTAGTTAAGAAAGTCGTTAATGATCACCCATGAAATATTCGTGGTAGCGAATTCACGTGCAGTTTGTAGATAGATAGCTACGTATATACCTTTTCTGGCCACGAGATCATTCGCGGTAGCGAGTTTGCCCACAGATAGTGACTATTTGTTTAACTTGACTGCCCACGAGACATTCATGGCAAAGAGTTCACGTGCAATTCGTAGATAGATAACTACGTATATATTCTGTTTGGCCACGAGATCATTCGTGGTAGCGAGTTTGCCCGTAAATAGTGACTATTTGCTTCTCTAATTGCCCACGGAACCATCCGTAGTAGAGTGTTCTCTTACAGTTAGTGCTTATTATTTCCTTACCTTGGCTGCCCACATTACTATCCATGGTCTACAGTCAGTGCTTGTTATTTGCTTATCCAAACTATCTATAGGACCATCTATGATAGCGTTCTCTTGCAATCAGTGTTTGTTATTTGCTTGTCCAGACTACCTACGGGACCATCCGTGGTAGAGCGTTCTCCTACAGTCAGTACTTATTATTTGCTTACATTGTCTGCCAATAGAACTATCCATGGTAGAGCATTCTCCTACAGTCAGTGCTTGTTATTTGCTTACCTTGACTGCCCACGAAACCATCAATGGTAGAACGTTCTTCTGTAGTAAATGCTTATTATATGCTTATTATATGTTGGTCATGTACTTATTCGTGCATGTGGAGATGTATTGTAGGTACTACCAATTTATTGATTAAATCTGATTAAATCTAAGTATGTTATACTCACAATCCTTTTCTTTTCCTTTTGTTTTCAGGTTAGCAGGTAGATGGTGTGTCATGTCACTTAAAAATCCCGACTTTCAGTTCCACTCTATTTCAGATTCCCTTTTGAGTTGTTGAGTTATTTTCCGTGGCTCGTATTTAGGTTTTATTGTCGTATCGAATGTTTTGAGTATAACTTTTATCTTGTTCAATTAATGTATTTCACATGTTTATGCATACATACATGCATTGTCATTTGTGACTTGGATTTTATTACATCTGTATATGGTTGATTTTATGTTTGTTTGAATTAGCTTGATATTGGTTATTTCCTATATTGTCAATAGAAGGTACCATCTAGTTTGACGGACAAGTATATTCTCGGGGCGTGATAAATATATTGAGCTTTGGTTATGGAGAGTGTAACATTATGTTATTTGCAACTTGACTAAGGAGGATCGAAGAAATTGACATCCTCCACTAGTGCTTTTTCAATCCAATTTACATCCGGCATAATCAAAATCAGAGTATCCCACAAGATTAAAAGATTTGGTTTTAAGATGTCAAAGGCCTATATTTTGAATTCCTTTAAGAAATTTGACTCCTTAGCACAAGATTATATCTTACACACATCCCCTGCTAAGATTATATCTTACACACATTCTCACAGTAAATAATATTAGATCTACTACCCGTGAGATAAAGAATACTACCTATATATTATGATATAATTTTGGATCTAACTTCTTTACTTTAAACATCCCAAATTTTTTTGGCATTTTTATTCCAAATTTTTAAAAGATTTCTTTAACATATTTAGTGATAAATGTATATACTTTCTTTTATTTGTTTAATTTGTAGTCATTTCATATTCATAGACCCATACCCATTTTTATAGAGTTCGATACAAAAACTCTTAAATTTGACCCTTTTTGTTGACTGACTATGGGCTTCTTTAAATGACTCGACCATTAGAACTATTTAGAGGAGTTAGAGTAGGCAAAACAATATTCATCATAGAATTGATCAACATTGCCGAAGCTCATGAAGGCATATCTACATTTGGCAGAATAGGTGAATGTCCTTATAAAGGAAATGATCTTTATATAGAAATGAAATCTTTATCTACATTTATAAATCATCTCAATTACTTTTTCAAAAATAAAATAAAACAATTTATCCTCTATAAAATCTTTCACACTAAACACAAGGTGTTTGTTTTAAACGATACAAGATCTTTTTAAGTTTATATATTTAATTTGAAAAACATATATTTTTAAACATAGGTTAATTTTTTAATAAAATCATTTAAAAATATTAATTTCATATCCATTTTATACAACTTAAACCTTTAATAAAAGATAAATACTAACATCATCCTAATAAATTTCAATAGAACTTTATTCCTCACAACCACTTATTTGTTATCAAATTTATTTCAAAAGATTACCTTTATATTAATAATTAATTTTTCTTCAATTCTAGAAACTAAATCCTAAACTTTTCACAAATTAAGATAATTCTAAATCAAGCAAATATCATCAATAATCAATAATTTTTTATTCAATTTAAAAGTAAGACCATTTGACTTCCTCTTTTTCAAAAATATAATTTAATTGTCAATACTGAGCTCTTGTGTAATATCTCCCCACTACCCCACTCTTTTGGTTCTTAACTGTGATTAGTTTTTCATTTAATATTAATTTTTCTAAATTTAATTTATAATTCCACCTTGATTATTTAGAAGATAGAAGTGAAACACAAATAAAAATATTTTAACCTAAAAATTAATAATAACTAGAATAGAAACACAAATTCTCCCAACAAGATGAGTAAGTTTCAAGAACAGAAAATAAACTGAACGCTGCTGCGCTATTTACGTCTTAGGTAAGCCAGCCAATATTAGTCAGCTATGCTCTTTTGGAGGTTTCAGGCAGGCAGTAGGCACTGCTTTTCGTGCTCTTTTGGGCTGGGATTGCTCTCATGTATCCTGCTCTATTAATTTAGATTCAACAAAACGTTCAATTTCCTTGAATCACAAACAAAAACTTCGCTACTGGAGACCAAACGAAACCAAAGTTGCCAATGAAATTAAGATTGAAACACCGACAAAGGGTTGAGTTGAATATAACATGTTACAAGCACACAAAGTACTAGTGAACTGAATCAGAAACCAAAACCAGGGAGCATCACTCCCATCCATTTTGATTGTCTATTGCAGTTCCCACTTTTACCTTCTACATGTTAGATAAGACCAGAAAACTAAACTATTCAATCTATAAATCCCAAGAAGAAACGGCAGCGACAATATTCTAGGCGATGGAATATGAGACCGCCTCCAGATAGAGGATCTGAAGGAAGAACCATCAACAACTCAAGCCTCTTTGTGTGACGTTCACCCAGAAATATCCTCCACCAGAATCAGTGATTTTAAAACATATGTTTTTTTAACATAAATGGACAGACGAAGTTCTATTTAAAAAAAACTTAAAAAAAAACTAAAACAACATGAACCATCGATTTACACAATCAATTAAACGCCGAAGTTCAATAGTAAAGCATTGGCGATCAGAGTCCTGGCTTGATCTCCTAGAGGGAGAATAAAAATAGCGCGCAGAATGTTCATAGTCGATCATCTGGGGAAAGGATCATCATCTCGCCATAATCTACTTATTAACCAAGTCTTGGGAATGTTCATAATCTAAGTATGAAAAAAAAGACAGAATCCTGGCTTGAATTCGACTACTAAAATTTAAGTAGAAATCGCTCACCGTGTTCACTATCGATCATTCGAGGAAAGGAACATCACATCAAATATACTACATTAATACCGATAAAAATAAAATAACAAAAATACAGAAATCTTTGAACAAAAAAGCAGAGAGGAGAATTATAAGAAAGAGGGCATACAAGACGAAAATGCAATGGAAAACCCTACTAATTCAATAAAAAATGATAAACATCGAATTTTTCAATCCAAAATTTTTACAGAATATATGTCTCATGGCCAATCCCAAGAGGTAACTGCAGCGACGCTGCTATTCCAGGCGATGGAATATGAGACCGCCTCGAGATGGAGGATTTGCCTAGGAATCCAAGGAGATCCATCAACACCTCAAGACTCTTTATGTGACGTTAACTCTGGACTATGCAAACATGATTTGTTTGCTCCAACAGAGCTAAGAATATTTTCACCTAGAAAAATATCCTCCGTCTCGAATGGACTTCCTAAATTTGAAATACCATAAAAAATCTTGCGATAAATAATCATTGCGACCACCTATAATTTACACAAACATACAAAAGATCAAATGTGAAAACCTTTTACTAATTAGAAGAATAAGGCGATCAGAGTCCTGGCTTGATCTCCTTAAGGGAGAAGAAATTAGCGCTCAGTATGTTCATTGTCGATCATCTGGGGAAAGGCTCATCATCTCACCATAATCTACTAATAAACTGTCAACCCGTGAAAATACAAAATTAAAAAGAAGTGACATTGTAAACAAAAATCAGAATCCTGGCTTTAATTTCCCTACTCAAATTATAGTATAATAATAAGACGCTCAGTGTGTTCACTGTCGATCATTTGGGGAAAGGATCATCCAATCAAATAGATTCAATGACGAATTAACAAAACCGGAAGATGAACAAGGAAACCCATCGCACCTTAAAGATTGGAATCAGAAGACGAGAGCTACGAGGAAGAAGAAACCCTAGATTTGAAATAATACAGCGCCGAAACAAGACAGCGCCACAGCGGAGTAGATTGTTCGAGTGCATCGCTGTGAATATATTTATACGGGGAAGGGGAAACCCTAGCACGGATTGTACAGCGTATCGACGGCTTTGATGTTGACACACCGCTCGAGAGTCGAGAAGTATGAACTTGTCTTGTGATTCGGCGTATTGGAGAGAAAGAGTAATAATGAATTAATAATTCTGTGTCACCTTCTACTTTAAAAAAAAAAAACAAAATAAATATAAAAATAAGAATAAATAAATAGATATACAAGATCAAAAAATATATATATTTTTAAATTTTTTTAGATTTTACTTCCACGAAGCTTAACCCCCAAATTAGGTGCGGGGTTAATCCTGGTACAATCCAAACCTATTAAACCACGCTGACACAATGTAAAATGGACTAAATCAGTTTGATCACGGGCTATCTGACTTAATTGTCAACTCTATGGTTAACTAGTTGATTGATACTGTAAAATCTCAGATTAGTAGTTAACTAGTTTGACAAGATCCAACTCAGATGAGATTCTCTTTTTTAAGTTTGATCAACAAACCAAAGTGCGGATCTGCTTTTCCATAGTTTTTTTCTGATTATTTTTTTACAATTATGGTTGGATTGTGGATGGAATCCGGTCATAATTGATTATTATTTTTTTCTGGATTTATATTCCCATTCACGGAGGTTGTTGGCAGTGGCCAAGTTGTCAGATGACTTCCGGATGGCTTCCGAGTGGTCTTCGACTGTTTGTTCTGATCAAAATTATAATCTGTGTATAAATTTAATATCAAAGAAGGATCACAATCCATTATAACCAGAATTCAAACATGATCCAGGCTCAATTGTGAAGGGGACTAGAAGGAAATCATAAAAACGCAGACTAAAAAATCTGACTCACAAGTAAAAATATGGAAATGCAAAAAATCAAATTGAATCGAATAATATAAAAATATTTATATTTGAGTTTAAATTTAAAATATTTTATATGATATTTGAATTTAATTTAAAATTTAAAAATATAAATAATTTTAGTTCAAATTCGATTTGAAAGAAAAAGTTATGCTTCGTTTATTTTGAATCTTGATTAAGTATAATGAAATTATAATTAAAAATAACTTAAATTTGAGTGGGATCGACTTGTTTAAATCTTAATTTCAATACATTTGAACATCATGAAAATCAAATAAAATATTATAAATTTAAATTTGATTAAAAAACATTCAAACACCTCTGAATTTAACACCTCTGAATTTAACTCAAATTTGATAATTTTAAATACAATTCAAATATTTTTTGAGCTAGTTGGATTCGTGAAGATTCTAAGTTGATCAACAAAAGCATGGAGATCTAATTTCTTTTATCGAGTTATCATATGTAAAAGAGAGAGGACCTGCATTGCTTATGAGTTTGTTCAAGCAGAAAAAGTATAAGGGTGCGTTTGGTTCAGGGTTATTCTTGATAACCTTGGTTATCCATCCAAGGTTATTAACAAAAACCTTGTTTGGTTTAGGTATTCGATGATTCCCGAGTAATGCTCTATGCCCGACACGTCAACAAAAGGGTCATGTAGCCCGGAATCGGAAAACCTCAGAAAACTAAGGTTTTTCTTGATTCCGGGGTTAACGAATTTTTTTTACCAAAAATACCCTCCGATAAGAAAAAACATGGAAAAAAGAGAAAAAATGTAAAAAAATATTAAAAAATGTTTAAAATAAATAATTTTAAAAAATTAAAAAATATAAATTTTAAAAATAAAAAACAAAAAATTTAAATTTTAAAAATTTTAAAATTTTAAAAATTTAAATTTTTTTTTTTAAAATTTAAAATTTATAAAAATTTAAAAATAAAATAAATTAAAATTAAAATTTTAAAAATGTAAAAAAAATAAAAATAAAAAAAATATAAAAAATATAAAAACATAAAAAAAAATAAAAAAAACATAAAAAAGTAAAAAAAATATACCAGAAAAAGAAAAGTAAAAAAAATATTAAAAAATAAATAATAATAATAATAATAATAATAATAATAATAATATGTATAGTTGATTTTGTAATTGAGGGTAATACGGTAAAATATTAAACTAAGGTATTCATTAAAACCTTCAAACAAACAAGTTTTTGTTGCATTACCTAGGTTGAACCAAACAACATTTGGTTATGTTTTATTCCCCATAATCTTGGTTATGTGATTACTTGGTAATCACATAACCAATGTTATACATGATAACTTGAACCAAACGCACCCTAAGGGTATTGGGTGAAGTAGAGAAAAATCTCTAATAGTAATCATAATTTTACATATAGTTTTTAATCATAAAAAATTTTGTTTCCATTTTCTGCATACTTGTTTTAACTCGCTCATGCAAATATTGTTACCTAAATTATCCCTCAGATTTTTTAGGTATAAAAAGTCTAAAAACGAGTATATTTCCGGTTAAAATCAATACTTCCCACTAGAATCCAGTACTTTATGCAAGGATCGAGTATATTTTCTATCAAAATTAACTTTCATATTTTTTTCGGCACAAATAGTCTAAAAATGAGTATAATTTCTATTAAATTTAGCATATTAAACTAGAATTGAATATATTTTCTATTAAATTGAGCACGACTTTCTTCTTACTTAATATAATTCCTTATAAATTTAGCATCATTTACTATTTAAAGAAAATCTAGTATATTTTTCATCCAATTGAATATCATTTAAAGAAAATCTAGTATATTTTCCATCCGAGGTGAAAAAAAATCGTACTCAATTTGATAGAAAATATACTAGATTTTAATTTAATGTACTGAAATTAAGAGGAATTATACTGATTTTTAGACTTTTTATACCTAAAAGTATCATAGGTAATTAAGTAAATATATTTGACTAGGGATGAAAATCTAGATAGAAAATATACTATATTTTAATTTAATGTACTGAATTTAAGAGGAATTATACTGATTTTTGGACTTTTTATACCTAAAAGTATTATGGGCAATTAGGTAAATATGTTTGACTAGAAAGTGGATATAAAAATTTTTATGGATGGGGACTATATGTAAAGATTTATTGGACTGGATACAAATTTTCCCATATTCTATCCTCTTTTCTCTCTCAACTCGTCGTTTCAATCAACATAAAATAAAAAAAATTAATTGTATTATTCTTTCATATAAAAAATATTGATATCACATTTTTTTTAAAATTTAATAGGATGATGCTCTAAATTTATCCATGTTAATAAAAAGTAAAAATAAAAATATTTTGTTTAATTTTTAATATATTATTATAAAATAAATAAATAAATAAATAAAATAAAAAATAAAATAAAATTTTATTTGAAAAAATTAGCCTCACTCTGATGATGTTGATTTTAAAAACTAGTAACACGGATTTTTAAAAATCAGCATTATAATATTCTATTTTTTTATAAAGGTAATTTGTGTTAGAACATTATCATTTTTTTTATAAAGGTAAATTTTATTGACCCATCAAGGAGTTACATTCGGACTGCTAAAAAAATCAGAACACTTGCCCAACCATCTGGTCTATGGATGTTTTGTTAATTATATGTGGAATAAAATATATATAAGGTAGAAGTTAGTAATAGAGAATAATAAGAAGGAAATAAGTTGCAGCTGAGGATTCGAAACCCAGACCTTTGATTTGGTCAAAACATGGCTGACCAACTGTTTCGCGGTTATTTCGTGAACAAATAAGAACAGGTAATATTGTTCCACTACAAAAAAAAAGCTAATAGACAACGCTTTTAAAGCGTTGTCTTTATGCCTGAAAAAGCGTTGTTAAAGGCACTGTTGTTAAAAGTCTGCTCAACGACAATGCTTTTAAAGCGTTGTCGTTTGTAGCAAAGACAACGCTTTAAAAGCGTTGTGTATTTTTTTTGCAAAAACATCATCTTTGCAACGCTTTAAAAGCGTTGTTGTTTTTGGCAAAGACAACACTTGTGCAACGCTTTAAAAGCGTTGTCTTTTTAAAATAAAAATTAAAAAAAATCTATTTACAAAATCATTTTTTTTATATTTACAAAACTATTAATTTTCTTTTACCATGTCTAGATTTGAATTTGACATATAAAACAACATTAATTAGCTCAACTAATGATTTTAAACTCGTACAAAAATAATAGAATTCAATTACAAAGTATTAGTATTTACAGGAGAATTCAACTATACACAAAAACTAAATAGTTCTGTTTCAAAGTAGATAGTGATATTCGAATTTAAAACAAAAAAAAACACAAAATAGCTAGTCGGCCTCGAAGACAACGATCTGCATGCTTACTTCTACTAGATATACTGATAAAAAAGGATTGTCGGCTTGAGACTGGGACAAAACACCTACCACTGTATATCTGCATAGAAAACAATACCATCAGTATTATGCAAAAGAAATTTTCACTCTTAAAGTTGAAAACAAAGGTCACAGTTCACACCATACAGTAATGAGAAAATTTGGATTGAGAAAGACAGAAGAAAGAAATGGATCTTTGATAGGTAAATTAGTGCACAAGAAAAAAGGCAACCAAAGCCACACATGATTCTATACATAGAACCTAGAATGATATCTTGAATTGGTTTTATATTTTACTGCTATATTTCTTTAACAGACATATTAATGCTATAAATCACATAGATATATTCTTCTCGCATTACTGGAATTCTTTCTCATTGTCAAATGTTTGACAAGATAATAAGTAGTCCTCGTCTATTGAAAAAGCAACAGTAAGATACATCTACAGACTATATTATTTGTCATTTATTGCATATCATTCTTTGTTTGGCAAATCATATAGCATAAAACACATTCTAGTACATTCACCAGTCATGCTCACCAGACATCCATCAATACAAATTGTTCTAAACATATGGTAAGGTCTCACAATGCATAAAAAAACGTTGTTTTCTTAGTAGAAGATAACAAAGAATATATGAACAAAAAAAATTCAAGTATCAGATAATAGACATGAAATATGAAATAGGAGAAAAAATAAGATTCAAAATATAAATCAATTCAGCATGCTTACACAACTTCTAGAAAAATAAAAGAACTAACAGATTCAAGATAAGAAGAATTTGAGCAGACTGAATTCTTAAAAGAATTATTACAGATGAGATAATCATCCAATGACAAACTATCAACAATTTGCAAGGAAAAGTAGGAAACTCACTTGTTCGTAGTCTGGATTTTTGATCCAATCTAACCTAGAGCATGGAAAGTAAAAACACATCAAGTAAACATCTAGTGAAATAAAAACTAGAGTATGTAACAAAACCTAAACTAATTGCATTCAAATAAAGAACAAACATCATAGGAACATAAATCACTAAACTAACAAGCATTATATGGAATTAAACTAAAGAAAATGTATCAACTAAAATCTATATAATGGAAGAGACATTTAATCAAACACTTGATGGGTATGAGTCAATGAAATCATAATGTGTGCAAATTGAAACATAGGATGTCAAATTAATACAAGCACTTAACATTCACATAAAACATTACTCAATATGAAAGACAACATGAAGAAAAACATAGAACGAAACCAAATATCAGATTAGTTCCTGACAAACTACCTGTTAATCTAGTAAAAATATGGCTTAACAAAGTTCACAATATTAGCAATCCTTACTTGATGATCATTTTAGTTTTACTGACTATGACATCATCACTCTATATAACCTGTTTAGAAACATCTTTTACTGTCGGGAATGAACTTGATTGATAGAATAATTAAGAAATTATTAAAGATGACACAACCTTAAGAATTTTAAACAACTAAAACTCATACATTTATATACTGTTATAACTGCCAAGATAATTATAGTTTTTAGACCCCTGAAGAACTCACATCTACAAGACAAGATAATGTAAACCCAACATAATAGTTACTCTATTTTACTAAGTTTATTATGGTAAGTATAACGTATGGCAGTGAAGAACACATTTTGATTGCCAAATTACAATCATCTCAGAACATTAGACTGTAAAATGAGCTATTCAAAGTGAACATTAGTATCCCAAACGGTGAGCAATATGACAATTCCATTCCTAAGAATTTTATGTTTCGATGAATCATAAATTGGATAATTATTGCAAATTTTAGTTCTTAATGCCAGATGCTTGAAGAAAGCAATTTTAAACTTGAACTTCTTTCCAACATGATAATGGGTAAAATAATAATAAAAAGAGAATCATTGAGAGACATTAGGTTCTCTCAATTGAACTTTGTTAGGGCTAAATTCGGAAGTTCATGATATGAATATGTTTGATATGGCAAAGGTCTCTAAGATTAGTTCCTGATATCATACATTCACAATAGCAACTCTTTTGGAACTAGCCAACTGCCCTATATGTACTTCAAAATTTGTTCATTCCTATAAGCATTATAAAAATTTTGATCTCGACCTGATGAAAACACATATGCCTCTAGTAATCTGTCCTTCAAGAATGAATTTCTATGCTGACTTGCTCCTGAACAGTCTGATCACCTGAACCCTAGGGGTGGATATGCCGAGGAGAAGGATCTTGGCGGCGACGTTGCCGGTGAGGCGAAGGTCGACGCGGTCGTTGATGGCGGCGTCGCGAACGAGGTTGAGCGCGTCTGCCTGGAGCACGTTGAAGCGGTCGACGGCGACGTGGGTCTGGACGAGGCGGCTGTTGTGCGCGGGCTGCTCGAAGCCCGACACCGTCGCCACGCCGAGCGGCACGCCGTGGTACATCACATCGAGTGCCGTCGCCTCGTACCGGATTCCCACCTTGTTGGGTTGTCCGCGATGAAGAGCAGCGAGATGTTGAGGGAGAGGTAGGCCGCGGGGGGATTCCTGAGAGGGGTATGTGCGGCTAAGAAAGAGCTGCCGGCCAGTGGTGAGGAAGAAGAGACGGCCGGCGGTGGGAGGTCGCGTGCCCTAGCCGCGCGAGGAGATGATGTCGCGAACAGAAAGGAAACCAGCACTGTGTCTTCGCATGGGTAAAAGGAAACAAAGTTTTCTCCTCCTTTAATCTGGGCCGTCCATATTATGATGAAGATGGATAAAAATCCAGCCGTCAGATCTTGAGATAAGCGGTCTAGATCACTTAAGATTGAGATGATAACTTGACAGTAGATAACGTTTTTTAAAAATCGTTGTCGTAGATACTAAAAAAGAGGCTAATAGACAACGCTTTTTACGAAGTGTTGTCTTAGACCAGTAAAAATCACTAATAGACAACGGTTTTTAGAAAAGCGTTGTCTATTAATAAGAAAATAATGAAATAGACAACGCTTTTCACTAAAAGCGTTGTTAAAAAAAAATAGACAATGTTTTTTATAAAAAGCGTTGTCGTTTAAGTGTTGTAGAATCCCAATTTTCTTGTAGTGTTCAGTTATAAAAGGACAAGTTAAGAGGGGGTTAAGTTATTTCTTTTCTCTCCCGTGACCTAATTCCTTCGCCCTTTCCTCTCTCGCGCGCGCGACAGCGCTGTTCGGGCGAAAACGAAGCCGAGGAAGCTAGGGCTTCTCCGACGAGCACCCCTCTCCGTGGAGTCTTCGTACCATCGGGCTCCTCTCGTCAAGAAGGAAGTCGGGAGCACGAAGAAGAGCCGGGATTGGGAGCTCACCCGAACCCTAGAAGCACTAGGAGGTTTCTCCTTTGGCTGTGAGTCAAGGAAACGAAGGTGAGCTGCTTCTCACCTGCAGTAGGAGTTGTTTCGAGCTTTGATTCGTTTTCATGGCTTTCGGATTCTTGTTTCCTTTTGGATTTTGAAGCAAGTTTGAGGGGTTTTGTTTTTGATGCTTACTGCCATGAACCCTAAAGAAAGAAGATAGGGATTTTAAGCATGAAGAACAGTTATAAAATTTAGGTTTCCAGTAGCAATTTTTCCTTATCAGCAACGCGTTGGTATCTTTTGGGTTCCTGCCGTGCCATTGAACAGAGTAGTGATTTTAGTAAGGATTGTTTCCGGAGCACGCATGAAACCCTAGAAGTTTAGTTTCAGCCAGTTTTGGTTTTAGAACACCCCCAGAGATTCGGCTTAGATCTTTCTTTTGCTAATCATGGGACAAGATCAGCCCTAACATTAAGTACTTTAGGTTCTTTAGCTTCAGTTTGAGTCCCTTGCTAATTACCATAACTTGTCAACTTTCACCTTTGTTTTGTAGTTTATTACAGTAGGTCTTTAGTTGATGATTAATTGCCATGATTTGTCAGAGTTCACCTTTGATTCGTAGTTCATGTCAGTAGGAATTAGTTGATGTTAATTGCCATGTATTGATTCTTATTTCTATTTCTTAGCTATTGAATATGCATGAGCAGACTTAATTCCTAGATTTATTTGCTATGAATTGGGCATGCACAGTTCTCATTGCTATTAGTTAAGCACCAGTAGCTTTTATGTGCAGATTTTATTTGCTGTTCCTTAGGTCTTGTTTTGCTGGAAACAATTCGTAATGTTAGGTTCCATTAAGTGCAGATTTTATTTGCTGCAGAATTTATTTTTCTTCCATACTATCCAATGAGTATGAGCAGTTTTATTTATGAGCATGCACAAGTTGGAACGCTAGTATGTTTGGATAGATCTTTTGTGCATATTCATGGGCAAGAACAGCCACCAATTCATAGTAGTTTAGATCCTTTTGTGTTGATTTAGTAAGCATGATATTCTGTTAATTCCATGCAGCAATGATTCCTTTATTTTCTAAGATTCCTTTGTTATTAGAATAACATGAGCAGATTTTCTAGATTCTATTGCATGCCTAGTAGTTGAATTTGTTTTACTTTCACAGCATGCTTAAGTTGTTCTAGTTCCTTATTTGCTATTGGAATAACATGAGCAGTTCCATTTTTATAGCATGCAGATTTTTATAAGTAAGGTATGCAGATTTTTAATAAGCAGATTTTCATAAGTATTGCATGCAGATTTTAGATAAGCTTGGTATGCAGATTTAGATAAGCTTAGTATGCAGATTTTGATTAAGCTTTACATGCAGATTTATGTTAAGCTTTGTATACAGATTTTCAGTACGTAGAGTGTGTTCTAGTGCACCCCAAGTGCTTGATAAAATGCTTAGCTCAATATAATGCTACAGTAGGCATTTTAAATAGCTCAGTAAATGCAGTAGAAGCATTTAAAATAACTTATTTAGTCTTGCTTCAGCTTATATGGGACTACGGTCCAATGGGTGGGCTCCCACAGTCGCCTCTAGGTTCAGATAACCTAATTAAAGCAAGGTAAGAAAATTAGCTATGAAATCAGTATTTTATTTTCAGCAGTGGCACTGTACTGGATTAGATATCCATTGGGTTGGGCTCCCACAGTCGTCCCTAGGTTTAGATAACCTAGTAAACCCTACTAGACTCGGAACTTACAATCCCGGGTTTAGTTAGGGATGCGCGCACAGCAAGTACAGTTGCCGGGCCCATCAGCAGCATGATTATTATTTTAATCTATTATGTAAATAGTTTTCAAAACTTCACAAATTAGTTAAGTGAATACAAGTTAGACTCAGTTTAGCATTAATTAGTTCAGCTAATGTATCAGTTCAGTTTCCTATTGATACACATGATAGTTCTATGATTAGCTGTACATGTTTAGTATTTCAGTTAGTATGATTCCTTTATTGCTATTTATGAGCATGATTAGCTATACATGTTTAGTATTTTAGTTAGTATGATTCCTTTGCTATTTATGAGCATGATTAGCTGTACATATTTAGTATTTCAGTTAGTATGATTCCTTTGCTATTTATGAGTATGATTAGCTATACATGTTTAGTATTTTAGTTAGTATGATTCCTTTGCTATCTATGAGCATGATTAGCTATACATGTTAGTTTTTCAGTTAGTTGATTTCTTTGCTATTTATGAGCATGAGTAGTTATACATGTTAGCTTTTCAGTTAGTTGATTTCTTTGCTATTTATGAGCATGAGTAGCTTTACATGTTAGAATTCAGTTTTAGCATGTTTTTATTTATATACATGCATATCGAGTTTTTGTGAGTAGGATAGCGCTCACTAAGCTTTTAGCTTATAGATACTATTTTCCTCCTACTGCAGATAAAGGAAAAGCTAAAGTATAAGGAAGAAGGCGACAAGGAGATGCTATGACGGTGTGTGATGTGTGGACTATGGAGATCCTTTGGCTTAGCTAAAGAACTCACTTAGTTTAAGAATTTGTTTAGTTTAATTTCTTATTAAGTTGATAAGAAAATTTTGTAGTAAGAAGTTATGTTTCCGCTTTTCATTACCTGCATGTTTTGATTTATTAAACTGCGTGGTTGTGAAAATATATGTTCCAGCCGCCTGTGGCTGAGTATACTCTGTATGTATTTACGGATATGGTCACCGGTACAGGGGAGACTCTGCCGAAATTTTTCGGTAGGGTTTCCATGTGATTTTTTTTATCATACCGGTTAAGTAGAGTTAGTAGTCAAGTAACGGTCATCCTTAGAGTGTAGTAGTAGTAAGAAGGGTGGTCGTTACAGTTCTGAGTTAAGTTGCTAAAGAGACAGGAGACTAAGGGGCAGGATGTCAAGTCAGGGTTTACCCAAGAAGTCGAGGTGTACCCCAGAAGTCAGAGTGCGCCTAAGAAATCGGAGTGTGCCCTAGAAGTCGGGGTGTGCCCAAGAAGTCGGGGTCGATTTGGTTTTTTTTCCTTTGTTGGAACCACCGCCTTAACAGGGTCACCAACTTCTTTATCCACGTGGCACCCACTAATTACCCTCCAGATCGCAAGTCTCTCCTTCAAGTCTATTCGAAGGAGGCAAGAGTCTGACTAATTGGACTGTTGTATGATTAGGATAATTCCAGCTGCCTCAACGGCTTAAGCCATGTGACGAATCCATTGTATATTTCTAAAGAGATTATACATTAAATTTCAGCATGTCTTGGTCATTATGTCTTTAAATACAACTACTCCTTTTAAGCACGCTACTTATGTCATCCGCCTCAATTCTCGAGTCTAGAATATACCAATGTGTTTTTGAGGGTGGATCACATTAATGTGATGTGATCCTCAGTAGAGAAGACTAAGCATCTTTTACCAAGTAATGATTACTTGAATTTTATTTATTCCATGTGCTTGATCATACAGTGAAAGATTGGTCCCACTCCTATAATAGTAGTGATCTAATGGTCCCTATTGAGCTAATCGAACTATATTAGGTTAGATAAGAACATCCTTCACATAATTGCTAATTCTGCATTTGTCGTTCTTCAACTTCTTCGTCTCCGAGCTCTCCTTCCTATTCAGTAAGTTGTTTCAGTTCATCCTTACAATTTTTCTTTTCACCGTTATTTGGTAATCTAGCAGTATTCTATGGCTAGGGAATTTTTTTTCTACTCTCTAGTATATATCTACCACTTCGAGCTTTGCCAACACATCCTTGGATTGATTAAGGACTACCTATGAGATTTCGATTGATCATATGTTAGGGCTTCCAAACCGTAAAGACCGGCTAGATTATCCTCCTCCGAGTTTTGTGAGTTTCTTTCAAAGTCACATGTTGAGTAAATTACACTTCCCTATCCCAGCTTTCTTTATAGAAGTGTCACAATATTTTTGTATCTCATTTCATAGCTTGGCCTTAATTTATTCTATATCTTAATTAGGGTGGTCATTCTTTTCCATTTGTATTGTATTCCGCTTTCTTCCCACATCTTCCATTTCTTCTTTTATCTAAAGAAGATGAAAGATGGGATCTTCTTCTTTTCTTCTCAAGCCAAGATTAACCTGATCAAGGAGCTCCCTTCATCACGCAAGGGGTGGAAACCCCGGCTTTTCTTTGTCAAACCCCCAGGTTCCATATTTTGGTCGTCTCACTAGTAGCGAGAATTGCCCCCATCTCCCGTTTTGAAGGACTATCATCTAGAGTGGGGCTAATTCAACATGTCCCAGAAGCTGTTGGGCTTGTAGTTTAACAACAATGTCATACTCGAGGAAAGGATGTTGCATATGTTCGGGCTGAGCCTTAGAGCAACTCTCCTCAACGCTTCATTTGGTAATAATTCTAATCATCACTAGTTTTAATATCTAACTGAAGGTATATTTTTTTTTACAGTCGACACAATGATGAGGGCATTGCTGAACAAGATGATGAAACTTACTTCGACAGAATTAGAGGCACACAAAGTAGTTATTGTTGATCTTATTGAGGAGGCACCCAAGGAAGGAGCACCTTCAATTCGGCTACATCCCCAATGGAGGTGGTTCACCAATCGACGGTGAGAGCACCAAACCTGACATGGGAGTAGTGGGGGTCTCTAGTTCATCGATCCTGTGCATTGAGACCAGCTTCATCTACAAAGTCGAAGGTCCCCCATAGAGTTTCAAGGAAAAGGTATCACCCATCTAGACCCTCGGTGGTCACTTAGGCCCATCCCGACCCCACATAATGTTGGTTGGTCCTAGGAAGATTGTACCGATTCCATTGTACAAAATTTTTTGTACAAGTATCGAACTTTTCCTAAACAACCTATTGTGTTCTTTAGAAGTTAAATTAGGAATCGCAGACAGAACTTAACATCATTGATTCCAAATTTAACTTATCTGTTCTTGATGGTTTAGATTTGGATCGTAAACGAAACTTAACACTATTGATCCAAATCCACCTATGTTATTAATTCCATTAAATATTAATTTTCAAAATTAGCTTCCAAGACTGCATGGCGAGGCACATGACCTTCTTGGATATGGGAGTAACCACCACCGCCTAGACAAAGCCTTTTAAGGAAAGCTAATATTTAATTTCCTTAAATAACTCTAGGTTTAACCAAAAAGAATAATCGAATCACAAATTTGAAAAACAAAGAAAACACAAACTCGAAAAATAAATTCAAAAAACTAGATCTAATGCCTCTTGTGTTTGGAATTCATACAAAGGAAAAATAACTAGTATGATGCGGAAGAAAATTACTAGTTATACCTTCTCTTTGTATGCTAATGACCTCGAGATCTTTTGCCGTATTCCTCACCTCACCTTGGACGTCGTTTGGGAGATGATCCTCCAAGATGAACACCACCCAAAGAGCTTTCTTCTTCCTCCTTTAGTATTCGGCTAACACCACCAATTTAGGAACCAAAGAGAGCAAGGGAAAAAGGAATAGGGAGAGAGACGACCACAATGAAGAACTCCACAAGAGAATAAGAGTTGTTGTCTTCCCTACTTCTCCTCTTCTTCTCCTTTTCTTGTATCCGGCCATAATGAAGAACCACAAGAGGTGGCCGGCCCTAGCATGAAGAGAAGCAAGGGCCGGCCCTTAGGAGAAAACTAGAGAGAAGAGAGAAAAGAATAGCATGCATCATGAGGTCTCTCCTCCCCTTCTTTTATATTACTTGCCCAAGGCAAATAAGGAAAGACTTTTTACAAAAAATAAAATCTTCCTCTTGTTTTTCCTTTTCCCTTTTATTTTTCCTTTTCTTTCCTCTTGATTGAATCAATCACCAATCCTTGATTGAGTTTAATTTGATTGAGTCTTTTTAAAGGATGATTGGCCGACCCCTTGCTTGGGCACCAAGTAAGGTGGCCGACCACAATTAAAAGGAAAGAAATAATCCTTGTAAAAATTTTATAAGTAAAAAAAAAACTCTTATAAAATTTTACAAGCTCTCTTTCAATTTCCTAAAGTGAATATTAAAAAAGGAAAGTTTCAAAACAAATTAAAAACATGTTTTTAAAAATTTAAAACTTCTCTTCTAAAAATTTTCCTTTTTAACATGGTGATAGAAAATTTAAATTTTAAAACTTCTCTTCCTTTTTTCCTTAAACCATGAGGATGGTTAAAAAAGGAAAGTTTTAAAACTTTTAAACTTTCTTTTAAAACATGTGGCCTAATTCAAATAAGGAAAGTTTTTAAATTTAAAATCTCTCTTTTACAACTTGTAGTTTTCTATAAAGAGAAGATTTTAAAAATTCAAAACACCCCTTCTTGTTTGAATTAATGTGGTGGACCCCCTCTTGCTTGGGCACCAAGCAAGGGGCTGACCCCTTAAGAGGAGAATGTGGCCGGCCCTTGCTTGGTCACCAAGCATTGGGCCGACCCCCTTCTTGGACACCAAGATGGGCTTATATTTGGATGGACTTGAGGCTTTAATGAGGCTATGACAGGGATCTAGAGGAGAAATTGGTTTTGACCTTCCGATGAGCTTGAGTATCCCGTGTTCGCCCTGAACACACAACTCAAGTTCATCGATAATAACTCATTCCACTAGAGAGTTATTATCACATTACCGCACTAATCCCAAATTAATTATGGGCTCATTCTTATCATGAGTGTGTTAGTCTCCTTGTGTTTAAGATAATGAATGTCCACTAATTAAATAAGTTACTGACAACTCACTTAATTAATATCTAACTCCAAAAGTAATACCACTTAACTTCATTGTCATGTCGGACTAAGTCCACCTGCAGGGTTTAACATGACAATCCTTATGAGCTCCTCTTGGGGACATCCTCAACCTAGATAATTAGGACACAGATGTTGGACCCCGTGGTAGTTTTGATGTGATCAACCAAGTTGGTTAGGTCCTGCTGTGTTTGATCCCTGTGTCTGAGTGTGCAGGAGCTTAGGAGCACAGGAAGTCGAGCGGAAGACACAGCTAGCGAGAAGGACGACACGGGAAGGGAGCCGACAGGCTCGGTGCGCCCGAAGGACGAGAGAGCTGCGGAAGAGTACTCCGGTGGGCATGAAGAGCGTGCACGGCGTTCGAGGGACGTTAAGCCGGAACGGAAGTCTGCTCGAGGAGAATGCCGGGAATTGGGTTCGGGTGAGCCCTATTCCGGTTGGCCACAATCACCCAAAAGAACGGAGCGTCAGAAGCTGAAGAAACCAGGCTGGAAAATGAGCTGCTAGCTTGGAGGCGCCTCCAGCTTGAAGGCACCTTCAGCTTGAAGGCACCTTCAACAGGTCAATGTGACCGTTTCATACCGTGGATAAAGTTTTATCCACTCATCTCTTGGAGGCACCTTAGACCCCTATTGGAGGCGCCTTGGACCCTTGAGATAGACTTTCCAGGAGCTATAAAAAGGCCCCTGGAGCTAGAAATTCAACAACAACTCAAGCAATCAATCTGTAAGCAATTCCTAAGCAAC
This sequence comes from Zingiber officinale, assembly GCF_018446385.1. Lineage (NCBI taxonomy): Eukaryota > Viridiplantae > Streptophyta > Magnoliopsida > Zingiberales > Zingiberaceae > Zingiber > Zingiber officinale. The sequence continues at coordinate 20,731,744 of NC_055993.1, forward strand.
TAGTGAGCTTCCAAAGTGTAAAAGGCTTCTCCGCCTTCAGAGAAGGAGATTTTTCTTACTGCGTTTTTTCTACTGTCCTGGATTAACAACCTCCTTGGTTGTAACCAGGTTAAATCCTTGAGTCTCTTCTGTTCCTGTTTCTTTTTTCTGTTTCCTTAATTTAGTTGCTATTATTTTATTGCTGCATTTATTTCTGAGTTGAAATTCGAGGAGGGTACTTTTATTTTTTGTTTTCAGCAATTCACCCCCCTCTTGCCGATCTCTGCTGCTCCTACAATTGGTATCAGAGCCTGATCGCCTCAGAAGGACTAACCACCAACTGAAGCACTACGATCAAGACGATGGCCGGAGCGAACATCCATCCCCCGAAGTTCGACGGAGACTTCGCCACATGGAAGCGTAAAATGGAGGTATTTTTTAAAACCGAATTTGACATTATGTTAATAATGAAATATAGCTATGTAGTTCCGAAAGATAAGGAGGAAAATACCTGGACGAAAAAGGAGCAAGCAGATTTCATCGCCAACGGAAAGGCTGAGTTCCATCTACTCAGCGTTCTACCGCCGCAGGAGGTAAATCGGATCGGAAGCTACGACTCCGCGAAAGATCTCTGGGAAAAATTCTTGGAGCTTCACGAAGGTACTTCCGAAGCGAAGCGCGACATCCTCCGGAACCAGTTAACGAACCTCCGGATGAACCAAGGCGAGAAGGTAGCGCAACTCCAAGCGAGAATCAAGGAGCTGATAACGCAACTAATGAACCTTGGAGAAGAGGTAACCAACCGGGATTCTATCCGATACGCGCTCAATGCCTTCCCGAGAACTCCAGAGTGGGCTTCCTTAGTAGATGCGTATTACATCTCTAAGGACCTCGAGGTAAGTACTTTAGAACAATTATTTTCCACTTTTGAACTTCACGAGTCTCGAGTTTCAGAACCCAACGGAGAAGAGAAGACAAATCAGAACATTGCCTTAAAGGCAAAGATGAACAGTTCTGACTCCGAAGCCTCAGTCGACGAATCCGAAGCGACACTACTGGTAAGACGCTTCAATAAGTTTTTCAGTACTAACAAATTTAAATCTCAGAGGCATCATCAAAAGAAGAGGACGGTTCGTTGCTACAACTGCAACGAAGAGGGGCACATCAAAGATGACTGCCCAAAGCTAAAGAGAAAGGAGAAAGAAAAAGAAAAGTCAAAATACAATAAACCAGAACCCTCTAAGCACAAGAATCTGAAGGCCACGTGGGATGATTCGTCATCCTCCGAATCAGAAGTCGAAGAATTCTCGGGACTAGCACTGATGGCCAGCCATCAGCTAGAAGAAACGTCCAGCTCAGAGATGAGCATCGACGAAGGGGGAGGAACGTCAGAAGAAAGTAGCAGTGAAGGGGGAGCGTCACCAGATCAGGTAAGAAAGGTACGCAATCTAACCCCGAATCAATCGTTTAGATTTATTAAAGCTCTTTCTAGAGAATTAGATAAATTAGAAAAAGAAAATGAAAATTTGAAATTGAAAAATTAAAAACTGATGCATGCATAAAGATAAATGTTTTTCCAAAATCAAAACTTAAATTTTATGGAAAATTAAATTGGTATATAAGGAAGCATCAGGGTCAACTTAGGAAAATTCCTAAAGATTATATACCCCCTAAGTTTTTGACTAATCATGTTGGAAGGAACCTTTATTGGGTTCCAAAATCTGTGCTAAATTATTATTTTTTAATTAAAAAGCTTTAAGAGAGAAAATTAAACATTGAAATTCTTTATGGAAGCTTTGTCTAAGGAAGTGGTTGTTGCTCCAATAACCAAGAAGGCCTAGTGCCTCGCCACGACCTAGAAGCTAAAATATTGAAAGAAAATGTTTAATTAACTTTCTGAAAAAATATTAAACAAGAATTAAATAATGCTTTGAAAGTTTATCAAATATTTGTTAAAATAAACAAAAAAAAATCCTTAGACATTTTTTCTTGAAAAATTCTAACTTAATTTTTTTTTGGTTAGAATTTTATTTTTCTTGGAAAACTTCATTTGACTTAGACTGATTTTTTGGGAACATTTAAAAAATTTACTTAGGATTTTTATTTAATTTAGATTTTTTTTTTTGGAAAATTCAATTTAACTTCGAAATTTTTTCAAAAATTCATTTTTACTTAGAATTTTTTTTTCAAAACTTCAATCTTACTTAAATTTTTTTTTTCTTACTTAAGACCCTATTTTTGCTGTGATCAAAGGGGGAGAGTAAGGTACAAGTTAAGGGGGAGTAAGGAGAATTAGGAAAATAAAAATTTTACCTATTTTTTTGAAGATGTGTTGCAATTTTATTTATTGCAAAATTATGCTTAAATATGTTAGTTTAGTAATTTTTCCTTTAAAATTACTATTTATGTCTATTTGTTACCCTAACTTGAACTTGGGTTGATGCACATCAAAAAGGGGGAGATTGTTGGACCCCGTGGTAGTTTTGATGTGATCAACCAAGTTGGTTAGGTTCTGCTGTATTTGATCCCTGTGTCTGAGTGTGCAGGAGCTTAGGAGTACAGGAAGTCGAACGGAAGACGCAGCTAGCGAGAAGGACGGCATGGGAAAGGAGCCGACGGGCTCGGTGCGTCCGAAGGACGAGAGAGCTGCGGAAGAGTACTCCGGTGGGCGTGAAGAGCGTGCGCGACGTTCGAGGGACGTTAAGCTGGGACGGAAGTCTGCTCGAGGAGAAGGTCGGGAATTGGGTTCAGGTGAGCCCTATTCCGGTTGGCCGCAATCACCCAAAAAAACGGAGTGTCGAAAGCTGAAGAAACTAGGCTGGAAAATGAGCTGCCAGCTTGGAGGCACCTCCAGCAGGCTTGGAGGCGCCTCCAGCTTGAAGGCGCCTTCAACAGGTCAATGTGACCGTTTCATACCGTAGATAAAGTTTTATCCACTCATCTCTTGGAGGCGCCTTGGACCCTCGAGATAGACTTTCCAGGAGCTATAAAAATGCCCCTGGAGCTAGGAATTCAACAACAACTCAAGCAATCAATCTGTAAGCAATTCCTAGCAACTAGTGAGCTTTCAAAGTGTAAAAGGCTTCTCCGCCTTCAGAGAAGGAGATTTTTCTTACTATGCTTTTTCTACTATCCTGGATTAACAACCTCCTTGGTTGTAACCAGGTTAAATCCTTGAGTCTCTTCTATTCCTGTTTCTTTTTTCTGTTTCCTTAATTTAGTTGCTATTATTTTATTGATGCATTTATTTCTGAGTTGAAATCCGAGGAGGGTACTTTTATTTTTTGTTTTCAGCAATTCACCCCCCTCTTGCCGGTCTCCGCTGCTCCTACAATAGATTCCTTCTATAATCAACAACACACACAATAAGTAATATCATTTCCCAACTTATCGGGCATATTGATTTATCGAGCTAAACCTCACCCTTTGATAAGTCAAAGAAATAAATATTAAATATATGTGCTTGTTATTATATTAGGATTAAGAGCACATACTTCCATAATAACTAAGGTCTAGTTCTTTTATAAAGTCAGTACAAAAAGAACTTACCTAAAATGATCCTACTCAATACACTTAGAGTGTACTAGTGTAATTTATTAGTCAAGATAAACTAATACCTAATTACACTACGACTATTCCAATGGTTTGTTCCTTTCCATCTTAGTCGTGAGTAACTGTTTATAATTTATAAAGAACCGACAACATGATCTTCTGTGTGTGACACCACACACCATTTTGTCTACTATATAAATTAATTGAACAAGTTACATTTAACAAATAAATGTAGATATTGACCACTGTGATTCTTTATTTCTAAATAAATGTTTATACAAAAGCTAGGCTTTTAGTATACACTCTAACAATCTCCCACTTATACTAAAAGACTATGCTACCATATATGCTGCCATACATCTGATTCCCAACCCTTCAACATGGCCATCAAAAGCTCTTGCCTTAAGGAGCTTAGTAAAAGGATCTACAGGTCATCACCTGATGCAATCTAGTCGACAACAACTTCTCCTCGTTTATACGATGTCTCGTATTGGGTGGTACTTGCGCTCTATTGTGTTTACTTGTCTTATGGACTTATGTTTTTTTCGAGTTTGCTACTGCACCACTATTATTACAATAAATTGTAATAATTTTTGGACAAACCAGAAATCATATCTAAGTCCATCATGAAGTTTCTAAGCCATACAGCTTCTATGACTGCCTTAGAGGCTGCCACTTACTCAGTTTCTATGGTGGAGTATGAAAAAGCACCTTTGCTTATCACTCTTCCATAGTTATGACTTCACCTCCTAAAGTAAATAAAAAACCCCGAGGTCGACTTACTATTGTCCCTATCCGATTGGAAGTCAAAATCCATGCAACCCACAGGGACCAAATTATCTGCCTTGTAAGCTAGCATATAATCTCTAATGCCTCTAAGGTACTTCAATATATGCTTTACCGCAGTCTAATGTCTTTGTCCATGGTTACTTTGATATCTGCTAACTATGCCCTCGGCAAAACAGATTTTTGATCTCGTGCATAGCATACATAGGCTTTCGACAACCGAAGTATAAGGAACTACCTTCATTTTCTCTATCTCCTTTGATGTCTTCGGAGACATCTCTTTAGATAAAGCTACTCCATGCTGAAAAGGTAAGAAACCTTTCTTGGAGTTTTGCATGCTTAAAACGAGCAAGGATTGTTTCGATATATGAAACTTGGGATAAGTAAAATATTTTTTTCTTGTGATCCCTTATTACTTTGATCCCAAGAATATATGCATTCTCCCAAGTCCTTCATATCAAATTATTTGGACAACCATACCCTTACTTCTGACAACACTTTGATATTGTTTCCAACTACCAAAAATGTTATCTACGTATAGTACATAAAATACCACTACGTTTCCATCACACTTCTTGTATACACAAGACTCATTCGGTTAGTAAATAAATCCATAGGTCTGGATTACTTTATTAAGCCGGATGTTCCAAGACCTTGAAGCTTTACTTCAGTCCATAAACTGATTGAGCTTACACACAAGATGCTCTTTGCTCTTTGCAATGAACCCTTCTGGTTGCTATATATAGATGTTTTCTTCAAGACTTCCATTAAGGAAAGTTGTCTTGACATCCACTTGCTAAATCTCATAGTCCATATGAGAAGTAATAGATAAAAGAATCCGGATAGACTTAAGCATGGCTATCGGTGAAAAAGTTTCCTTTTTCAACAAGCCTTGCTTTGAAAGTTTCTACCTTCCTGTCTATCTCTCTTTTCCTATTGTAGACTTATTTTCAACCAATGGTTTTACACCATTTGGTGATTTTATAAGTACCTAGACTCTATTAGAATACATATATTCTAATTTTGTATTTATTGTTCTTTGTAAAGATGCTGCATCTTTATCTTGGAGTGCTTCGTCATATGTCCGGGGATCAAGTTCATGTCCACCAGGGATCAAGTCCAAAGACTCTCCCAAAACATGAATCTTTTAGGTTTCCTAACAACCCTCCCACTACGATGAGACACTTTCTGTAATTGTGTATCATTTGTGATACGTGTTGCAGTTTCTTGTGATATTTCATCTTGTACAGTTGGTACTAGATTAGACGTGTCCTTTAATTTCCTTAAGAACAATTTTTACTCATGAGCTTGTGGTTCATAGTATAGTCCTTTTCTAAAATCGGGCATTGGTGCCAACAATAACCTTCCAATTTTAAGGACTATAAACCTCTTTTCATTTTTCTAGGATAACTCACAAACAAGTGAACTCATGTCCAATTTATCAGTGTCTCTCATGTGCTAGACCACCCAAATCCGAATATGCTTCAGACTAGGCTTACGCCCATTTTGTAATTCTATGGGAGTAGAGAGTTCTGACTTAGAAGGTACTATGTTCACTTTCGTTTCCAGTGTATATCCTTAAAATGAATTTGGTAATTTTCTGAATAACTCATCATCGATCTAATTATTCCATAAGAGACTTATACCTTCTTTCTACTATATAATTCTGTTGGGGTGTACCAGGTGCAGTTAGTTGGGATTAAATCCTGACTTCTGATAAGTGACTCTTAAACTCTCCTAAGAGGTACTCGTTACTACGATTTCACCGTAGTGTCTTGATACTTTTACTTTGGCATTACTCCACATCATCCTAGTACTCTTTGAACTAATCAAAGCACTTAGACTAGTGGCACGTCAAGTAAATGTATCCTTATCTCGAATAGTCATCCATAAAAGAGACGAAATATTTGAAACAACCTCTTACCTGGATAGTCAAAGGTCTACAAAAATCAGAATGAACCAATTCCAACATATCTTTGGCTCCATACCCCTTAGACTTAAAAGCTTCTTGGTTATTTTTCCTTCCAAGTAAGACTCGCAAGTTGGAAAGATTTCCACTACCAATGAACCCAAGAGTTCATTGGTTATTATCCTTTGAATCCTACTCAAGTTAATATAACCTAGCCTTAGATGCCAAAAATATGATTGGTTCATTTCCGAAGGTTACTTTCTCTTATTAAAGTTAGAAAATGTATTATTAATTTCCATTTATTGCATCGTGGGAGTTATTGGATTATAAATTATCAACCAACGTACCAGAACAGATAACTTTCCTATTTTTCTTGATAACAAGTTTGTTATCAAAATAGATAGAATATCTATTCTTTAATAGTTTAGAAATCGAAATCAGGTTCTTTCTAAACTTAGTACGTAAAGACAATTTCTGAAAATCTATATTTTATTCATATCAGAGGATAAACATCTCCTACTACAACAGCTACTACTTTTGCAGTAGTGCCCATGTAGACGGTGTTTTCCTTTTCATATAGCTGTCGGGTTTCCTGGAACTTTGCAATGAATTGGAGACATGATTAGTGGCATCTGTATCTACACTCCAGGTATTGGTAGATAACACCACTAAACATGTTTCAACAACTAATGAATTAAATACACCTATATTGTTCTCAGTTCTAAGAGGACAATCTACCTTAATGTCCAAGTCCTATCATTATAATTGAGACTACTAAGTCTTTTCTATAGTATAACAACTAGGGGATTGGCAAACATTTAAAATCCTAAGAATCACAAAATATTTGGTCAAGACCAACACTTTAAAATCCCTTTGAATTTTGTATGCCATGATAGTGTGAATGTATACAAATTCAAAAAAGAGATTTTGTCCATTAATTTTATTATCTTGTCATCCTAACTTCATGACAAATAAAATTAATAGTTAGTCTATCTTTGATCAAATATTTTGGTCAAAACTTTGAATTTAAGATAACATTGATTCCTCAAACAATATTATTTAAATTCACTAACACCTCAAACACCGGGAATTTTGCATGCCACGATAGTGTGGACATATACAAATTTGAACATTTGTAAGAGGAGGGTTTTACCCATTAAGAACCTTGTCAACAAATCTTTATGACAAATAAAATTACTTCAAACACCGTGAATTTTGTATGCCACGATAGTGTGGACATATATAAAACCAAACATTTGTAAGAGGAGTTTTTCCTATTAATTTTATTTTCTTGTCATCATGACAAATAAAATTACCTCATACACCGTGAATTTTGTATGCCACGATAGTGTGGACGTATACAAAAACTCGACATTTGTAAGAGGGGGTTTTAATTTTATTATCTTGTCAACTTATCTTTTTGACAAATTAATAGTTGGTTTTCCTTTGTTCACACAAATAATAACAGTGACTCTGATGAGGAGGATACTATTAGACGTGCCTAAGTGTATACCATTACTTGAGACTAAGTCCATTAATAAGATTGTACCCCTTCCGATGAGGAAGATCACACACTCTTAATTAATTTCCTATAGTCATCCTAAATGGAAGTTTGATCTAGTGATCCGTAAACAAACTCATCCGATATGGAGGAAGGCACTCAGAGCCAACGCGCAAGTTTGTTTGCATCACTTACAAACCAGTAATGGAGACCGTGAAATTTATTAAAATAAATCTCTCTCCCACTTAGTTATTTAAAGTGAGGAATTTTAAACTATCCTAGCATACTTCACATGCATACATACACAACACAGTAAATAAAAGCAATAAATATGGAAATTATTTTTCCAACTATTATGGCCTTTTCCATCACTGTTCTCCATGTGCTCCAACCCTAGCTGTTGCCACCTTTAGCCACTGCCATCGGGTCGAGACATCGTAATTTCCTTCTATAATCAACAACACATACTATAAATAATATCATTTCCCAACTTATCGGGCATATTGGTTTATCAAACTAAATCTCACCCTTTTATAAGTTAAAGAAATAAATACTAAATATATATGTTTGTTATTATATTAGGATTAAGAGCACACACTTCCATAATAACTAAGGTCTAGTTCTTTTATTAAGTCAGTATAAAAAGAACTTACCTAAAATGGTCCTACTCAATACACTTAAAGTGTATTGGTGTAATTTATTAGTCAAGATAAATTAATACCAAATTACACTACGACTATTCCAATGGTTTGTTCCTTTCCATCATAGTCGTGAGCAACTGTTTATAATTTATAAAGAACTGATAACATGATCTTCTGTGTGTGACACTACTCACCATATTATCTACATTATAAATTAATTGAACAACTACACTTAACAAATAAAATGTAGACATTTGACCAATGTGATTCTTTTATTTCATAAATAAATATTTACAAAAGCTAGGCTTTAGTATACACTCTAACAATCTCCCACTTATACTAAAAGACTAAGCTGCCATATCTGCTGCCATACATCTGATTTCCATCCCCTCCACATTCCGATCAAAAGCTTTCACCAGAAGGGCCTAAGTGAAAGGATCTGCCAGGTTATCTGCTGATGCAATATTGGCGACAACAACTTCTCCTCACTTGACGATGTCTCGTATCAGGTGGTACTTGCGCTCTATATGTTTATTCGCCTTATGGGCTCGTGGTTCCTTCGAGTTTGCAACTGCACCGCTATTATCACAATAAATTGTGATAATTTTAGGCAAACCAGGAATCACATCTAAGTCCATTAGGAAGTTCCTGAGCCATACAGCTTCTTTGGCTGCCTTAGAGGCGGCCACATACTCAGCTTCCATGGTTGAGTCAGAAACACATTTCTGCTTAACACTCCTCCATGCAATAGCTCCACCTCCTAAAGTAAACACATAGCCTGATGTTGACTTACTGTTGTCCCTATCTGATTGGAAGTCTGAATCCGTGTAACCCACAGGGAGCAAATCGTCTTCTTAGTAAACTAGCATATAATCTCTAGTCCTTCTAAGGTACTTCAATATATGTTTTACAACAATCCAATGTCCTTGTCCAGGGTTACTCTGATATCTGCTAACCATGCCCACAACAAAACAGATATCAGGGATCTCGTATAGAGCATTGCATACATTAGGCTTCCCATAACCGAAGCATAAGGAACTGCCTTCATGTTCTCTATCTCCTTTGATGTCTTCGGAGACATCTCTTTAGATAAAGCTATTCCATGCCTAAAAGGTAAGAAACCTTCCTTGGAGTTCTATATGCTAAAACAAGCAAGGATTGTATCTATATATGAAGCTTGAGATAGACACAACATCCTTTTCTTGCAATCCCTTATGCCTTTGATCCCAAGGATGTGTGCACATTCTCCTAAGTCCTTCATATCAAATTATTTGGACAACCATACCCTTACGTCCGATAACACTTTGACATTGTTGCCAATTAACAAAATATCATCTACATATAGTACAAGAAATACCACCATGTTTCCGTTACACTTCTTGTATACACAAGACTCATCCGGACACTAAATAAATCCATATGACTAGATTATTTCATTAAACCGAATGTTCCAAGATCTTGAAGCTTGATTCAGTTCATTAATGGACCGATTGAGCTTGCACACTAGATGTTCTTTGCCTTTTTCAATGAACCCTTCTGGTTGCTTCATATGGATATTTTCTTCAAGACTTCCGTTAAGGAAAGCTGTCTGGACATCTATTTGCCAAATCTCATAATCCATATGAGCAGCAATGGATAAGAGTATCCGGATAGACTTTAGCATAACTACCGGCGAAAAAGTCTCCTTATAATCGATTCTCTCTTTCTGAGTATACCCTTTCACAACAAGCCTTGCCTTGAAGGTTTCTACCTTCCCGTCTGTCCCTCTTTTCCTTTTGTAGATCCACTTGCATCCAACGACTTTTACATCATCTGGTGGTTCTACAAGCTCCCAGACCTTATTAGAATACATAGACTCTATTTTACAATTCATTGCCTTTTGCCAAGATACTGCATCTATATCTTGGAGTGCTTCGTCATATGTCCGGGGATCAAGTTCATGTTTACCCGGGATTAATTCCAAAGACTCCTAAAAATATGAATATCTCAGGTTGCCTCACAACCCTCCCACTGTAAAATACCGGAAAATAGGTGAATATTAATAAGGGAATTTTTCGGAATTTTTGGACATTTTTCGGAGCTCGTATGGACGAGTTAACGGGGACAAGAACGGGACCCGGAAAAGCCTGTTTAGGCTATCCTATTTAAGTGAGGAAATGTTTATATTTCCTTTTCCTTTTATATTTCTTTTGCTTTATTCCTTTATTTGTTTTCTTCTTCTCTTCTTCGCCGAAAGTCCACGCGCCCGATTTCCCTCTGCCCTAACCGGCGCCGCGGCGGCTCCCTTCCTTTTTCCTCTCTTCTCTGCCCTAGTCGGCGATGGCCGCCCCCTCTGCTACGATTTGGCAGCATGACCGACCGCCACGATCTCTACCCCGATTGCCCTCTGCCGATCTCCCTTCTCTTCCGACGACACCACACGAGCGCCGGCCACCTCTCCTCTGTCTTACCTATGCCCTAATCTCCAACCGGCGTTTCCTTCTTGCCTACACCTAGGCACCACTGTCGATGTCTTCACCATGACCTTGACCTCTCCCTCGCCGATTCCTTTTCGTCCATAAGTTGCCGACAGAGAGGAAATGAAGGGCTCCGATTCAGCAACTTCTTCGTGATTCATTGAAATTGTGCCCTAGCTTTGGGTTCACAGCCACTGCCCTCTCCTCGCAGACACTGGAACTCGTCGGAAAGGAGATTGAGCATCCGAGTCTTCACTTCACCCTCTGCCCGTGTGCCGTTGCCCTTGTTGGAGTTGTGCCCTAGATCGCTGGAGGTCGAGAGCTGGAGAAAGTGACAGCGAGCAGTAGTAATCCGGCTGTGTGATTGAAGGTAAGGGCTTAGGGTTTGATTTCCGAGTTGTGTTATGTTTCTTGTCTTACCGTGAGTATCCCTTGTATAGGGTGGAGGTTATGTTAACTAGGGATGGAGGTTTCTAATTGTCGATTCATTGTGCTGGTGGTGTTTCAGGTTTCCAGCAGCAGCTATTCCTTCCGACAGCACTATCCCTAGTTGTGGATCAACATCTGTACTGTGAGAATTTAGGTAAGGTGTAGTGAAATTGTTTCTTTTGTTGTAGCGTGCACCAATTTGTAGGAAAGGACAAGAAATGAATGGCACAGAAATCTATTTAAGTTTTATTTAGCTATTTATGCAAATTTAGCTAAATAAATGTATGTATATCGATTGACACAGGAGTTTGACGCGAGACGAGTATCTTGGAGTCAGGATTGGACCATTTTATCGGAGGCGGGTACTTTTGACTTATTGTCTTTGATATGCTTAGTAATGAAATTAACAATTTGCATTAATTGTGTTTTCTTATTTGTTTCGGTTAATCACTGCCCGATACATGTTACCTGCTTGATTGATTGTTTGTTTGCATATCAATTGTACCTGCTGAGTGTTGGACTCACCCCGCCTCCATTGTTGTTATTTTCAGGTTGATGCTGTCCGGAGGGAGTTCCAATCGCTAGTCCTCACTGCACGTAGTACTAGATCCTTGCAGACCTCGAGGATTTATTTACCATTTGGTTTGGTTTTTATTTGCTTATGTGGGTACTTGGTTATTTGGATACTTGGACATCGTATGTTTTTCTTTTGATATTGATGGATGTTCTATTCGATATGTTTTTACTACATGCTTGCCTGGACGACAAAAGAGGTAAGTTAATCTTATCGTCGGATTTTGAGATTTACGAGTGTAGTTGAGTAGGGTTGTTTTTGAGTCATATGTTCATTGTTACAGTGTGTTTATTATTAACTGCGTGTGATGGTTATATATATGTTTGTTTATTTCTGTTATTATTCCAGCCGCATATGGCTGAGGTATGTGGCTATGTAGAAAGTTTCAGATTGTCCGCCGTACAGGGGAGATGCTGCCGAAATTTCTTCGGACAGGGACTCCTCCGGGGCGTGACAATTTAGTGGTATCAGAGCACAGGTATATGATCTTTTGTTTTCGTATTTTTGATGTTTGGGATAACATGATACCAATTTATTTACTTAGTATCAGAGCGCCAAGTTTGGCGATACTTGTTGGATTTGTGTATTTTGGATTTTCGAGATTTATCTGATACCAATTTATTGGTATCAGAGCAGGTTATGGATACCTTCTTTTGGTGTTCTGAATTTTTGGATGTCTATTTCGGTTTATATGGATTTCCGTTATGGTTATGTTTCGGACTTCCGTTTCGGATTTATATGGATTTCCGGCGATTTTCTCGTTCGAAATTTTGAGGTCAGAAGTTGGGGATTGGACAGCGATGGAACATCTCCAGACGGCAAATAGGTATGATGTTTATTTTATGATGGTTAGGACATCTATTAGCACTTTATCTTTATTACCTGTCTGGTTGTTGTAGCCATATTACATGTGATGGGTTAGCCACTGATCTTGGTCGACCCTAATAGAGATCAAGAATTATAATCTCTGGTGATTTTTTTTTATATCATACCATCAGTAGTTTTAGCTTCTGTTACTACTATTAGGAGATGGAGGCACATATCAGCCTCTGCTATTGTTAGCTGGGTAATAGATGATACCTATATATTCCTGTGGACTTAGCCAGTAGAGTTTTTATACTCGTATCTTTTGGATATTAGGGTATCCGATACGAGAAAAATTGGTCATTAGAGAGTTATCATGTTTGATCATTGTTGAGAATGATTTGAGGTTGAGAGATATTGGGAGATCAGATATTGTGATGTGTTGATTTCTAATGATTTATGAGAGTAAATGTTATGTGGTTGTTTGATGATCTATTAGTGGATAACTATTTTGATGATCTATTATTTGGATTGTTGTTGATGGTGACATAGTGAGTGTCATGTATGATATTCACAGGTTTGATGTTTATAGTTGGTGAACAGATTATAAATCGGGTGCTAGAGAGTTTATGATTTAGAGTGCCTATGACATTTTAATAAATCTGGTTAGTCATGGTTAGTTAACAGGATGATAAATTGATGTTTACTTCCTCTGATATTGGACTATGTGGATAAATAATGATTTGATGTTTTGAATGTTAACTTGCTCTCATGGGGGAGTAGAGACTGATTCATCTGATATTATGTGGGCTGATATTTTTGAAGATAAAAATGAGAGTGTCTTGATGTTCTTGAATTCTGACTTTGTCTTTTGGGTCGTACACATTTATACATATGATTATTGTGGGTTTCTAGTAGATTATACCCGAGTGGTTAGACATACATGTCTGATTATTTATTGGAGGTATTTGTCAATTAAAAACTATGTTGTGGAATGTACACATATGTTTGAGTGTTTTATTAGATGCATCTTATCGATCTAATCTGAGTTGTGATATGTGCAGATGTGTTGGGTGTAATATTTGAGGTATCTTGTTTATTATATGATTGTTTTGAGAGTATACTCGTGTCGATTATGATTTGTTGGAAGTATTACGTTGATTATACTCTTGGCATAGGTGTACATATGCCATGTGAGTGTTGTTGAGGTGTATTGTTGATTATACCTATGTTGATATATGCACACGGGTTTGATAGGTATTCTTGGAGGTATCACACTGATTTATACCTGTGCTATGAGTGTGTTTGGTGTGTACAAATTGGAGGATTATGTCGATTATACATATGTTGTGTGTGCATGTGTACCAGGTGTATGGTGAGTAGCATCAGGATGATTCTACCTATGTTGAATGTAGAATGCTGAGTGTCTACATTATGTTATTGGTTGTATAACCCTGTCAACTAATTCTCCTATTAGTGGGTGACCAACCCACTAGGATGATGATAGAGTTGACTATGGATTTGATTTGTTTACTAGGTTGTTTATGTAGGACCGTTATATTCGATAGAGGGGGGGGGGGTGAATATCGATTCGAAAAAGACGAGTATAAACGCAGCGGAAAAAGATAAAGTAGACACAAATATTTTTACTTCGTTCGGAGCCTGTGACGACTCCTACTCGAAGGCCCGTCGTCCTTGACCACTTTCGTTGGGCAATCACTAGCAAGTCGAAATATGATTACAGAAAAAGTACAGGAGATGCTAGTAATAATAAAGCAATACCGACAAAGAGAAAATTAAGCAAAAACCGGAAGAGCACTTTTGTCGGAGCGTTGTTGACGTCGCACTTGAACGTCGAGCAGCAAGATCAGCAGAAGAGTTCTCAGTCAAAGTTAATTCTGAAGCTCCTGTCTGGGGCTTCTTTTATATGCTGTTCCGGGCGCCTGGAGTGTGACGTAACTGCTCAAATCAAGATGCTCCACGTAGCGACGAGTTGTCTGGATAAAATTCGCCTTCCGGGCGCCCGGACCTCCGGGCGCCCGGATCCCCTCCGAGCGCCCGGACCACCTTGTTCCAGAAAGACTCATTTTTCCTGCACAACAAGGTTAGTCCGAGGCAAATATATATCCTGTTAAACAAATGGTTAGCACAGTTAAAGTTCAACAGATAGATAAAGAGAGTATGACTTAGATTCCGTCTTTCCGAGACCGGAATCTAGTCACGATCTCGACTTAGACATCCGAAATGGATCTAAGCCGGATCGACGCCTAATGTCCCCTTCCCGGGAACGCGTCCTCACAGTCACTCCCCTCCAGTGACTTACCTCACTTACCTGCCAGACGTCCGGTCAGCCCGTCGACCCGTCTGGACTTCTCGCCAAGCGTCCGGTCAGCCCGTCGACCCGCTTGGACTTCTCGCCAGCTATCCGGTCAGCCCGTCGACCTAGCTGGACTTCGTGCCAGACATCCGGTCCATCCAGTGACTTACCTTACTTACCTGCCAGACGTCCGGTCAGCCCTTCGACCCGTCTGGACTTCTCGCCAGCTATCCTGCACACTTGATCAAAGTGTCAGACAACAACACAACTAACTTAACCTATTTGTCATTCATCAAAACCTGGGTTAGACCGTTAGTGCTACCCGCACCAACAATCTCCCCCTTTTTGATGGAATGACAACTTGGTTAAGTTAGTGAAAGCATATGTACGAAACAACATACATTTGTGTGGTTTTAAAGTTAGTTTGTGTTTTCAAATTGGTTTAGCTAACTTAACCACCTAACCCCTCCTCCCCCTTTGGCATTCATCAAAAAACAAGGGTAACAATCATAGTGTAGAGTTACTGAAACCAATAATCAAATCTTAAAAAATAACTGAGTTTGGTCAAGGAAAAAAGTACAATTTTTAAATCCAAGAAAAGATCAAGTTGACTTGGGGGAGTATAAAGTTTTGAAAACTTGTATAAAGCAGTAGCTTTTAGCTTTTAGAAAAATTGCTAAGTTTTAATTTTCAAACATAAGTGTATAAGGTCTAAATTTCAACATTAAATATTCAAAACAAGTTTCAACTTTGAAACGCTTTTCAAACATAAGTTTTCAAAACCAAAATTCCAAGACTAAGTTTGAAAAAATCTATTGTTCAAAACTAATTGAAATTTATTTTTCAACACTAAGTTTGTAAAAGATTCAATTTTCAAAATCAAGGAAAATGAGTTTAAGAAGCTTAGTTTGTAAACTAATTTTTTTTGTAAAATTTAACCTTCAAATCAAAATGTCAAAATTAAGTAAAATCAAATTTTAAGAACTAGATTCAGGACAATTTTCAAAGTAAAGTTAAATTAAATTTAAATCTTTACTTTTAGTTTTCAAGGAGTTTGGTAAAAGTAAGATCATATTTTTAGAATGTTTTTGTAAAATTTGTTTTTCAAAATTAAATTTTCAAAGTTTAAAAGTATTAGATTCAAAACCTTTCAAACTTTCAAATTTTTGTAAAAAATTTCATAATTTTAAACAAGTTGTTTTTAAACTTTGATTTTCAAAATTAAGTTTAAAATTCAATTTGGACAACTAAAGTAGTTTTATTTCTCCCCCTGAATTTGATACTTAACTTTAACCAGTTGTCTAACCAATTAGGTACTAACTAACTATCAAAAGATAGTAGCTTTCACTTGGTTAGTCAGATTAAGTTAATTATAATCAGTCAGTGTTTGACTTGACTGATGAACTTTAATCTGATTAATATCTGAATTGTATTTAACGTCCAGACTTATGCTGATGCACTGAAATAAGCATCTTAAGTCCAGACAGTTGGCCTATGCATCTCACCCTTTTCTATGTTTATCAAACACAAGCAAGGTAAACCTAAGGTGTTGGTGAGATGCTCAAAAAACTAGTCCTATGGGTACATGCTTTCTAAGGATGTAAAACTAGTCTAAGGCCAAAACTGTTTTCGAAAGTCTAAAAATGGAAAGTTTGAAAACAAACAAGTTTAGCCTATAAGTTGGTGAAATCAATTTTGAAAGTATTTTTGAAAGATCCTAGTCTATTAAGATAGAACATATTCAGTGTAAGGTTGAAATGCTACTAGATAAATCCACAATATTTTACAAGTAGTGTAGCTACAGAAGTAGGTCATCACTAAAGCTACTGAGATGATGAAGGGGGTGGTCCAGATCCCAAGGATCGAAGAAGTGCCATCAGCTTAGTGTGTCGGGTGTCTCCGGCAGCTCGTAACTCGGCAACCTCTCGCCGTATGTCCCGATGAAAATTAGAGTTCTCCTGCTGGAGACTCGCCATAGCTCTCTCTAGTCCGGTCATACGGTCGGCTAGAGTGCGGGGACCGTGTCGTGGTGCTCGAGCTGGGGGTGGTGGTGGAGCCGGTGCGGCTTCCTCCGGAAATAGTGCGAGCATGAACTCGTCCACCTGTGCGTCTGGATCGGGCTGGTGCTGTGCCCCCCTCCGCCAAGACATAGTCCCGTCATCTCTATCTATCTGGATGCCGGCTAGGGAAAAGTTCCGAGAGGATATAACATCGAACTCGGTCATATGGGCAACGTCTCCTCTAGTGACATCAATGTGCAACGAGGACATATAGGCTGTCAGAATGTGACCAAATGGCATATGGACTCGACTGTCAGTCACGAATCCGGCTGAGTAGATGATGGTGGAGAAGATATGTAGGCTGATGTCAATTTCTAACCTATGAATCAGGGCATAAAGTAAGAACGAATGGAATGGGCGCATCACAGCGATGTCCCGAGTAGTCAGTGGTAAAATGCAAAGAACTACAACCCTATAAAGAGCGTAGTCCTGGACTCGAAGTTCTACTGACCTAAATTGTGTCACAGTGGGATCTCTCTCTCCCTCAAAAAAATACGAATACATCGTATCGAGAGTAATATGTGAGTAGGGATCTTCGAACGGTAGATCCCTCGGAGGATAGCACAAAAAGGAGCAAGTAGATGGACGCAACTCTAAAAACTCTCGGATAGTCGTAGGGGAAAATACGATATCAGTGCCTGCTGCCCTAGTGGTATAGGTGAAATCGTCTACTTTTACTAGGTTATTGCAAAATTCGGCACACAGACTTATGTTTATTGGACTGGTACATTCGACAAGGTTCCTTAAATTATAGTGGCCTATAACCTCTAAAGCAGAGGGACATGACCTTAGGAAGAACGATCTATCTATGCAGGTAGTCCTAATGGCCTTATAAATGGTGGACTCAAATTTAACCCTAAGTTCGTCTGTGGGAAACCTAGGGTCTGTACTAGCATTGGAGGGTCCAGCACCAGTATTTGTTCGTTTCCTACTGTATATAAATAAAAGAATATTAAAAAAAAATTGAGAAGACAAAAAATACAATTTTAGAGAGGGGAAGAATTTTTTACCGAGGAGCCATCGAAAAATATAGATTTGACGACCTCGGTTGAATCGCAACAGCGTCTTCACCGCAAGAAAATTTTGATTTAGAGTACTTTCGCACTGAGGTTCAAAGTGAACCTTGGCAAAAGTGAGAATGAGTGGGGCAGAGGTTGGGGGCGCCTGCTGCCCCTTATTTATAGGGGACTCCGGGCGCCCGGATCCCTTCCGGGCGCCCGGATCCCTTCCGGGCGCCCGGGGTTGCTGGGGCGGGGCGCCCGGAACCCCTTCCGGGCGCCCCCAAGGAGAATACCAGGGGCACCCGCCCCTGGTTTTTGACTTTTTTTTTTTTTTTTTAATGTTTAAAATTTTGAAATTTTTTTTTAAAGTTTAAAATTTTCAAATTAATTTAAGTTTTAAAATTAAAATTTTGAAGTTAACTTTTTTAAGTTTAAAATTGAATTTAAGTTTTAAAATTAATTTTTTAAGTTTAAAATTAAAATTTGAAATTAATTTAAGTTTTAAAATTAAAATTTTGAAATTAAAAATTTTGAAGTTAATTTTTTAAGTTTAAAATTAAATTTTGAAATTAATTTAAGTTTTAAAAAATTAAAATTTTGAAGTTAATTTTTTAAGTTTAAAATTAAATTTTAAAATTAATTTTTTAAGTTTAAAATTAAATTTTGAAATTAATTTAAGTTTTAAAATTAAAATTTTGAAGTTACATTTTTTTTTAAGTTTAAAATTAAATTTTGAAATTAATTTAAGTTTTAAAAAATTAAAATTTTGAAGTTAATTTTTTAAGTTTAAAATTAAATTTTAAAATTAATTTTTTAAGTTTAAAATTAAATTTTGAGATTAATTTAAGTTTTAAAATTAAAATTTTGAAATTAATTAAAAAAAATTTGAAAATAATTTTTTAAGTTTAAAATTAAAATTTTAAAATTAATTTTTAAGTTTAAAATTAAATTTTGAAATTAATTTAAGTTTTAAAATTAAAATTTTGAAGTTAAAATTTTTTTTAAGTTTAAAATTAAATTTTGAAATTAATTTAAGTTTTAAAAATTAAAATTTTGAAGTTAATTTTTTAAGTTTAAAATTAAATTTTAAAATTAATTTTTTAAGTTTAAAATTAAATTTTGAGATTAATTTAAGTTTTAAAATTAAAATTTTGAAATTAATTAAAAAAATTTGAAAATAATTTTTAAGTTTAAAATTTTAAAATTAATTTTTAAGCCTTATTCATCTCACCCGATCTATATTATCAATCAGGGAATCCTATGGTTTTGTGAGATGAAATTGGTTTGATTACAGAGTTTTGGTTTAACTAGTGTTAGATTCAGACTTAGCTTTGGTTTCCACAAATAGGCATTCTTCGGATAAACTTCTAAGCTTGGTGAGTCACAAGGACATCATTAGAAGTAACCAACCTTTCGAGGTTTTCCGAATAGTCCTATCCACGGAACTTAGTACTAAATCTTAGTCTAACTGGTTAGGATTCGTTTAAGGGTAGCTTCGGTCAGTTCCACTTGGCCAAATGCACCAGATCGAAACCATATCTTTCTAGACATGCGATGCCCAAGTTTCCCTAACGTACTATCATCCAAAAATTTTACCAATACCATGTTTCAAGTTAAACTTGGTCTCTTTTTAACTAATCCTAATTACCCTGCCGGGTTGGTAAATTTTGGGTTACCCTATCGGGTAAGTTAGTTTTGGAGGTGCCAGCTATTCTGGAGCCTCCCCCTGAATTATTGGCCATTAATTTAAGTTTTGATTTTAGGCTTGTGTCGATTCTTTTTATAGTTATAGTTAACTTGGTGATAATTCTATTTAGATTTTGAATTTGATTTAGGTTTGTATTTTGGATTTTGGTTTGGTTTATTTAATTTTATATAATGTATTTTTTCTTTAGGTATATAATATTGATTAAGTCCTACTTGCGTGGTCAGACACGCTTTCGGAACCCAAGCTAGATTGGTTGACTTGTATTGGGTTATTAATGATTTGAAGGTTTTATTTGAATTCGACTTATATCCTAGTCCGGTTTTATTATAACATGCTTTTTGATTATTTAGGATTAAATCTAAATTTTTTGATCTTGTTGTAAATTTTTCTAACATCTCTTTTAAGTTGTTTATTTCATTTTTTAATGATAAATTCTCCTCCTCAAGTGTTAGATCTTGAGTTGGATTTGAATTCTTTAATTGTTCCTTGAGGTTTTGATTTTCCTCAAGAAGTGATTTGTTTTCATTTTCTAATTTAGTTAATTTACTATTTAGACAGGAAATAATTCTAAAAAATTTTTTGTTTAAATTAAAGTATACCTCATTCGGGCCTTCGGAAACGAGTACGGACTCGTGGCTTGTTTCGGGTTCAGACCCGTCGTCATCTTCCGACTCGTTATCTGTTTCGGGCCATCAGTGCGAGGTGGCTTTGATGTTTCTGCTCTTCTTCCTCCGATTCGTCCGAGGAGTCGTCCCACGTTGCTTTGAGTGCCTTCTTTTTGGTTGGCTTTGGTTTGTCGAACTTTAGTTTTGGACATTCGTTCTTGTAATGTCCCTTTTTGTTGCAGCCGTAGCAAGTCACGTTCTTTTGTTCTGAGGGAGAGCTGATCTTTTGAAGATCCTTTTTGCTGAAGCTCCTCTTTTTCCTGGTGAACATTTTTCTTACCAAGTTCACCAGGTGTTCTTCGTCTTCGGAGTCTTGGTCGGAGTCTTCTTCAAGTTCAAGCTTGCCTTTCTTTTCTTTGGAGGAACCTGCAAATAGTGCTATACCTTTCTCGGCTCCGGCATTAGTTTGTTCGTGTAATTCTAATTCACAAAACAGCTCGTCTAATTTTAAGTTAGAAAGATTCTTAGAAATTTTGTAGGCATCCACTATTGATGCCCACAAACTATTACGTGGAAAAGTGTTTAAAGCGTACCTTATTAGGTCTCTGTTCTCCATTTGGTGGCCTATTGCATGAAGCCCGTTGAGGATGTCCTTGATCCTCGCGTGTAGTTGATTCGCTGTTTCTCCTTCCTGCATTTTTATATTAAAGATTTTGTTTAGAAGCAGGTCTCGTTTTGTTACCTTAGCTTCGCTCGTTCCCTCGTGCAGTTCGATCAGCTTGTCCCATAGCTCTTTAGAGTTTTTGTGTGGACCGACTCTGTTCAGTTCTTCTCTTGTCAATCCACACTGTAGAGTGTTGATCGCTTTATTTTCTGTTGATGCTTTTTTCTTGAGATCTGCTGTCCAGTCTTCAGGATCCACTAGAGGTGTCTGCCGGAATTTTGTAAGGTTTCGTAATACTCATCCACTGGTCGAAGTCTGTTTTGAGGTAGACCTCCATGCGCTTCTTCCAGTAAGGGAAGTCGTCCCCGTTGAAGAGTGGAGGTCGCACTGTGCTGAATCCTTCTTGTTGGGACATTCTGTGCACAGGTAAATAACCAAAGAATATCCCAAGACTTGGTCTTGGATTAGTAGTGTGGGAAGAAAAAGATAGAAAAAGAAATCTAAATTCGTGTTGAACTAATTTAAATTGATTAGTGAAATATTAAGTTAACGAAACACCAGTTTTTAAAATTAATTATTTAAAAAAAATTCACCCCCTGTCTGATTGGTGGTTGTACCAAATCAGAGCGGTACCTGCTCTGATACCACTTGTAGGACCGTTAGATTCGATAGAGGGGGGGTGAATATCGATTCGAAAAAGACGAGTATAAACGCAGCGGAAAAAGTAGACACAAATATTTTTACTTCGTTCGGAGCCTGTGACGACTCCTACTCGAAGGCCCGTGGTCCTTGACCACTTTCGTTGGGCAATCACTAGCAAGTCGAAATATGATTACAGAAAAAGTACAGGAGATGCTAGTAATAATAAAGCAATACCGACAAAGAGAAAATTAAGCAAAAACCGGAAGAGCACTTTTGTCGGAGCGTTGTTGACGTCGCACTTGAACGTCGAGCAGCAAGATCAGCAGAAGAGTTCTCAGTCAAAGTTAATTCTGAAGCTCCTGTCTGGGGCTTCTTTTATATGCTGTTCCGGGCGCCTGGATCCCTTCCGGGCGCCTGGAGTGTGACGTAACTGCTCAAATCAAGATGCTCCACGTAGCGACGAGTTGTCTGGATAAAATTCGCCTTCCGGGCGCCCGGACCTCCGGGCGCCCGGATCCCATCCGGGCGCTCGGACCACCTTGTTCCAGAAAGACTCCTTTTTCCTGCAAAACAAAGTTAGTCCGAGGCAAATATATATCCTGTTAAACAAATGGTTAGCACAGTTAAAGTTCAACAGATAGATAAAGAGAGTATGACTTAGATTCCGTCTTTCCGAGACCGGAATCTAGTCACGATCTCGACTTAGACATCCGAAATGGATCTAAGCCGGATCGACGCCTAATGTCCCCTTCCCGGGAACGCGTCCTCACAGTCACTCCCCTCCAGTGACTTACCTCACTTACCTGCCAGACGTCCGGTCAGCCCGTCGACCCGTCTGGACTTCTCGCCAAGCGTCCGGTCAGCCCGTCGACCCGCTTGGACTTCTCGCCAGCTATCCGGTCAGCCCGTCGACCTAGCTGGACTTCTTGCCAAGCGTCCGGTCAGCCCGTCGACCTGCTTGGACTTCTCGCCAGCTATCCGGTCAGCCCGTCGACCTAGCTGGACTTTTCCTGCACACTTGATCAAAGTGTCAGACAACAACACAACTAACTTAACCTATTTGTCATTCATCAAAACCTGGGTTAGACCATTAGTGCTACCCGCACCAACAGTTTATACCTTTGGCTGCCTACAGTGATATGTGGTCGAGTGATCTCGTGCAGCCTCTAGTTGGATAGTTAGGTGCCTTGGACACTTATGGATCGTTTGTGGTGGAGCGGAGTTCCCACATATACATATTTCGGATTGCTTGTAGCGGAGCATTGCTCCCATATCTATTGCAGATACATGTTATAGATTATTTGTAGTGGAGTGTTACTCCTACATATTGAGGACCACATATGTGGTGTTTTCTGTGATGGAGCGTTGCTCTCACACGGGTGGATCTATTCTTGGTGATTTGTATTGTTGGTGATTATATTTCAGACTTATTGTCAGGGATCTTATGGTTAGAAATGTCTGTGATACGGACATTATGGGTCATGATTTTTCCACTAGGGTTTGGGAAGCCTTAGATATTTTCAGAGACTTGATGATTTTGGTATTCCCAGGATGTTTGGATTGGTTTCCATGGTCTTTGTTGATGATGTTGTGATCTATTTCGGATCCACGGTGAGTCGTGCACATCATCTTTGCATAGTTCTAGAGATGTTTCGATGAAAACGTCTAGATGTGAAGATCAGTAGTGCGTATTTTTGGTTATCTTATGTGAGATGTTTAAGACACACGGTCACTAGTAGGAGTATACCGTGGTTCCACAGGAGATCGAGGTTGTTACCGTTGGGAGTAGACGGAGTCTGTAGAAGAGGCTCGCAACTTCCTTTGTTTGGTTCGATATTTCCGAAGATACGTTGAGGGTTTCTCTCGGATAGCTATGTCACTGACACGCCTGACCTGGAAAGGCTTGAAGTTCACTTGGACTGAGGATGACAAGACCAGCTTCTAGGAGCTGAAGCGGAGACTAGTGTCGGCTCTGATTTTGAATTTTTACCTTCTGGAGAGGACGGATATGTCCTCTGCACCGACACATCTATTAAGGGTTTGTGCGCTGTTTTGATGCAGCACGGCAGAGTAGTCTCCTACTTCTCGACAGTTGAAGGAGCATGAGGAGAACTACCCAGTACATGACTTGTGGCTGGCTGCCATTATTTTGCCTTGAAGATTTGGCAGCAGCATCTTTTCGGTATTACATTTGAGATTCTCACTGATCATAAGAGTCTCAAATATATATTTTTACTCGGAAGGAATTTAATCTCTGACAGAGGAGATGGATGGAGTTCCTGAAGGATTGTGACTGTACGATTGACTATCACCGGGGAAAACTAATATGTTGCCGATACACTTAGCAGGAAGTCCGGAGGGACTTTAGCTTGCCACCGAGTTGTGGTCACAGACTTGATTTAAGGTTTCTCCGATTTGGGCCTTGAGGGGTAAGGACAGACAGAGCAGGGTACTCTGGTTACCATGGTTGCTCAGTCGTTGATCAGGACAGGGATACGAGAGCCATAGGCTGCTGATCAGTATTTGCAGTTTATTTACAGCCAGATAGCTTCCGGGCAGCATACCGAGTTCACACGAGACGAGGAGAGTGTTATACACTACCGAGGCAGATTTTGCGTGCTTCAGTCTCATCCGGTCTTATAGGAGTTACTTCCGGAGGCTCATCGCTCATGATTTACAGTCCACCCAGGCGGTACCCGTATGTACCAAGATTTGAGATGTTTTTATTGGTGGAACGACATGAAGGAAGACATCGCGGATTTTGTAACTAGATGTCTTGTTTGTCAGCAAGTAAAGGCCGAGCACCAGAGACCTGCTGGATTACTTAGCAGATTCCTATTTCCGAGTGGAAACGGGAACATATTACTTTGGACCTGGTGGTGTGTTTGCCGAGGACACGACGAGGCCATGACGCGATTTGGGTAATCATGGATCGATTAACCAAATCCGCACACTCGTTAGCGATCCAGAAGACTGATTTCCTGGATCGATTGACAGATCTGTATTGCCGGGAGGTTATCAGATTACATGGTGTTCCTTTGACTAGTATTTCGGATAGAGACCCCGGTTCACGTCTTGTGTCTGGCAGAGTCTGCAGCAGGCCTTGCGAACGCAGCTCCGTTTCAGTACAACTTTCCATCCGCAGACAGATGGACAGCCAGTGTGGACCATACAGATTCTAGAGGATTTGTTGAGGTTATGTATGTTGGATTTTTTTAGAGGCAGTTGGGAGGACCATTTGCCATTGGTAGTGTTCGCCTACAACAACGGTTTGCATTTGGCTATCCAGATGACACCGTTTGAAGCGTTGTATGGTAGGCTTTGTCGAATACCCACCCTCTGGGATGAGGTTGGGGAGGCCCAGTTGTTGGGACCTCATAGAGCTCAGCATGAGGAAGAGTTGGTCCATACTATCAGACAGAGGATGTCAGAGGGATAAGACTGCCAGAAGAGTTATGCTGACCGGAGTCGGAGACTCTTAGAGTTCTCTATTTGCGACCATGTATTTCTGCGAGTTTCACCCGCGAAAGGGGTGAAGAGATTTGGCTTCAGAGGTAAGCTAGCTCCACGATACATTGGACCTTTCTAGATCTCGGAAAGGATTGGAGCGGTAGCTTACCGATTGGCACTACCACCGTCCTTGGCAGGAGTGCACGATGTATTCCACGTATCTATGCTGAGGAGATACGTACCCGAACCGACACATGTGTTGATAGATATCTCAGTTTCAGTACAATCTGGCGTCACTTATGAGGAGATTCCGATACGGATTTTAGACCGGAAGGAGAGTCAGTTGTGGAACAAGACTATCCGGCTTGTTAAGGTCGGATGGTAGTATCTTTCGGATGAGGAGGCTACTTGGGAGCTCGAGGATACTATCCGAGCTCGATATCCCCATCTTTTCACTTGAGGTATGTGATTTGTTTACCGTTCAGCATTTATGCTTTATATCTGTTGTTGGTACTTGCTGATGGTAGATAATGAAATTTGGGGACCAAATTTTTATTATTGGGGAAAATGTAAAATACCGGAAAATAGGTGAATATTAATAAGGGAATTTTCCGGAATTTTTGGACATTTTTCGGGAATTTTTCGGAGCTCGTATGGACGAGTTAACGGGGACAAGAACGGGACCCGGAAAAGCCTGTTTAGGCTATCCTATTTAAGTGAGGAAATGTTTATATTTCCCTTTTCCTTTTATATTTCTTTTGCTTTATTCCTTTATTTGTCTTCTTCTTCTCTTCTTCGCCGAAAATTCACGCGCCCGATTTCCCTCTGCCCTAACCGGCGCCGCGGCGGCTCCCTTCCTTTTTCCTCTCTTCTCTGCCCTAGCCGGCGATGGCCGCCCCCTCTGCTACGATTTGGCAGCACGACCGACCGCCACGATCTCTACCCCGATTGCCCTCTGCCGATCTCCCTTCTCTTCCGACGACACCACACGAGCGCCGGCCACCTCTCCTCTGTCTTACCTATGCCCTAATCTCCAGCCGGCGTTTCCTTCTTGCCTACACCTAGGCACCACTGTCGATGTCTTCACCATGACCTAGACCTCTCCCTCGCCGGTTCCTTTTCGTCCATCAGTTGCCGACAGAGAGGAAATGAGGGGCTCCGATTCAGCAACTTCTTCGTGATTCATTGAAATTGTGCCCTAGCTTTGGGTTCACAGCCACTGCCCTCTCCTCGCAGACACTGGAACTCGTCGGAAAGGAGATTGAGCATCCGAGTCTTCACTTCACCCTCTGCCCGTGTGCCGTTGCCCTTGTTGGAGTTGTGCCCTAGATCGCCGGAGGTCGAGAGCTGGAGAAAGTGACAACGAGCAGTAGTAATCCGACTGTGTGATTGAAGGTAAGGGCTTAGGGTTTGATTTTCGAGTTGTGTTATGTTTCTTGTCTTACCGTGAGCAGCCCTTGTATAGGGTGGAGGTTATGTTAACTAGGGATGGAGGTTTCTAATTGTCGATTCATTGTGCTGGTGGTGTTTCAGGTTTCCAGCAGCAGCTATTCCTTCCGACAGCACTATCCCTAGTTGTGGATCAACATCTGTACTGTGAGAATTTAGGTAAGGTGTAGTGAAATTGTTTCTTTTGTTGTAGCGTGCACCAATTTGTAGGAAAGGACAAGAAATGAATGGCATAAAAATCTATTTAAGTTTAAGTTGTTATGAGTAAATGGATTAAGTTTGGAATTTATCTAATGTATGATTAGGATTATCATAATTTAGAGTTATAGGTTTTATTTAGCTATTTATGCGAATTTAGCTAAATAAATGTATGTATATCGGTTGACACAGGAGTTTGACGCGAGACGAGTATCTCGGAGTCAGGATTGAACCATTTTATCGGAGGCGGGTACTTTTGACTTATTATCTTTGATATGCTTAGTAATGAAATTAACAATTTGCATTAATTGTGTTTTCTTATTTGTTTCGGTTAATCACTGCCCGATACATGTTACCTACTTGATTGATTGTTTGTTTGCATATCAATTGTACCTGCTGAGTGTTGGACTCACCCCGCCTCCAGTGTTGTTATTTTCAGGTTGATGCTGTCCGGAGGGAGTTCCAGTCGCTAGTCCTCACTGCACGTAGTGCTAGATCCCTGCAGACCTCGAGGATTTATTTACCATTTGGTTTGGTTTTTATTTGCTTATGTGGGTACTTGGTTATTTGGATACTTGGACATCGTATGTTTTTCTTTTGATATTGATGGATGTTCTATTCGATATGTTTTTACTACATGCTTGCCTGGACGGCAAAAGAGGTAAGTTAATCTTATCGTCAGATTTTGAGATTTACGAGTGTAGTTGAGTAGGGTTGTTTTTGAGTCATATGTTCATTGTTACAGTGTGTTTATTATTAACTGCGTGTGATGGTTATATATATGTTTGTTTATTTCTGTTATTATTCCAGCCGCATGTGGCTGAGGTATGTGGCTATGTAGAAAGTTTCAGATTGTCCGCCGTACAGGGGAGATGCTGCCGAAATTTCTTCGGACAGGGACTCCTCTAGGGCGTGACACCCACTACGACGAGCCACTGTCTGTGGTTGTGTATCATGTGTAACACGTGTTGCAGTCTCTTGTGGTACTTCATCTTGTACTGTTGGTACTGAAGTAGACGTGTCCTCTCTCATTTCTTCTAAAACAATTTTACTTTTGGGGTTGTGGTCCATTATATAGTCTTCTTCTAAAAACTGAGCATTGGTGCTAACAATGACCTTCTAGTCTTTAGGACTATAAAATAAACCACCTTTCATTCCTCTAGGGTAACCCACAAACACACGAACTTCTGTACGAGATTCTAACTTATCAGCATCTGCTTTCAGTACATGTGTTGGAATACTCCAAATTCGAATATATCTTAGACTGGGCTTTTGCCCATTCCATAATTCTGTGGGAGTAGAAGGTACTGATTTAGAAGGTACTAAGTTCAGAATGTGCGCTGCTATTTCTAGAGCGTATCCCCAAAACAAATTTGGTAATTCTGAATAACTCATCATCGATCTAACCATCTCCATAAGAGTCATATTCCTTCGTTCTGCCACACCATTCTGTTGGGGTGTACCAGGTGCAGACAACTGGGATTGAATCCCGGCCTCTGATAAGTAATTCCTAAACTCTCCTAAGAGGTATTCGCCACCACGATCAGACCATAGTGTTTTGATACTTTTACCAAGACGTTTCTCCACATCAACCTTGTACTCTTTGAACTTATCAAAGCACTCAGACTTGCGGCGCATCAAGTAAATGTATCCGTATTCGAATAATCGTCTATAAATGAGACAAAGTATTCGAAACCACCTCTTGCCTGGATAGACATAGGACCACACAAATCAGAATGAACCAGTTCTAACACATCTTTGGCTCTATACCCCTTAGCCTTAAAAGGTCTCTTGGTCATTTTACCTTCCAAGCAAGATTCACAGGTTGGAAAGTTTTCCAACTCTAATGTACCCAAGAGTCCATCGGCTATAAGCCTTTGAATTCTACTTAAGTTAATATGACCAAGCCTTAGATGCCAAAGATATGTTTGGTTCATCTCCGAAGGTTTTTTTCTCTTATTAGAGTTAGAAGATGTGTTATTAATTTTCATTTGTTATTTTATGGGAGAAATTGGATTTAATGTATATAAATTACCAACCAATGCACCAGAACAGATAATAACTCTATTTCTCTTTATAACTACATTGTTACTGAAAGAAACAGAATATCCATCCAAATACAGTTTAGAAACTGAAATTAAATTCTTTCTAAAACTGGGTATAAAGATAATTTCTTAAAATCAAACTTCTATTCCTATCAAAAGATAAGTAGACGTCTCCCACTGCAACATCCGCCACCTTAGTAGTATTGCCCATGTAGACGGTTATCTCTCCTTCAAATAGTCGTCGGGTTTCCTGGAACCCCTGCAAAGAGTTGCAGACATGATCAGTGGCTCCCGTATCTACACACCAGGTGCTGGTAGATAATGTTAGGACCTTCGGATAGCGGCTAGAGAGGGGGGTGTGAATAGCCGACCTCAAATTTGCGTTTCTTTCTACAAATCAAGTTAGCGCAGCGGAAAAATAACAACAGAAACGTAAATGGAGAAATCAAACCTCAAGCACAGCGATGTAACGAGGTTCGGAGATGATACTCCTACTCCTCGGCGTGTCCGTAAGGTGGACGAAGCCTATCAATCCGTCGGTGGATGAGACCCCGGATAACCGGCTAATATGAATTCCTTCTGGGTGGAGAAACCTCGCCACAATCTCTTGCAACAGCAAGATAGGAGTACAAGAAAGAAAGTAAGAAACAAAAAGCAATATGAATGTAAAAACACTTTGCCTTCTCGTTGACGGGAGTCCGTTGATGAAGCAACAACTTCACGGATGCCCAACGGCAGCTGAACCAGCCGAAGGAAGCTCACTCGAAGCTTCAAGAAGTATGAGCTCAGCAAAGCTCAGTAAGAGTAGAAGGAACCAGGAAGAAGCAGTTATTCCACTGTAGAAGCCCTCGACCTCTTTATAACCTGCACCTACTCACCTGGCGACAGAGTTCTGCGAAGAAGACGGAGATAGCCGTTGTGACTCAACGGCTATGCCTGGACCGATCACCTGATCAGTCCAGGAGATTCCTGATCGGTCCACAGACTGATCATGCTAAGCCTAGACCGATCAGACCATATCCTGATCGGTCCAGGAGGGATCTGATCGGTCCCTGGACCGATCAGTCCTTTCTCTCCTTTTCCTCTGTGTTGCTTCCTGATCGGTCTCCAGACCGATCAGATAACTCACAGTACCACACTGACTGGTTACTGATCGGTCTGCAGACCGATCAGCCGTATCATTGGATCGGTCACCAGACCGATCCAGGTTTAGAGCTCCCAGCCCTAAACCCTACCTAGTCCTGAGAACGAGCTACCGAGCCCTCTCTGACCTAGTTCGGAGAACGAGCTACCGAGCCCTCTCCGACTTCATCCGGTCTAGAGAACGAGCTACCAAGCCCTCTCTGACCTAGTCCGGAGAACGAGCTACCGAGCCCTCTCCGACTTCGTCCGGTCCAGAGAACGAGCTACCGATCCCTCTCTGACCTAGTCCGGAGAACGAGCTGCCGAGCCCTCTCCGACTTCGCATGCCAAGCTTCCATACTTGGACTTCTCCCGTGCCAAGCTCCCTGCTTGGACTTTTCCGTGCCAAGTCTCCATACTTGGACTTTTCTCGTGCCAAGCTCCCTGCTTGGACTTTTCCGTGCCAAGTCTCCATACTTGGACTTTTCCCGTGCCAAGTCTCCATACTTGGACTTTTCCGTGCCAAGTCTCCATACTTGGACTTTTCCCGTGCCAAGCTCCCTGCTTGGACTTTTCCGTGCCAAGTCTCCATACTTGGACTTTTCTCGTGCCAAGCTCCCTGCTTGGACTTTTCACCAGATGTCTGGTCAACCTTGACCTATCTGGATTTCCCTTACCTGGCTTCACTCACCAGGACTTTCCAACTGCCTGGCTTCACTCACCAGGACTTTCCCTTGCCTGGCTTCACTCACCAGGACTTTCACTTGGCTTCACTTACTAGGATTTCCCGAATCAGGTCGACTCACCTCGGGTCAACCAGGTCAACATTGACCAAAGATTGCACCCACAATCTCCCAAGTTTGTATTCTGTCAAACATTAGAATACAACTTTTCTATTCTCGTCAAACATCAGAATAGAACTTTTCTATTCTCGTCAAACATCAGAATAGAACTTTTTCTATTCTCGTCAAACATCAAAATACAACTCGAGTCAGGTCAACTCGAGTCAGGTCAACCAGGTCAACCTTGACCTAAGGTTGCACCAACAATCTCCCCCTTTTTGATGTTTGACAAAAACCATAATCAAGTTAGGTTAACCCGATAACCTAACTTAGGTTTTCCAATGTTCTTTCTTGAACATTCTCCCCAAACTCTAATGTTCTTCCTTGAACATTCTTCGGACATTCTCCCATTCTCCCCCTTTTTGACACACATCAAAAAGAGTGAATCAAGGTCAAGAGTTTCTTCCTAATGAAAGTCCCATACCTTTCATTGAAACCCTTAAATTCCCCCTTGATACTAAAGTCAACAATCAACTTAGTAATAATCACATATCACTCAAGTCTTTAGAGTAAAAACTTCCCCTAAAATTCAACTCCCCCTTGACTAATAGGTAAAAACTCCCCCTAAAGGTCAACTCCCCCTTGACCATTGCACCAACAATGTCTTGGAGAGTTTCAAACCTTTAGAAATCCAAAACACAAACTGTGTTTTAACTTTCAGCTGAAATTTCAGACAACACAGTTAAAAATCAGCATTTTGGCACGCCCAGCCTTTACTGGATCGGTCACCAGACCGATCCACACTTCCCTGGATCGGTCCAGTGACCGATCCAATATCCCCTGGACCGATCAGGGAACCTCCTGATCGGTCTCACATGTCTGATTTCTGAATTTCTTCATCCCGAAATTCAGAAACCCCTACAAAATTACAGGAAATTCCAAAAATTATAAAATTTTGAGGATACATTCCTCATAACATATACTATCATGGAAAAATAGTTTTCTATGAAAATAACTTCCATTTTCAAATCTTGATACAAAGTTTAAAAACTTTGAAATAGTTCAAGTTTACCTCAACTTTGTATCAACTTGCTCAATGATGAATGCTATCACTAGAAAAGCTTCATCAAGGTTTTTCAAATCAATTTTGAAATGATTTTAAACCATTCAATTTAGGACCACAATCTTAGGGCTAAGTGTACATGACTTGTACATAAGCTTTCCCTATGATCCTCCATTTTGAATTAGGCTCATCTAGGTACAAGAACTATGCGCCTTGATCCTAACTCATGATCCTAATATCTCACACACATCTAAGGTGTATCAAACACATCCAAGTCAATTTTGATGTGAGATATGGTTTAGGTCATCTTAATCTAAGTTCCCATGCATTTTCTAAACAACAATTTGATTTCCATATCAAATTATGTTTTTGTCCTTAAATCAAATTAATTGATTATAAATGCAAAAGATGATGACATGGCATAAAATAATATCATAAGTGAAAACATGTGCCAATGTCATGATGTCATGTCATAAAGTAATGAAACTTAAATAAGGCATGACATATAACTAACCTAAGTATTATCATGACATTTCAAATGATAGTAAATTAGATATGATGTCATGACATGGCATATGACAAACAATATATGGCAAATAACATATAAAGGTATAGAAAATACCTAATTCTAGCTTTAGTTGCCATTTTTGATAATTTTGATCATTTTGCCATAAATTCTATATTCCTAAGTGTAATAGATCTAAAATCATATGCTAAAGATTTTTAGATCACTATGTGCCAATTAGATTGACCCTAGAAAATTCCTCAAATGTTGTTGGCACATCCTAATCACCTTAGGAATAATTTTTAATTTCATTTTCAAGGCTTGATTACACCTTGAATATTCCTAAAATGCCACCTTTTGCCATGAGTAGGTTAACTACCTATCCAATTAAGGTTGGCACACCCTAAACCATCTAGCGTGAAGGAATCACGCTCCTAGGAACCCAATACCTATTTGAGCTCATTGGGTTCACTAAATATTCACTAGGGATGACTTCCCTAGCAACCCTCCTAATGACCCTCCTAGGCTTTAAAGCCTTGGTCATTTGAGACTCATCAAGATCAACTCTAGGGGTGACTCCCCTTGTGACCTTGGTGATGGTCTTCCTAGCCCTAGGTCTTGTTCCATAATCGAATGGAACATTATGGTAAGTGGGCTTGACCACTTGAGACTTAGGTTTGTGACTCAAACCTCTCATGTCCTTGGGCTTTTGCTTTTGACCCTTAGACCCTAGAGTTGACTTCTCCAAATTCTTAAGGGTCTTTTCTAAGGTGTCAAGTCTTGACCTCAAGACTTGATTTTCCTTTTCTAATACCTCAAGTTTTAATTTGTCATTTTTCTTTGAGGTATTCCTAGGCATATGTCTAGTTGTTTTGGGATTCCTATCTAGGTTTTCCTTAACCTTAGATGAGGTAATTCTAGGGTTGGCATTTCTAGTATTATCCTTACCTAGACTAACATGTTTGGCACCTAAGCACATGTATCGGTTTCTATAGTTATCATGCTTATCATTATTGACAAATGCAATAAAGCTACTAACATGTGTCTTATTAGAATTGCAAGGATATGCCTTAAAAGATATCTTAGGGTTTGCCTTAGCTCCCCCCATAGATGTGCTTGGTCTCTTGTCCTTGTGAGGTTGTCTCCCCCTCGGACATTGGCTCCTATAATGTCCCCTTTGCTTGCATTGGAAGCACACCACATGCTCCTTGCCCTTGCGTATCGGGACTCTGGCTTCCTTGACTTTTGGTGCCGGTGGAGTCTTCCTAATCCTCTTTGGACATTTACTCTTGTAATGTCCATATTCCCTACACTCAAAGCACATTATATGTAATTTACAAGAAATTAAATTGCTTGAGTTACCTAGTGTTGAGGGTGGATATGAGCTTTCTCCTTCATCCCTTCCGGAGGTAGAAGCTTCTTCTTCTTGCTCCAATCTTGAAGAAGAACTCTCCTCCTCTTCTTCCTTAGATGTTGAGTAGCCCTCAACTTCTAATTCCTTACCTCCATGAAGTGAGCTACTTGACTCACTTGACTCCTCTTCATGACTTGAATTGGAGCTTCCCTCATGGAACTTGGCCAAGTTGTTCTACAATTCCTTGGCATTGTTGTAACCACCTATCTTACACAAGATATCGTTAGGTAATGAGAATTTAAAAATTTTCATTACCTCGTCGTTGATTACGGATTGGTGGATTTGTTCCTTCGTCCACCTCTTCTTTTCAAGAATTTCTCCTTCTTCATCCCTTGGAGGAACAAAACCTACTTGTACACAATTCCAATTAACTAAGTTAGTCATAAGAAAGTACTTCATTCTTACCTTCCAAAACGCGAAGTAGTCGCGATCGTAGAAGGGTGGAATCGTGACGTCTTCTCCAAGTTGATCCATTCTCTAGCTCGTGCTCCCCCGGGTGTTAATCCGACGAAGAGCAACCTTGCTCTGATACCACTTGTTAGAACCTTCGGATAGTGGCTAGAGTGGGGGATGTGAATAGCCGACCTCAAATTTGCGTTTCTTTCTACAAATCAAGTTAGCGCAGCGGAAAAATAACAACAGAAACGTAAATGGAGAAATCAAACCTCAAGCACAGCGATGTAACGAGGTTCGGAGATGATACTCCTACTCCTCGGCGTGTCCGTAAGGTGGACGAAGCCTATCAATCCGTCGGTGGATGAGACCCCGGATAACCGGCTAATATGAACTCCTTCTGGGTGGAGAAACCTCGCCACAATCTCTTACAACAGCAAGATAGGAGTACAAGAAAGAAAGCAAGAAACAAAAAGCAATACGAATGTAAAAACACTTTGCCTTCTCGTCGATGGGAGTCCGTTGATGAAGCAACAACTTCATGGATGCCCAACAGTAGCTGAACCAGCCGAAGGAAGCTCACTCGAAGCTTCAAGAAGTATGAGCTCAGCAAAGCTCAGTAAGAGCAGAAGGAACCAGGAAGAAGCAGTTATTCCACTGTAGAAGCCCTTGACCTCTTTATAACCTGCACCTGCTCACCTGGCGACAGAGTTCTGCGAAGAAGACGGAGATAGCCGTTGTGACTCAACGACTATGCCTGGACCGATCACTTGATCGGTCCAGGAGATTCATGATCGTTCCACAGACCGATCAGGCTAAGCCTGGACCGATCAGACCATATCCTGATCGGTCCAGGAGGGATCTGATCGGTCCCTGGACCGATCAGTCCTTTCTCTCCTTTTCCTCTGTGTTGCTTCCTGATCGGTCTCCAGACCGATCAGATAACTCACAGTACCACACTGATTGGTTACTGATCGGTCTGCAGACCGATCAGCCGTATCATTGGATCGGTCACCAGACCGATCCAGGTTTAGAGCTCCCAGCCCTAAACCCTACCTGGTCCTGAGAACGAGCTACCGAGCCCTCTCTGACCTAGTCCGGAGAACGAGCTACCGAGCCCTCTCCGACTTCGTCCGGTCCAGAGAACGAGCTACCGAGCCCTCTCTGACCTAGTCCGGAGAACGAGCTACCGAGCCCTCTCCGACTTCGTCCGGTCCAGAGAACGAGCTACCGAGCCCTCTATGACCTAGTCCGGAGAACGAGCTGTCGAGCCCTCTCCGACTTCGCATGCCAAGCTTCCATACTTGGACTTCTCTCGTGCCAAGCTCCCTGCTTGGACTTTTCCGTGCCAAGTCTCCATACTTGGACTTTTCTCGTGCCAAGCTCCCTGCTTGGACTTTTCCGTGCCAAGTCTCCATACTTGGACTTTTCCCGTGCCAAGTCTCCATACTTGGACTTTTCCGTGCCAAGTCTCCATACTTGGACTTTTCCCGTGCCAAGTCTCCATACTTGGACTTTTCCGTGCCAAGTCTCCATACTTGGACTTTTCCCGTGCCAAGCTCCCTGCTTGGACTTTTCCGTGCCAAGTCTCCATACTTGGACTTTTCTCATGCCAAGCTCCCTGCTTGGACTTTTCACCAGATGTTTGGTCAACCTTGACCTATCTGGATTTCCCTTACCTGGCTTTACTCACCAGGACTTTCCCTTGCCTGGCTTCACTCACCAGGACTTTCACCTGGCTTCACTTACCAGGATTTCCCGAATCAGGTCGACTCACCTCAGGTCAACCAGGTCAACCTTGACCAAAGATTGCACCCACAATCTCCCAAGTTTGTATTCTGTCAAACATCAGAATACAACTTTTCTATTCTCGTCAAACATCAGAATAGAACTTTTCTATTCTCGTCAAACATCATAATAGAACTTTTCCTATTCTTGTCAAACATCAAAATACAACTCGAGTCAGGTCAACTCGAGTCAAGTCAACCAGGTCAACCTTGACCTAAGGTTGCACCAACAGATAACACCGCTAAACATGTTTAAACTACTAGAGAATGAGATATACCTTTATTGTTCTTATTCCTACGAGGACAGTTCGCCTTCCAATGTCCTGACTGCTTGTAGATAAAGCATTTGCCCTTCAGCTTCTTCATTCCAGCTTTTTGTCCTGTACCCTGAGGTTTATTCACCTTCTTTACTGAAAAGACCTGTTTCTTCTTCTTCTTGCCTTTCGACTTAGAAGTAGAACCATTTTCAGCATAGTGAATCTGAGAACTGTGAGGAAATATACCTTCTGTTGCCTGTAGTTCTGTCAAAAGTTCCACCAACGTATATTCTCTTTTATTCATATTATAGTTAAGGCAGAACTGCTCAAAACTTTTGGGTAGCGTTTGGAGAATTATATCGACCTGGGTTTCCCCATTGATTTCACCTCCAAGGACTTGTATTTCATTCAGATAAGCCATCATTTTGAGGATATGATCCCTTACGGGTGTCCCCTCCGTCATGGTGGCTGTCATTAACTTTCTCATTGCCTCTTGCCTAGCAGTCCGACTCTGGTGCCCAAAGAGTTCTTTGAGATTGTTCATTATATCATAAGCAGTTGGTAAATCTTGATGCTGATGTTGCAATATATTTTACATTAAAGCCAAAATGTAACACCGCGCCATCTCATCTGCTTTTACCCATTTCTTATGATACTCAATCTCCTCTGGGGTAGAATCACCATTAGGTGTATCTGGGCATACCTCTGACAGTACAAACTTATAGTTTTTAGCAATTAAGACAATATCTAGGTTTCTTTTCCAATCTATATAGTTGGGACCAGTAAATCTATTCTCTTTCAGAATAATGGCCAGTGGGTTGAAAGTCATCCTAAGAATCACAAAAAAATAAACTTTAGTCAAGACTCTAAATTTAGAATAATATTGATTTCTCAAACAATACTATTTTAAATTAACCAATACCTCAAATCACCGTGAATTTTACATGCCACGATAGTGTGGACGTATACAAAATCAAACATTTGTAAGAGGAGGTTTTACCCATTAATTTTATTCTTGTCAACCTAACTTTATGACAAATAAAATTAATAGTTGGTTTTCCTTCGATCACACAAATAATAGCAATGACTCCGATGGGGAGAATACTATTAGACGTGTCTAAGTGTATATCATTACTTGACACTTAGTCCATTAATAAGATTGTGTCCCTTCTGATGGGGAAGATCACACGCTCTTGATTAATTTCCTATAGTCATCTAAAATGGAAGTTTGATCTAGTGATTCATAAACAAACTCATCTGATATGGAGGAAGGCACTCAGAGCCAACGCGCAAGTTTGTTTGCATCACTTACAAACCAGTAATGGAGACCGTGGAATTTATTAAAATTTCTCTCCCACTTAGTTATTTAAAATTGAGGATTTTAACCTATCCTAGCATATCATGCACACATACATCACACACAGTAAATAAAAGCAATAAATTTGGAAATTAATTTTCCAACTATTATGGCCTTTTCCATCACTATCTTTAGTATGCTCCAACCCTAGCTGCTGCCATCTTTAACCACCGCCATCGAGTCCAGTCATCACATCTATCTTGCTTCTTATTCCGCTGTGCCTCTGGTCCTCCAATAACACCATGCCTTGCAAGAATACGATCCGTGACAAATATAAAATTTTACATATATCGATCCTATATTCCACGAAGAAATGTACATGTAATCTAGATCGAAAAATAAAATTCTAAAAACCTAGGGCTAATATAGCTCCTGCTATATTAGTTAAATACAATCATGCACACACAAAATAATGCCCTTGACATGTCCAAGGGCCCAATCACACACAATATCTATATGCCATAATAGTTGGAGCCTGCAACCACAAATTTAGCACATCCTACTATTATCCTGCCTAAATTATGTATGACATGTGCATAATTAATTTGAAAACCAAATCACACAGAGGCAAACCCTAGCTCTGATACCAATTGTTGGTTAGTCCTAGGAAGATCGTATCGGTTCTACTATACAAAAATTATATACAAGTGTCGAACCTTTCCTAAATAACCTATTGTGTTCTTTAGAAGTTAAATTAGGAATCGCAAACATTTTTGATTCCAAATTTAACTTATCTGTTCTTAATGGTTTAGGCTTGAATCGCAAGCGGAACTTAACACTATTGATCCAAATCCACCTATGTTATAAATTCAATTAAATATTAATTTCTAAAATTGACTTCCAGGTTAAACATGGTGAGGCACTAGGCCTTCTTGGATATGGGAGCAACTGCCACTTCCTAGACAAAGCCTTTTAAGGAAAGCTAATATTTAATTTCCTTATATAACTCTAGGTTTAACCAAAAGGAACAATCGAATCACAAATTCGAAAAACAAAAAAACACAAACTCGAATAACAAATTTGAAAAACTAGAATCTAATGCCTCTTGTGTTTAGAATTCATACAAAGAAAAATAACTAGCATGATGCGGAAGAAGATTACTAGTTATACCTTCTCTTTGTATGCCAATGTCCTCGAGATCTTCTACCGTATTCCTCGCCTCGCCTTGGACGTCGTGTGGGCGACGAACCTCTAAGATGAACACCACCCAAAGAGCTTCTCCTTCTTCTCTATGTTTCGGCCACCACCACCACCAAGGAGCAAAAGAGAGCAAAGGGAAAAGAGAGGGAGAGAGGGTCGGCCACAAGAGGATCACCAACAAGAGAATTAGAATTGTTATCTCATGAGGTCTCCTCTCCCCTTCTTTTATATTACTTGCCTAAGGCAAATAAGGAAAGACTTTTACAAAAATTAAAATCTTCCTCTTGTTTTTTCTTTTTCCCTTTTTATTTTTCCTTTTCTTTCCTCTTGATTGATTCAATCATCAAACATGGATTGATTTAACTTTATTGGCCGACCCCTTGCTTGGGTACCAAGCAAGGGTGGCCGGCCACATCATCAAGAAGGAAAAATAATTTTTATAAAATTTTATAAAAGAAGAAATCTTCTTATAAAATTTTACAAGCTCTCTTTCTTAAAGTGGATGTTAAAAAAGGAAAGTTTTAAAAAATTAAAACCATGTTTTAAAATTTAAAACTTCTCTTCTAAAAATTTCCTTTTTTTAACATGGTTACAAAAATAGAAAATTTTAATTTTAAAACTTCTCTTCCTTTTTCTAAAACCATGAGGATGGTTAAAAAAAGAAAGTTTTAAAACTTTTAAAACTCTCTATTAAACCATGTGGCTTAATTCAAATAAGGAAAGTTTTTCATTTTAAAATTTCTCTTTTAAAACTTATAGTTTTCTACAAAGAGAAGATTTTAAAAATTCAAAACACCCCTTCACTTTTGAATTAATATGGCCGACCCCTTTTTGCTTGGGCACCAAGCAAGGGGCCAACCCCTTAAGAGAAGATGGTGGCCGACCCTTGGCTTGGTCACCAAGCCTTAGGCCGACCCTCTTTTGGACACCAAGAAGGGCTTTTATTTGGATGGACTTGAGGCTTTAATGAGGCTACGATAGAGACCTAGAGGAGAAATTGGTTTTGTCCTTCCGATGAGCTTGAGTATCCCGTATTCACCCCGAACACACAACTCAAGTTCATCAATAATAGCTCATTCCACTAGAGAGTTATTATTGCACTACCACACCAATCCCAAATTACATTATGGGCTAATTCTTATCATGAGTGTGTTAGTCTCCCTGTGTTTAAGGTAACAAATGTCCACTAATTAAGTAAGTTACTGACAACTCACTTAATTAATATCTAGCTCCAAGAGTAGTACCACTCAACCTCATTGTCATGTCGGACTAAGTCCACCTGCAGGGTTTAATATGACAATCCTTATGAGCTCCTCTTAGGGACATTCTCAACCTAGATTACTAGGACACAGTTTCTTCTATAATCAACAACACACACTATAAGTAATATCATTTCTCAACTTATCGGGCCAATTGATTTATCAAGCTAAATCTCACCCTTTGATAAGTTAAAGAAATAAATACTAAATATATATGCTTGTTATTATATTAGGATTAAGAGCACACACTTCCATAATAACTAAGGTCTAGGTCTTTTATTAAGTCAGTATAAAAAGAACTTACCAAAAATGGTCCTACTCAATACACTTAGAGTCTACTAGTGTAATTTATTAGTCAAGATAAACTAATACCTAATTACACTACGACTATTCCAATGGTTTTTTCCTTTCCATCTTAGTCGTGAGCAACTGTTTATAATTTATAAAGAACTGATAACATGATCTTCTGTGTGTGACACCACTCACCATATTATCTACATTATAAATTAATTGAACAACTACACTTAACAAATAAAATGTAGACATTTGACCAATGTGATTCTTTTATTTCATAAATAAATGTTTACAAAAGCTAGGCTTTTAGAATACACTCTAACATCTATCAGAAGAAAAAGGGAAAAAAGCTGATCGGTCGACCGAACCCATGGATCAGTCGACCGAACCAATCAACATTAAAGCACCATTAAATGAGGATCTTGGCAAATCTCGACGAATAAGGAAGGAGCCTGTTCAGTCGACCGAAAAGAGGGATTGGTCAACCAAACCCTTAATGAGCAGTTAATGCAAAAGATCGAGCCAGCGTCAGACTCTAGCCAGGAAGGAAGGGAGCTGGTTCGGTCGACTGAACAGAGGGATCGGTCGACCGAACCTCAAAGACACTTATAAAAAGGGACTCGAGGTTTGAGGCATAAATAACTTTTCTGATGATAAAAAGGCTCTCCTCTGCACAAGCTGCTCGTAATGTAAGTTCACTGCAACTCTTCAAGCTACTCCATCCGGAAGTACCAACCGAGCCTCAAATTCTACATTTTGTCGGTATATTAATATTTAGCTTGCATTGTATTATTTCATTAGTAAGATAGTAGGATTGTTACTATCTTGCTCATTTGTATGATTTTCTTCTTTTCGAGGATTTCAGAAAGAAGAGTTATAGTGGATTGCCCATCGGTGTGGTCAAGGATCGCAGGTCTTTGAGTAGGAGTCGACCTAGACTTCGAACGAAGTAAACGAACTAGTCTTTCATTTTACTTTCCGCTGCATGACTTTGGTTTC
Organism: Zingiber officinale; assembly: GCF_018446385.1. Classification (NCBI taxonomy): domain Eukaryota; kingdom Viridiplantae; phylum Streptophyta; class Magnoliopsida; order Zingiberales; family Zingiberaceae; genus Zingiber; species Zingiber officinale. Next base: position 20,772,886 of record NC_055993.1, read on the forward strand.
TAAAAGTAAAAGTAAAAGTTTTAAAAGCATGATATTCACCCCCCCTCTCTATCGCACTCATCCGATCCAACAATAAGTAAGGACGCAATCTTCTAGATGTCAAGACCAAGGCATAAGCTAATTTCTCGTGTGTAGTATATCTACACTCGGCTCCTTTCAATAGATGACTTGAAAAATACATTGGTTGTTGTTCGCTACCCTCCTGCCTCACCAGTACTGAGCCTACAACATGCTCATTTGCTGAAAGATAGACCCATAAAGTCTCCCCTACTATAGGCTTAGCTAACACAGGTAAGGTTGACAAGTAATCTTTTAATTCTCGAAATGCATTGTTACATTCTTCATTCCACTGAAATTTATTGGTCTTCCGAAGTATCTTGAAGAAGTGGAAACTTCAGTCGGCCAATCTAGAGATGAAGCGGGATAATGCAGTGATTCACCCAGTCAATCTTTGAGCTTCTTTCATATTGCGTGGGGGCTCCATATCCTGGATTGCTCGAACTTTGTTGGGATTTGCTTCTATCCCTCGCTCTGTCACCATATAGCCCAGGAATTTACCACTTTTGGCTCCAAATACGAACTTACCAGGATTGAGCTTGATCCATATTATCTTAAGGTTCGACATGTTTTCTCTATATCTCTGCACAAATCAACAGCCTGAGGAGATTTAATCAAGATGTCATCCACATATACCTCCATATTTCTTCGTATCTATTTTCGAAAGACTTTGTTCATAAGCCTCTAATAGGTCGCCCCTGCATTCTTTAGTCCAAAAGGCATAACCCTATAACAATAGGTACCTTCAGTCGTAATAAAACTAACCTTTTCCTGGTCGTCCTTAGCAAGAGGTACTTGATGATAGCCCTGGTAGGCATCCAACATACAAATGTACTCGTATCCGACGGTAGAGTCCACCACTTGATCAATGCATGGCAGAGGATAGTAATCCTTTGGGCAAGCTTTGTTGAGGTCCCGGAAGTCAATACACACTCTCCACTTATTTCCTAGTTTAGGTACCAGGACGACATTGGTTAACCAGCTAGGAAATTATACCTCTCGAATATATTCAGCCTCTAGTAGCTTATCTACTTCTTCCTTGATGATCTGGTTCTGGTCGGTCCCAAAGTCTCTTTTCTTTTGCTTGACAGGCCTAGTATCAGGATAAACATGTAATGAATGTTCCATTACTAGAGGAGAAATACTAGTGACCTCCTTGGGAGTCCATGCAAACACATCGCTATTCTGATTCAAACATTGTATTAATTCAGTCTTGAGTGGAAGGTCCAAGTCGACCACCACATAAGTTATAGTTTCTGGTAGCCCGACCTATATTTGTACTTCCTTCTTTTCTTCATATATCAAACTGGGCGATTTCTCCTGGATAGCATTAACTTCCATCCTCTGAGTTTTGCGAGCAACATTAGCTTCCATTCCGATGATCTCCACATAGCATTTTCGTGCAAGTAATTGATCTCCACGGACTTCTCTCACTTGGTCATCAACGGGGAACTTCACCTTCTGGTAGAAAGTAGAAACGACCGCCCGAAACTCGTTCAAGGTCGGTCGACCCGGTATAACGTTATATGCAAAAGGCACATCCACCACCATGAAATATGATCTCCTGGTTCTCATTAGGGGCTCCTCCCCTAAAGAAATAGCTAGCTAGTTTTATCTGGCCAAGTGGTTGCACTTCATTGCCCGTGAAACCATAAAGAGGAGTTACCATGGGTTAGAGCACGCTCGGATCTATCTGCAACTGGTCAAAAGTTTTTTTGAAAATAATATTGACAGAGCTACCAGTATCAATAAAAGTACGGGAAATATTGTAGTTAGCTATGACAACTTTTATTATCAGAGCATCATCGTGGGGTACTTCTACCCCTTCCAAATCTTTAGGACCGAAACTAATCTCTGGCCCCGCTACTTTTTTTGTCCTGTATCCTACCACATGGATCTGTAATCGCCGAGCGTGTGCCTTCCTTGCCCGATTAGAATTGCCATCAGTAGGCTCACCCGTTATCATATTAATATTTCATCGGGTGGCATTGCTCTGATTTTCTTCCTGTCGAGCAATCACTATCTCAGGCTGTGCTGGTTCATGCGCCTGGGATAACCCACCCAGCAATTGCAATGCCCCCTATTGTGTCTCAGTCACTTGATATTCCTGCTTAGGCAAACTATTCTACCTTTGGTAGGGTTGTCGGTTGGGAGATTGCCGGCGATAACGATTGCTATTTGTCCTTTGGTTCCTCAAGGCAAAGCAATCCTCAGTGTAATGGGTACCTGACATATGATAGGTGCACCATCTTCGGGGGACTTCTTGTGGCATCTCCACATGCTGAATTGCTTGAGGTCTTTGCTCAGGCTGACGGTGTGGAGGGGGAGCTCCACGAGGCCCCCTTGGCAGATGAATAGGAGCTATAGCTCCGTCGTGAATTGTGGTTGAGACAGGCACCACATTTTCCTTCTTGCGAGCTGCTTGAGCTTCTTCAACATTAATTAATTCAGTAGCTCGCTCAATCAATAAATCAAAATTGATTGGGGGATTATGCACTAAGTCTTTGAAAAAATTGTTATCATTGAGTCCTTGAGAGAAAACACTTACCAAGATTTCTGTAGTAGCATTAGGAACATCGATAGCTACATGATTAAACCTTTTAATATATGCCCGGATGCTTTCCTTGGGCTTTGATAGAGAAAAGACTCCAAGGAGTTTTATGATATCTTTGGTTGCTAGAAAAATGATGCAGAAATACTTTTAAGAAGTCCTTGAAACGATGAATGGAGCCTTCTGGTAACCGCTTAAACCATCTTTGGGCCGCTCCCCCAAGGGTCGTAAGGAACATTTGACATTTAACCGATCAGAAAATTGCTGTAACATAGCAGCGTTCTCAAATTTAGCGAGGTGATCTTCTGGATCAGTGGTTCCAGAGTATTCTCCGATATTCAAATTCTGATAATGCTTTGACAATGGATCATCAAGAACCCTCTGAGAGAAGGGAGTAATAATTCTCTCAGGAGAACTATCACTGGTTACCATCTTTCCCTTGCGCTTTTCCTTCATTGGTGCCTCATCCGAAGATTCTTGTAGCACCGGCTTTCATCCTCCTTGTTCCCCAGGGGTGCGAAAGAATGTTTGAGGGTGTCGAGTAGGAGAAATGGGAGCAGGAGTTATACAAGCTACATCATCTTCTTCCATACCTCTATTTTTACGGCGATCTGTAGTCGAGATTGCCAGATTTATTGCTACAGGTAAGGTACCTCCAGTGTTTGCTTGCTACTGCTATTACTGTTGTAATGCTTTTTAAACCCTGGAGTTGATAAGCAACTCCAAGTCTTCTTGGGTTAGAGTAATAGTGTTAGGCTTTCCAGTGTCCTCCATCACGTAGTCTCAGATTCAGGTAAGAGTTCCCACAGACGGCGCCAAATTTGATCATGTTTGAGAGCTTGCGAGATGAAGCGCTGGGCGACAATGAGTGATGGCGAATAATGACTCCGATGCCAATAAGTAGAGGAGGATCTAAGAAAACCACAGCGGACCTCACAAATGCCTAAATGTAGAACGATAGACCCGAGAAAACCAAAGCGGATCTATGAATAATACTCACAGAAAGGAACTCCGGCGAGGTGCCTCGGTGGATCGGTGAAGACTCAGTAATCCAATGGATGATCTCCTATTCCTGCATACAATGAGACCAACCAACAAAGTGTTAGCGACCTAAGACCAGGGTGGGAATCCCTGGTTAGGCCCTCCGACACTCAAGTTAGTCTCTGGCGAGAAGAAGTAGCGTGGAAGAAGATGAAAATTAGGGTTTGATTCTGATGCAATGCGTATGTTTGCATACCTTGCCAGTGGAGAGGATTCCCTTTTTTATTCCACCTCATCTAACCTCCACAGTCATGAGATGGACCTTGATTTGTTAAAGTTTGTTAAGAGATGACGTAAGCCAGAACTGAAATAATAGTTTAAGGAATCTTTTTCTTACCCCAGATGTACCTTCTTTGTCGTTTAGCATATCTGTAGAGACTTCTAGAAGCTATTTGTCGTAAAATTAATTAAGCTGTCATATGATCACATATTGTTATGGTTCACTTGTTACATACACTTGGTTAGTCATATAAGCCTATTCTGTATATATGAGGAATACCTTCTATTTATACTAGTCTTAGTCAGTATTCTATACTCAATTAGGACTTTACTATTATAAACATGCCAGAAGCCGTACAAGGTTGAAGACCTTTATGTTCGATTTACTTCTCATACTCGGCCGGTCTATTAAGCCCGGTCGGCCACGCCATATCGACCGAGATTAACCAGTCAGGCGTATAAAAGCACCATTTCCCGCTAGCCCTTCTCTCGATTGGTCGTATGCTACTAATTGCCACTGTACTTGATCGGTCTATCAGGCCTAGCCGGTCCTACCTTATCAATTGAGACTAATCAGTTGAGCGTATATAGGCCTTCAGGGCAACTTAATGCTAAGTGCTTCTACGTTCGATCGGTCTCTTACACTCGGTCGATCTTTGCCTACCGAACTCATATGCTCGACTGGTCTATTACGTTCGTCTGATCCTTGTCTGTTGTGCGCAAGGTTAAGAACTTCTATGCTTGACCGACTCTCTATGCCCGGTCATGAGATCTGAGATGGAATCCATGTACACTAACCAAGTATGGACTTTGATTGATCAACTTGAAGGGATCAAACCCATTGGGTGTAAGTGGGTTTTCAAAGTGAAGACTGCCATGGATGGTCATATACATACCTATAAAGGTAGATTAGTGGCTAAAGGATTCAAGCAGATTCATGGTATAGACTATGATAAAATATTTTCACTAGTTGCGATACTAAAGTTCATTAGGATCATGCTTGCTATTGTAGCTCTATGATTATGAGATCTGACAGATAGATGTCAAAACTACATTTCTTAATAGAAATCTACTCGAGGATGTGCACATGACACAACTTGAGGGTTTTGTCGATCCAAAGCATGCTTGAAAGGTGTGTAAGTTGCAATAATCCATTTATGAATTAAAGCAAGCTTCTAGAAGCTGGAATCTTCGATTAGATGATGCGATAAAAGCCTTTGGTTTCATCAAGAATGAAGATGAACCTTATATCTATAAGAAGGTTAGTGGAAGCACAGTCATCTTTCTCATATTGTATGTAGATGACATACTTTTCATTGGAAATGATATCCCTATATACTCTTCAGTCAGTAAAGACTTGGCTTTGGAATTGTTTCTCAATGAAGGACTTATGTGAACTAGCCTACATTTTAGGCATCAAGATCTATAGAGATAGATCTAAGAGATTGCTTGGTCTAAGTCAGAGTACATATATTGACAAGGTGCTTAAACGTTTTGCCATGCAGGATTCTAAGAAGGGATTCCTACCAATGTCACATGCATGGTGTGAGTCTTTCGAAGACTCAATGACCCTCTTCTAAGGAAGAAAGGGACCGCATGGATCAAATTCCTTATGCATCTGCTATAGGGTCTATCATGTATGCTATGCTTTGTACTCGCCTAGATGTCTCGTATGCATTAAGTATAATGAGCAGATACTAGTCAGATCTAGGTGAAGGTCACTGGACAGTAGTCAAGAATATTCTTAAGTACTTGAGAAGAACTCAAGATTATTTCTTGATCTTTGGAGGCGATGAAGAGCTTGATGTAAAGGGTTACACCTATGCTAGCTTCCAAACTGATAAGGATAATTCCAAATTGCAGTCAGGGTATGTATTTTACTTAAATGGTGATGCTGGGTATTAGATATTCTAGCGGTTCAATCTCATTCGAGAGATCATCGATAGAGGAGATGTGAGACTATGCAGAATATTGACCGATGCTAACATTGCGGATCCTTCAACCAATGCTTTGGCACATAGAAAGATGATGGTTGCACTAGGTTAATGGATATTAGATATTTCAGTGATTGACACTAGTGACATAAGAAGATTGTTAGTGTAATCCCTAAGAGCCAATCAAGAGTTGATTGACTTAGGACATATTGTATCATATTTTATTTTATTTATAAAAGGCAAAGTTGGTTATTATATTTATTTTAGTTCAGTGCTGAATGAATAAGTATAATAATGTCCTAGAGTAGTAAGTTCTAGTTTACAACATATTAATTGGTTGAATTGATAGTGGGAGCCTATAGATATATATAGACACTACTCTTAATTATTCCTAGTCAAGCATTAATATGCAAGGACAATATTAGTGTGTTAAGACTAGCATATAGGTCAACGAATGACTTAATCTCACAAGTCATGGATATGAGATATCAAGTTAACACATGGGTATATATTAGAGAATGTGTACTGAATGACCTGCCATGAGAATGTTTCATGGATCGTTATATGACCTCATGTGATTATTGGTATGTATAGTCCTTAGACCTGAAGTCACTACGGTTCCCTACATAAGGAGTTGGGTACTTTGGTATCGTCAAACGTCACCTATAACAGGGTGGACTATAAAGTCGATCATTGGGTATGCAATGAGTTATGCAGAGGGATGTGAGTTATGTAGATATGATCTATCCTTTCATATGACGAAACCGATATCTATGGGCCCCTTGATTAGTAGGACACAAAAATACATGGTCATGCTCAAATGAATCAATATAAGATATTGAGCTTATTTATTTTAAGTGCGTCTACTTAGAGATCAAGAAATATAAAAATTAATAAGAGGATGAGACTATCTATGCCTCATTGATCAATCTAGATATCAAGGATAGAAGAATTGAGTCATACAAGATAATAGCCACGAATATGTTAGGTCGGATCTCAACTTTCTCGTCACTTGGGTAGCAATGATGCCTTGTTAGATGCCACTCATTGCTTATGTATCACAAATATTGATTTAGATACATTGCCAACATTATGAGAGCCTATTGGGTCACACACAAAGAACATGCTGGTTTGGAGATGGGTATTTTAGTTTAACTAAAATACTTGGGATCTTAAGATTAATGGGTTAATCTAAAGTGTTTGTGTCATCTTTGTAATGATTGACACCTAGTTCTAGTGGGAGATTGTTAGTGTTATCCCTAAGAGCCAATCAAAAGATGATTAGGCTTATTGGGTTATTTGGTTAATGATTAATATAATATAATAATCCAACCCATTAAGAGGAAAATAAAGAGACACTTAATTCAAATTAGACTCATTGAGTTAGACTCAATTGAATCCAATTATTAGATTGAGTTTAATTCAAATTAGATTCATGAAATCAATTTGGATTGATGTTTATGGAGTAAATTGGGATTGATAAGATTCAATGATTTAAACTCATTGGGTGAACTTGAATTCACCAAGAAAGATGAAAGATCAATTCAAAAATAACCATTGACTCGTGAAGAATTCAAATATTGATTTGAATTTTAGAAGGAAGAAAAAAAATTGATAATCTTAGTTAGCCTCATTGACTATCTCTGGGGGTGATCGACCTAACCCCACGGAAGTTTTCCACCAGTCACCAGGATAAATCGGGAAGCATATGTGGCGACCAGCCCAAAAACCCAACATCCTTTGGTTACACCCCCCATTTGGATGAAAAATTCCTACAAATATGCCGTAGCTGGCGTTCGAACCGCGGGTGCCTGGGTGACAACCTGGATGTCCTATCGCTGTAAATTCTCAAAGGAGGACTAAAAGATTCTTTATGAAAGATGATTAAGATCAATTCATGAAGGAAGATCAAAAGACACATGACCTTTGGTATTCATTGGATGAATATAAATAGGTTTTTGATTGGATTTTTCATAAGAGATGAAAAATGAGACTCTTGATCTTCCTCCTCTTCTTCCTCTTGGCTGATCCTTCCGCATGGATGAACCACTCTTGCTTGCTAGCACAAGAAGGTGGTTCTTCTCTGAAGCCATGTTCATGCGACGAACAAAACATGTTTGTGTGGATACCATGGAGATGCGACCACTTGATCACGATGTGATCTGCATCTAAAGAAACGTTGTTGCCGAGATTGCGAAGGGCACGCAACAAAGGTATAAATCTCATCAAACTTAATATATATGTTTTTCTCCTTCGTATGGACCTTCTAGAGAGGATCTAGTTTATGTTTTCCACTGCGCTTTTCGCATGTTTAGCACGCTAGATCCCTATAGAACTCATGAATCTACCAATTTCCTATCTAGATAACATTATCATGCTTTGTATCTATATGATCTTATGTGTATGCATTGTGTTTGAGCTTAATTCTCATATTTGATTAAATGGTTATGTAGAATTATTGATCCCATAGGGGATATGTCTTAGATTGTATGACCAAGGGGCCTTTGTGACAAGGGTAACTCATTTCCGGATGTCTTAGGCATCACCTTGAAGGGAGAAGCAATTCTCCATAAGGAAGTAGGGAATTATACAAAATTGCTATGTTTATCTCTATGATTATTGAGTATGAGTGCATTCTTGTGATTTATAACCAAGGGGCCCTAGTGATAGAAGTGTCATGTTACCAAACTTTATAGGAATCATTCCTATTTAATAGCAAGGGATATTGATCCAAATATCATGTTGGCTTGACCACTACAGGGGAGAGCCGGTAATGAATCTAACTTCCTACAAATGCACGTAAATTGAGGATAGGTAATTTGTGAACCATGATAAATTGATAAACATCATAATGAAATTAAACCCCTAGAATATTTTCCAAAGCAAGTTTATCTCTCTCTTTTCTCTTCTTAGTCATACTTCTCTTTACTTATACTGTAATTTGCAACCAATAATTGTTTAGCTAATTCTCCATGAGAGATCTCTAGTGCTTATAACCAGTCCTCGTCTGATCAATATTTTATTACTTGATGATAACCGTGCACTTGCGGTAGCGTAATAAGTTTTTAGCGCCATCACAGGGGACTATTTTTTATTAATATTAGTTAATTAGCATATACGTTACTCTAAACTTGTTAATAGATTTTTCATTTATTTATTTGCTTTTATTCTCGCATTTCCTTTCTTGTTTTTCATGGTTTATTTTCCTTCTTATTTTTAATTTTTCATTTTTGGTTTTCCTTAATTTTTTTTTAGATATCGTGAGCACTGACATGTCAAGAGTGTCATCGAGAAAATTTTTCACAACCATGAGTGCAAGAACAAGACCCCCCCCATTGATGAAAATTAGGATTCAAATGATGATCAATTTGAGTTCAATTATAGAGTGTGGTAGCACGTCTCATCCAGCTGCCTTTTGTCACTTCTTCCAAAAAGCTACTAATACTCCAAAACTTCAGTATTTGGTTCAACCTCAACATCATAATACATATAAGAAAGTTTCTAATACTTATGGCTATGACTGGGGACATCATAAAATTCAGAACCTTTAAACCCAGCTAATTCCAGAGCAGAGTGAGCAGTCATTATCCCAGCATCAGAACCCTGACCCACCTCAACATTACAATCAATTTTGGATGGCCCATTAAAATTTGGACTATAACTGTATACAAACTGTTGAGCATATTTCTTAAGTAAATCAAAGTTTATCAGAGTTTCAGAATGATTCATCATTAGACATACCACATCATTCACAACTAGATGAGCCGACTGACTGGGAGGACTCCCAAGATCTAAATACTCTTGCTCCTAGTCAGATGAAGACCACAACACAAGATTCTGAAGAGCTAATGGTGTTGGGTTTTTCGGGCCGCAAAAACCGCTTTTTGCGTTGCGGAAACCCCGAAACCCCCGGCCACCAGATCCGTGCGAAGAATAAAATTTCGTAAAACTTCGAGTATGAGTTTTCTAACCTAGATCTACACTAGATCTACAAAGGAGAAGAGTTTACCCTTGATGCGAAGCCCTTCGCGTAATCCCGCTCGTCCAAGGTTCACCGGATCTCGAAAGTATCAAAGTAGATATTTCTCTATGTGTATCCACAAGAACAAATGATGGAGAAACCTAACAAAAAGTGTGCTAACACCCTTAGAAAGATTCGGCCAAAGAGGAGGAGAGGGAGAGAAGAAAGAGCTTGAGGAAGAAGAAGATGGAGTTACAAAACAAAATTGAAACTCCATAAGCACTAAAAGTGGCTGACCACTTTTCATGAGGGGTTATATACTCCATGGAATTTCAAGAGTCAAAAACTCTTGATCTCCCTCATGAGGTGGCACACACATGTGCTAGCCTTGATGATGTGGCACATCACCATTAGCCACTTAATGCCAACTCACCAATGAGGTGGCAAATGGTCAAGTCAAACTTGACCCTTAATCTTCCTCTCAAGTCAAGTCAAACTTGACCACTTCTCTCCCTTGGTTGATCTAATCTAACCATTGGTTCAAGTCAATTTTAATTTAATAAATTTCTATTCATTGAATTAAATTAATTAAATGAGTCTAAGTCCAAATTAGACTCACTTAACACATGAACCAAATTGAGTCCAACTCAATTAGCTCAATTTGGATTACTCTTAATCCAATTTGGTTCATCACATGAACCTAATCCTTTAGGTTCATCAAATGAATCTAATCTCCATCTAATTACCCTATGTGTGTGACCTTATATGTTCTTATAATGTTGGCAATGCTCCTAAACTCATTTAGAAGCATAAGTAATGAGCGGTATCTAGCAACACATCATTACTACCCAAGTTATAAGAATGTTGAGATCCAACATCACCTTGTGACTACTAATTATGACTCTTCACAATATATGACAATGTCCTTCTATCCTAGACATCTAGATTGATCAATATGAGGCATAGACCGTGTCATCCTCTAATCAATCTAAATCTTGAACTCCAAGTAGACTCACTCAATCAAATGAGCTCAATATCTCATATTGACTCATTTAGACATGACCATGCACTTCGTGGTTTCACTCTATCAAGAATATCGATGTCACTCCCGTCATATAGGACGGATAGATCCCATCTACATCACTCACATTCCTCCGCATAATTTGTTACATACCCAGTAATCGCCTTTATAGTCCACCCAGTTACGGGTGACGTTTGATGAAGCCAAAGTACGTAACTCCTTATGTAGGGAACCATGGTGACTTCAGGTCCATGGACTAATAGTTATACTAATAGCCACATGAGAAAGTATATGACACTCATATAACGATCCATGATACTTTCTCATGGCGGGTCATTCAGTATACATTCTTCAATGCATACCCATGTGTCAACTTGATATCTCTATATCCATGACTTGTGAGATCAAGTCATCAAGTTGACCTACATGCTAGTCTCGTCGAATTAACATTGTCCCTGAATGTTAATACTCGACTAGGAATGATTAAGAGTAGTGTTCCCTATATCATCTCACTATCGATTCAACCAATCGATTGATATAGGTAAGAACCTTCTACTCAAGGACGCTTTTATACTTAGTTATTTGGCACCAATACAAGTAAGTATAATAACAAAAAACAAATGCCTTTATTTATATATAAGAATATGATACAACGAGTCCATACAACAATCATCAAATGATTGGGTTTAGGGCTCTAACTAACAAATGGTGCAACGGGAGATCCTAGTTCTACAGATATTATGGGTGCAATCAGAAGGGGCACATCAAGGCAAACTGCCCGAACCAAAAAGATCCAAAGAAACCAAGGAGGAAGAAGGCCTTGAAAGCAACGTTGGACGAGTCTTCCTCCGAGGAATCCGACGACGAAGAACTCGAGCAGACGAATTTTCTCGCACTGACAGCCCGGGACTACACCAACGAATCCGGAAGCGAGGACGAATCGGAAGCCGAGTCCGAAAGAAGCCACGGATCCGCATCCATTTCCGAAGGGCCAAACCCCTCTGTAAGTACAACCCGTTTATATAGCTTAATCAATTATTTAATGCATAAAGTAGCTAAGTCAAAAATTCGAATCAAGTCGCTTCTAAAGGAGGTAACTCTCCTTAAAGAAACGACTAATAACGAATCCTTGACTGATCCAGCTCAGATCGGAACCTCAACTCAAGTTCAAAGACTTGAGGAAGAGAATTCCAACTTGAAAAAATCAAGTCAAGGATTTGAAGACCACCCTAGAACGATTTTCCCTGGGATCTAAGAATCTTGACTTGATTCTTGGAACATAAAGGGCAATCTACAATAGAACTGGACTAGGATACAAATCTAAAAAGAAATATAAGTCATATTTATCTCTCATACAAAGAACAAATAGAAAAATGGTCCAAGCATGGGTTGCTAAGTCCAACCTGATCAATCAAGTTGGACTCAGACAATATTGGGTTCCCAAGGATCAAATACATTACCTCGATAGACCATATCGAGGCTATGATTCAGGGGGAGCTAAAACGATTAAAATTCGAAATTAAAATTAAAAATTAAAATCGAAAAATTAAATTAATTAAAATAACAAATTCAATTAAAAATTCGAAATTAAAATTAAAAAATTCAATTAAAATTACAAATTAAAAAATTCGAAATTAAAATTAAAAATTTAATTAAAAATTCCAAATTTAAAAATTGAAATTAAAATTAAAAATTAAATTAAAAATTCCAAATTTAAAAATTCGAAATTAAAATTAAAAATTCAATTAAAAATTCCAAATTAAAAAATTTGAAATTAAAATAAAAAAATCAATTGAAAAATTTGAAATTAAAATTAAAAATTAAAACCGAAAAATTAAATTAATTAAAATAAAAAATTCAATTAAAGAATTTGAAATTAAAATAAAAAATTAAAACCAAAAATTCAATTAAAAATTCTAAATTAAAAATTCGAAATTAAGCTAAACATTCTAAATTTAATTGAAGGAGGATCCAGAATAGCTGGCACCCGCATCTAAACTATCCGACTGGGTAACCAAACTTAATCTACCCAGAATGGGTAAACAAGAATAGTCTACCCGGCAGGGTAATTAAGGTTAGATAAAATGGACTAGGTTTAACTTGAGCCACGGTACTGGTGAAGTATTTGGATGATAGTACGTTAGGGAAGCTTGGGCATCACATGTCTTGGAAGATATGACTTCGACTTGGTGCATTTGGCCAAGTGGAACTGACCGAAGCTACCCTTAAATGGATCCTAACTAGTTAGACCAAGATTTAATATTAAGTTCAGTGGGTAGGACTATTTGGAAAACCTCGAAGGCATGGTTACTTTAATGAGTTCCTTGTGACTCACCATAGCCCAGAAGTTTATTCAAAGAATGTTTACTTGTTGAACCCAAAGCTAAACCTGAATCTAACACAAAGTTAAACATAATTCTAAAATTGAACCTCAATTCATCTCACAAAAATTATAGGAGTCCCTGATTGAAAATTTAGATCGGGTGAGATGACTAAAGAATTCATTAATTCAAAATTAAATTCGTTAATTCAAAATTAAATTCATTAATTAAAAATTAAATTAATTAATTCAAAATTAAATTCATTAAATTAAAATTAAATTCATTCAAATTAAAATTAACTTAAATATTTTTCAAAATTAACTTAAATATTGTTTCAAAAATTAACTTAAATATTGTTTCAAAAATTAAATTAAATATTTTTTCAAAAAAATAAATTAAATATTTTTTCAAAAATTAACTTAAATATTTTTCAAAATTAACTTAAATATTTTTACCAAAATTAACTAAAATATTTTTCAAAATCAACTTAAATATTTTCCAAAATTAACTTAAATATTTTTCAAAATTAACTTAAATATTTTTTCAAAATTAACTTAAATATTTTTTCAAAAATTAACTTAAATATTTTTCAAAATTAACTTAAATATTTTTCAAAATTAACTTAAATATTTTTTCAAAAATTAACATAATTTTTTTTCAAAATTAACTTAAATATTTTTTTAAAAATTAACTTAAATATTTTTTCAAAAATTAACTTAAATATTTTTTCAAAAATTAACTTAAATATTTTTCAAAATTAACTTAAATATTTTTTCAAAATTAACTTAAATATTTTTTCAAAAATTAACTTAAATATTTTTCAAAATTAACTTAAATATTTTTTCAAAATTAACTTAAATATTTTTTTCAAAATTAACTTAAATATTTTTTCAAAATTAACTTAAATATTTTTTCAAAAATTAACTTAAATATTTTTCAAAATTAACTTAAATATTTTTTCAAAATTAACTTAAATATTTTTTTCAAAATTAACTTAAATATTTTTTCAAAATTAACTTAAATATTTTTTGAAAAATTAACTTAAATATTTTTCAAAATTTAAATATTTTTCAAAATTAACTTAAATTAACTTAAATATTTTTTCAAAAATTAACTTAAATATTTTTTTTCAAAAATCAACTTAAATATTTTTCAAAATTAACTTAAATATTTTTTTTAAAAAATTAAGTTAAATATTTTTTTTTCTAAAATCAACTTAAATATTTTTCAAAAATTAACTTAAATTAACTTAAATATTTTTATTAACTTAAAATATTCTCCAAACTTAACATTTTTCAAAAATACTTCAATCAAACTGTCTTTTGATCCATCAACTACTTTATGTGTAGGAATTGGATCAATGAATGTTGGACAGTGGATGCTCTAGACATATGACTGGAGATAGGTTGAAGTTTACTAAGCTAAAACTAAAGAACCTAGGATCAGTTGCATTCGGCAATGATGGAAAACTGAAAGTAATCGGAAAAGGTAATATCGAACTTCTTTCTGACTTTATTATTCAAAAAGTATTATTAATTGAAAATTTTTAATTACAATTTATTAAGTATAAGCCAATTATACGATACTGGTTATTCAGTTAATTTTACCAAATCCGAATGTATAGTCAAACATATTGACAATCCAAAAATCATATTTAAGGGCACTAGAAAAGATAATGTCTACACCATTTATCTACCAACACCCTCAATAAAGTGTTTTCTAACACAACAAGAGGAAACTGAGTTGTGGCACAGAAGATTGGGTCACACTCACACAAGACTCATTTCAAAAATAAGTCAAAATGGACTAGTTAGAGGATTGCCCAAATTAAAAGTTATTGAAAATTCAATCTGTAATGCGTGTCAACAAGGAAAACAAACCAAGTCAACACACAAGTCAACCAATCTAGCTAGAACTACTTGTTTACTTGAGCGCCTTCACCTAGACCTATTTGATTCACACGGAGCCAAGTCACTAAGCAAGAACCAGTATTGCTTAGTTATAATAGATGACTTCTCCAGGTTCACCTGGGTAAAATTTCTAAAAACAAAAGATGAAACCTTTGAAATATTTAGTAATTTTTGTAAATTAACATAAAATGAAAAAGACACTAAAATTAAAAGAATAAGAAGTGACCATGGAGGAGAATTTGAAAATAAGTTATGTATTTTCAAAACAATTTCAAATTGAGCTAAGTGTTTTTCAAAGTAATGATTTTCAAAATGCTAAATTTTGCTAAGCTTTTGTTGAAGGCATTTCCTAACTTAAGCAAAATAATTCTTTTTGAAACACTAAGACACTAAATAAATGGCTACTCTTCAAGGGGAGCTTAAACTAATTATTCTTTTCTCTTCCTGATATTCTTTTTTATTTATGTCAAAGGGGGAGAGAAAAGTTAAAGTTAAAGAATAGTTAAAGAAATTAACAATTAAGAATTTAAACATAAAGAGCAGCATAAGTTTCAAATTGTCAAACATTCATGTTTAAATTTCTTAATAATTTTGTCATACTTTTACTTAACTTTGAACTATGTTGCCATAATCAAAAAGGGGGAGATTGTTGGTGCAGGAAGCATCCGACGATCGAACCGATGTTTTGATTATGTCAAAGGGTTCAAGTTAAGTTGTTTTGTTATCTAATAAGCTTAAACAAGTGTGCAGAAAAGTCTTAACTGCGGTTAGGCAGGAGGAAAATCCTAAGGGGGGGTAACCTTAGGTCCTAGGGGGTGGTAACCCTAGGTGGAGGAAAACCCTAAGGGGTGGTAACCTTAGGTCCTAGGGGGTGGTAACCCTAGGTGGAGAAAAACCCTAGGGGGCGGTAACCCTAGGTCCTAGGGGGTGGTAACCCTAGGCGAAAAGTCCAGTCGGTCTGGAGGACCGGACTGGCATCAGGTAAATCTCCTGAGCGGAGTAGGTGAGGACGCGTTCCTCGTAGAGGGAATAGTAGGTGTCGGGTCGACCTAGGGTTTCCGGTCGGAAACTTGAAGTCAGACCCGGTCAGTCCGATGACTGACAATTATATTTATCGTGTTATCTTTTTGTGTTCTAACTCTGTTTTGCAGGTAACTAACAGTTTTATGCAGGGTTAGAACTGACCCGGATCGTTCGACCGAACCTTCAAGCTACCAGATCAGATCTCCAGAAGATGGGCCGGGTTCGACCAGGGATCGGTCGACCGGACCTCGGGATCGGTCAACCGAACCTGGGATAGGTGTTGATTGGATCAAGCCGAGGTGTGCGGGTCAAAGGAGACTGATCGGTCGACCGAACCTTGGGATCGGTCGACCGAACCCAGGGATAAAGTTTGACCAGATCGAAGTGGAGCGACGGATGGACGGATCAGATGCGGTGGAGGTCATCTGATCGGTCGACCGATCCGCTTCGGGTCAAAGCTGATCCCGAGACTTGGGGATTTGGATCAGACTTCACAGAGCTATAAAAGGAGGCCTCGAGGTGCAGCTTAAAACATCGAATTCCGAACAGAAAGTGCTGTGCTCTTGTGTGCTCTATACGCTTCAACAACGCTTTGCTGCTACAACGAACTGAAACTCCAAAGCTCGTCTACTTTCTTGTTTGTTGGTATAACTTTCTTATTTGCACTTAACTGTAATTGCTTCTAGTTTGTAATAATTTCAGATTTATAGTTGTTGCCCACCGAAAGCGGTCAAGGACCGCGGGCCTTCGAGTAGAAGTCAAGATAGGTTCCGAACGAAGTAAAACACCTGCGTCTTTTGTGTTTGCATTTATTTTTCGCTGCATTTCTACTCTGTGTTTAAATCGTTAAAATAGCCACGAGCGCTATTCACCCCCCTCTAGCACTTTCGATCCATCACATCCATGTCAGTCTTTCTCTTAAAGACCCACTTACACCCTATGAGTTTTATCCCTTCAGGTGGATCAACCAAAGTCCATACTTGGTTAGTGTACATGAATTTCATCTCGGATCTCATGGCCTCTAGCCATTTCTCAGAATCTGGACTCATCACAGCTTCCTGATAGGAGGTGGGCTCATCCTCTATGAGCACAACGTCATCATGGTCAAACAAGAGAAATGAGTATCTCTCAGGCTGATGACGTACCCTATCAGACCTGCGAAGAGGTATGTCTACTTGAACTAGTTGTTGTTCCTCAACTCCTTATGGAACAACATCATCCACAACACTTTGTAGTTTCAGTTCAACTTCCATCAAGGCTTCAGTGCTATTGTTCGCATCTTGAACTTCTTTAAGATCGAACGTACTCCCACTAGTCTTTCTAGAAACAAAATCCCTTTCTAGAAATACCCCAGTCTTAGCCACAACTACCTTGTGTTGACTAGGAATGTAGAAGTAAAATCCCTTAGTTTCCTTGGGATATATGATAAAATAGCACTTGTCGGATTTGGGTCCCAGTTTGTCTGAGACTCGACATCTAACGTAAACCTCACAACCCCAAATCCTCATAAAAGACACCTGGGCATCTCTCCCAGTCCATATCTTATATGGTGTCTTTATCACAGCCTTGAATGGAACTCGATTGAGAATGAAGGCTGCTGTGTCTAGAGCATAGCCCCAAAGGAATGTAGGAAGATCTGTGTGACTCATCATAGACCGTACCATATCTAATAAGGTACGATTCCTCCTTTCAGATACACCATTCCACTGTGGTGTTCCAGGAGGAGTGAGTTGGGATAGGATCCACACTCAGCTAGATAGTCACGAAACTCATGGCTAAGGTATTCACCACCTCGATCTGATCGAGGTATCTTAATACTTTTGCCAAGCTGATTTTGTACTTCATTCTTGAATTCTTTGAACTTTTCAAAGGTTCAGACTTATGCGTCATCAAGTACACATAACCATATCTACTGAAGTCATCAATAAATGTAATGAAGTACCTATAACCACCTCTAGCAGTGACATTGAAAGGGCCACATACATCACTATGTATAAGACCTAACAAGTCAGTCGCTCTCTCACTGTGTCCACTAAAGGGAGTCTTGGTCATCTTGCCTAGAAGGCATGACTCGCATGTCTCATATGGTTCAAAATCAAATGAGTCCAGCAAACCATCTTTATGGAGCTGGGATAAGCGTTTGTCATTTATATGACCTAAGCGACAGTGCCAGAGATATGTTTGGTTCATGTCATTTGCTTTGAACCTCTTGGTACTTATGTTATAGATAGGGTTCTCATAGTCTAGAATATAGAGTCCGTTCATCAGAGGTGCACTACAATAGAACATATCATTTAAATAAACTGAACAACATTTGTTCTTTATTATAAATGAAAACCCTTTCTTGTCCAAACAAGAAACTGATATAATGTTCTTAGTCAATGCAGGCACATAACAACAATTATCCAACTCTAATACAAGCCTAGAGGGCAGAGATAGAAAATAAGTCCCTACAGCAACAACAGCAACCCGTGCTCCATTGCCTACGCGTAGGTCCACCTCGCCCTTCGTCAATGCCCTGCTATTTCTCAGTGCCTACACATTAGTACAAATGTGAGAAGCACATCCGGTATCTAATACCCATGATGAAGAAATAGATAGATTGACTTCTATTACATATATACCTGAAGTGGAAGTCTCACTTCTCTTCTTTTTAAGATCTTCCAGGTACACCTTGCAGTTCCTCTTCCAGTGCCCGGTCTGACCGCAGTGGAAGCAGGTAGCATCCTTGGCGACCCCTCCTTTAGGCTTTAGTGCTTTGCCTTTCCCTTGGCTTGGGACTTTCCCTTGCCTTTAGGCTTGCCCTTGCCCTTGCCCTTGCCCTTGTGTTTCTGAACCATCAGAATAAAGTTGGGCTTAACCTTCTTAAGGTTGAGCTCAGCAGTTCGTAACATACTAAGCAGTTCGGGAAGTGGCTTGTCAATTTCGTTCATGTTGTAGTTCATAACAAATTGACTGTAGCTCTTTGGCAAAGACTGCAAGATCAGGTCAGTGGCCAGCTCTTGGCCAAGTGGGAATCCCAACCTTTGTAGATTCTCTATGTACCCAATCATCTTGAGTACATATGGACCTACGGGAGCCCCATCTGACATCTTGCACAGAAATAGTGCCATTGAGATCTCAAAACTCTCGTGCCGCGCTTGTCCTTGATATAGTTGACGAAGATGTTTAACCATATCATAAGCACCCTTTAACTCATGTTGCTTCTGAAGCTCAGAGTTCATGGTCGCGAGCATTAGACATGATACATCTAATGCGTCATCTTGATACTTCTTGTAAGCATCTTTGTCTGCTCGCGTGGCATTGGCAGGAGGAGCCTCCGGAATGGGCTTCTCTAGAACGTACAATTTATGTTCTTCGGTGAGAACTATTCTCAGATTCCTGTACCAGTCCAGGAAATTTGCTCCGTTGAGCTTGTCCTTGTCAAGGACAGAACGCAGAGAGAAGGTGTTTGTGTTTGACGTCATCGTAATCTACAACAGGAAAAAAAATACAGAAAAATAAATATTATATTCAAATTAATCATCTAATTAGGCCTTTAACTAAATGATGCTTCCACTAAATTCTATAATTAATGTAGGACAAGATCCACATCATACTATGCCCTGAATTAGCTTTGGCTAAATCGCCCAAGATTTAGTATGATCGGTAGGTAACTAATTACCAATTACTTCTCTATGCAACTCTTGTTTATAGGATCATGATATGCATTTATATTAAAACTCGATTTAGCTTTGGCTAATACGCCCAAGAGTTAATATAAACGTGATTTTGTCCTATCTACCAACAATTGGAAAAATGCCTACAGTTAAACTTGATTTAACTAGTTATACTCAATCTAATTGAGTTTTACTCACCCATGCGTTGATAGGCGGGGCCAAGATTGTCCCTCCGTACCCTACCAAGATAATATGTGTTGCTCTGCTTTGGCAGATTCAACAACAACATGTGATCGAGGTAGTGATAGGTATCACGGCATAGTAAACATTACGAGTTGTCGCGATTGAGATCTAATCTAATCGATGAGGTGTATCATATACTCGATTTAGATCTAATCTAATCATTACGGTGCATCATGTAGATGATTTAGATCTAATCTAATCGTTGAGGTGTATCATATACGCGATTGATGGAATCGAATCGTTAAGGCGCTAATTAATTACTTATTTTAGCATGCATCACATATACACATACAAGCAATTAATTAAATGTTTTGTGATTAGTCATGACCCTACTACGATCATCTCAAGCCAATGAGAAGATCAGATGGTCAACCTAAGGTCAACAGCTTCTCAAGCTCCTTCCTTTGACCACCTTGTGTTGCTTGCGCCCTCCTCGTAACTCCGTCTCGAGTGGACCTTCCACCGCTTCAATTTTGTACATTACAATTTTGAAACTCGAGTTACATTCAAGTCTAAAAACTATTTTACAATGAGAATATAAAATAGAGGAGGGCACGAGGCGCAGGTCGCGAATCAAGTACAACACGCATAAACACAAAATGGCACTCAGGCCATATTATGAATTACAACACAAATTTCCAATCTAATTGGGCCTTTTGGACCACGACCATCAAAAAATAATACATAATTCTAAATTATGCAATTTCTATAAATTTCTGTAATTTTTATTACAATTTTTACAATTTTTATGAATAAAAATTCCCGGCGGTCCTGTTAAGCGATTTTCTGGCGCAATCGCGGAACGAAGCCCCTTGCGGGGTCAGGGGCAGCACCCCTACCCCGCGATATAACCATCGCGAGTGTTCCTAAGCGATCCTACAGCGCCTTAGTCTGCTGTCCCAAAATGATTTGGGGTGAAACCTTGTCGTTTTGGAAAAATCTTCTCGGTAGTCGAAGCCTACAAGTGTTTAAACACTTGTGCTTCGCTTCTACGAGAAAAATACCCATAAAAACTATAAAAATCATAAATTCACAGAAAGTTACAGATCTGTAATTTTCATAAAAATATAAATTAAAACTCATACTCGCTTTGCACGTGGCTCTGATACCACTGTTTGGTTTTTCGGGCCGCAAAAACCACTTTTTGCGTTGCGGAAACCCCGAAATCCCCGGCCACCGGATCCGTGCGAAGAATAAAATTTCGTAAAACTTTGAGTATGAGTTTTCTAACCTAGATCTACACTAGATCTACAAAGGAGAAGAGTTTACCCTTGATGCGAAGCCCTTCACGTAATCCCGCTCGTCCAAGGTTCGCCGGATCTCGAAAGTATCAAAGTAGATATTTCTCTATGTGTATCCACACGAACAAATGATGGAGAAACCTAACAAAAAGTGTGCTAACACCCTTTGAAAGATTCGACCAAAGAGGAGGAGAGGGAAAGAAGAAAGAGCTTGAGGAAGAAGAAGATGGATTTACAAAACAAAATTGAAACTCCACAAGCACGAAAAGTGGCCGACCACTTTTCATGAGGGGTTATATACTCCATGGAATTTCAAGAGTCAAAAACTCTTGATCTCCCTCATGAGGTGGCACACACATGTGCTAGACTTGATGATGTGGCACATCACCAATAGCCACTTAATGCCAACTCACCAATGAGGTGGCAAATGGTCAAGTCAAACTTGACCCTTCATCTTCCTCTCAAGTCAAGTTAAACTTGACCACTTCTCTCCCTTGGTTGATCTAATCTAACCATTGGTTCAAGTCAATTTTAATTTAATAAATCTCTATTCATTGAATTAAATTAATTAAATGAGTCTAAGTCCAAATTAGACTCACTTAACACATGAACCAAATTGAGTCCAACTCAATTAGCTCAATTTAGATTACTCTTAATCCAATTTGGTTCATCACATGAACCTAATCCTTTAGGTTCATCAAATGAACCTAATCTCCATATAATTGCCCTTTGTGTGTGACCCTATAGGTTCTTATAATGTTGACAATGCTCCTAAACTCATTTAGAAGCATAAGTAATGAGCGGTATCTAGCAACACATCATTACTACCCAAGTTATAAGAATGTTGAGATCCAACATCACCTTGTGACTACTAATTGTGACTCTTCACAATATATGACAATGTCCTTCTATCCTAGACATCTAGATTGATCAATATGAGGCATAGACCGTGTCATCCTCTAATCAATCTAAATCTTGAACTCCAAGTAGATTCACTCAATCAAATGAGCTCAATATCTCATATTGACTCATTTGGGCATGGCCATGCACTTCGTGGTCTCACTCTATCAAGAATATCGATGTCACTCCCGTCATATAGGAGGGATAGATCCCATCTATATCACTCACATCCCTCTGCATAATTTTTTACATACCCAGTAATCGCCTTTATAGTCCACCCAATTACGGGTGACTTTTGACGAAGCCAAAGTACGTAACTCCTTATGTAGAGAACCATGGTGACTTCAGGTCCAAGGACTAATAGTCATACTAATAGCCACATGAGAAAGTATATGACACTCATATAATGATCCATGATACTTTCTCATAGCGGGTCATTCAGTATACATTCTCCAATGCATACCCATGTGTCAACTTGATATCTCTATATCCATGACTTGTGAGATCAAGTCATCGAGTTGACCTACATGTTAGTCTCGTCGCATTAACATTGTCCCTAAATGTTAATACTCGACTAGGAATAATTAAGAGTAGTGTTCCCTATATCATCTCACTATCGATTCAATCAATCGATTGATATAGGTAAGAACCTTCTACTCAAGGATGCTATTATACCTAGTTATTTGGCACCAATACAAGTAAGTATAATAACCAAAAACAAATGCCTTTATTTATATATAAGAATATGATACAACGAGTCCATACAACAATCATCAAATGATTGGCTCTAGGGCTCTAACTAACAAATGGTGCAACGGGAGATCCTAGTTCTACAGATATTACAACAAATTTCTGGGAATACTGTTGATTCTTCTATTGATGATATTGATGTTAGTGGACTCTTCACCACTTGTGATGATGATGTGGTGGATAAAAGTGTAGGGGCATGTACTATGGAGGAAATGTCCCAAGAATCACCTCCTTTGATCAGACAACCAATTGACACTATGGAAGTTGTAAGAATGGAATATGTTGATGATAAATGTGTAGAGACTTGTGCAATGGAAACAAAGCCCCAAGAATTACCACTTTCAGAAGCACCACTACTTGAGTCAGAGCTAGAGCCACTACAAGATCTAGAAGTAGTCACATCCACTAGTTTGGAACTTTCAGGTATCTTTCAGCAATACAAGGTTAGTAATTATTGTGATCTTTTAGAAAACTTCATAGAGGTACTTATGATTGATTTTGTTGGATGTGATTCCATTTCTTATAACTACTTAATTAAACTTGATATGGTTCTAGTTCTTACTTATTTAACATGTATATGGGAGGTATGTTTCTCTTTTGGGTGTGCAAATTTTCATGAGGTCAGAATTTGGAAGCTCACATTGAGCCATCTCCGACTACTAGAAAGGACTTTTAAGGAGATGATGATGAAGAGAGCGGTGATACACTACATTGCTCTTATGATGATAGCTCTCTTCATAATAATATGGGTCATTAGAAGAAAAGTCCAGAAGTTTCTCACTCCAGCAAATCACAATTTCGACGAGCCTAATAAGGGGTTGAGCTAATGACCTTAAACAAGCACTTCTTGGTAGTCAACTCAAGTTCTCTCTTGTCTTCTTTTATGTTTTTAATTCTTTCTAGTTTCATTTATTTCTTCATAATAATCCTAATTCCTTTACTTAATTTTTCTTGTCTATTTTTTTTATAAGTGATGTGCGTAGATTATATATGTTATTTTGTATGATTTAATGCACATCTTCTTACTTTCATCGCATATGATCTATGTGTTTACACCCTTTTCTATCATATTTTAGCATAATTACTACTTTTCATTCAGAGATCTGCTCAGTGTCTATTTACATTTTCAGGAGCAATTTGGAGTGAAAAAGAACACTTAAGACACAAAGGAAGATCAAATGCACTTGTGGTTACCACACATCAGTAAGATTCAAAGTTGTGGAGGAGTATGAATCACAGATAGAGAAGTATCTTCAGAACATCAATGTTTCAACCATTTAGAGCTCATCACCTGGTAACTTCTCTAACTTCAAAAATCTCCTCCATATTTCATTTCTAGTTTTCATTGGGATAATGAAAAGTTTAAGTCTTAGGGAATGTGTTGGGTTTAGTTTAGTTTTTGCTTATTTCCTTTTTCATAATAAAATTTTTTCTAGTTGCTTCATTCATTGCATCATGATTGCTTGTTCCTTAATGCAAAACACTGGAACACTTATCCTAGATTTTATGTGGTTTATGGGTTACTTATGGTGCTAGTATTTTGGGATCTATCATTTTCTATCTATGATAGCATGAAGTGAGTAATGTTTTTACTGTAAGAGTTTAAGTATTAGCCTTGTTTTAGGACCTCTATACACTTTGCCTAGTTTTGATGGTAGAAAACTCTAAAAATAGTCATGATTATAGAACTTGATTAGTACTAGTATTTTTGTGGCGATTTCTCAAACTATATTTTGGTTACTGGATGATCCTTGAATCATGTAAGCTTATTTAGAAAAATAAAAATATCCCAACATTTACATTTATGTGCATTTTTATTCAAGTGTTGCATTTTGCAATCACTTAAAAAAATAAAAAATGAATTAATAAGGAATATAAAAAATGGTTGTCATGAGTGGAGACTAGCGAGTTACCCCTTTTAGACCGAGTTAAGTTACTGGAGAAATAATTTCTATGTTTCTCTTGATATTGAGCATGCCTTTGAGGCCTTGGGTAGATTGAGAAGGGTGAACCAAACGTGTGGCAGGTAAGTGTCTATCTCTGGGAGCATAAAGAATACAGTTCTATGACGACTTGACTAGGATTAGAGATTGAAACTTGATACATGTAGGCCACTATCGCACTGAGCATGGAGGACTACTACTTAGGTTATACTCAAACTATTTTTATATCTTGCTCATCAATGAAATCATTTGATAGAATTAGATTGACTTGATAGATATTATGATGCACTATTTAACCACATGAGTTTAGATGAAGTTTTTGTTTGAGGCCAAGAAAAGGTTTAAGTCTGGGGGTGTGATGTGCGTAGATTATATATACTTTTATAAATATTTTGACACATATCTACTTGTATTTAATGAGCATAATCTATGTTTATTGCACCCTATTTTATTATAATATCATATTTCCACTCCTTTTATTCAGAGATTTACTCTTTGCTTGTTTTGATTGATAGGACCCGATTTGGAGCAAAACAGAGCTTAAATATAGTCTAGAGCTTCCCAAAATGCCCGGGCCATGCTTATGAGACATGGAAGTGTGAAAATATGGCACAAACCAATTCCCACATAGCTTGGCTGTGTCTTTTAAGCACGACCATGTCAATTCCACATGGCTGTGTCAATTCCACACGGTCATGCCATTTTTAGCAATATAGATCAAAAGTAAAATGACTATAACTTTTTGCTCGGTTGGAGTTTTGAGCTATTCTTTATACCAAATTGTAACTAACTTCAAGATTTATAACTTTCCTAAAGACTTTAACTTGAGAATACCATGTTAAGATATGATAAAATGATCTACAAAGTCCACACAAGCTTGACACACAGCCGTATCAATCCACACGACCGTATGGAATTTCCAGAGAAGAAGAAGACTTTGGCCATGTGGAATCCACACGACCATGGCACCAAACCAGAGCCAAGGTAGAACATGGTTGTGTGGATTCATATGGCCATGTCATGACCCAAGCAAGAGTCGTGTCTAGAGCTATAAAAGGGGGTTTCTCCCCTTTTATGAATCTTTGGCTTGGGGCTTGGCCCCATTCCTTGGGGAAGGGTTCTCCCCCATGGGGGAACCTGAGATCTTCTATCTTCGTTGATTCATCCACCTGTAGAGTAAGGGAACACCTCTAAAGATGTCGGGCTTCAAGGATATGCACTCTCCTCTCTCTATTTCTATGTATTTAGTTGTAGTTTGCTATTTTCATTGTCTTTTAATTGTATTTTCTTGCAATGGAGTAGATCTCTAGATCTAGGATGTATGAAGTAACTATGATATGATGTGATGTATTTAGACATTTTCTTATTTTATGAAGTATTTATATCATGTTTTATGTGTGTTGTGCTTTGTATATATTTGATAAAATGTCTATGAGGTCAATTCATGTAGAGGTAGGGTTTTGATCACCATGTAGAGTAAGAGCCTTGGATTGTAAGACCATGGGACCTTGTGACAGAAGGTATCCCTTACTTTCTACGGTGCTCCCTTGAAATGGGGATCGATTCTTTACTAGGGAGATTAATTATAGTTTAGAGGGTTCTCCCAAATTAATGTTAGGAAGTGATTTGTGTAATCTAAGAACGTATGGACGGGGGAGGAGGGGAGGGGGGGGGGGGTCCTAGTGACAAGGATTCTCTCTTAACCAGACTTCCTATGTTACCTCTTCTACTTAATTGCATTAATCTACCATTAGAAAGTAAATCAAATAACTCTAGGAACATATGACTAGGGGGTCCTAGTGATAGGGATTCTCTCTTAATTGGGCTTCCTAAGTTACCTCTCAACTTAATGGTGTTAGAACTTGGGAGACTCTTCGGTGCAACCTACACAAGGGTTGTGCTAGGCTTTAGTTAGATTCCCTACACGAGTATTAGCATGGAGTTAGGTAGATGAACAATGCATAGGGACATTAACTAACATCATAATAAAACCGAAATCCTAGAATCTATCACACGCCACTCACTTATGCTCCCTCTCTCTATTCTCTCTTTCTTCCTCTTTCTCTAAACCTTCTCTTTCCTCTTCTCAACTTCTCTTATAGAGTTCGTGAACCAACCTTTGATTATTTAGATAATTCACCGTGCAAAGTTAACTAGTGCTTAATCAATAGTTCCTGTGGGATCGATATTTTATTATTGACGACGTAGGCGAACTGCACTTGCGGCTTCATAACACTTCTGCCAATTAGCTAGTACAACGTGCATCAGTAGCTACTACAATGTGTAGCAGCTTTTAGCTATTTAGATAGTAAGTAGTACAACATGTAGAAGATACTTGAATTGATCTAAATAAAAAACTAAGATAGATGTATACGATCTATTATTGTTTGAAAATTCAGAGTAACATCTTGTTGAGCGTAAACGAAGGAAGAGTTGGAGACTTTAGTTGGGTTGATATACTTGAAGGGAATAATATTAATATTTTAAATAAAGATAATAACATAGGATAAACAAGATCTTAAGGTAAAAAGTTAATACAAACACTAATTCTATAATCATTTGATTAATAGCATTCTCTAATGCTACTCTAACTTGGAGCAGTTGTTGTCGCACTTACACAAGTTCAGTTTGATTTTTTTTTTTGTCATAAAGAACAGCATAAATAGGGAGATGTTAGGCTGAACTTCATAAGAAAAGATGTTTCATTCAGTCATTTGATTTATAGCATTCTCTAATGCTACATTAACTTGGAACAGTTGTTGTCGCACTTGCACAAGTTCAATTTGATTCTTTTTATCTCATGGAAGGGTAGCATCGATAGGGAGATGTTAGGCAGAATTTCACAAAGCATGATATTTCACTTAGTCATCTAATTTATAGCATCCTCTAATGCCATATTAGCTTGGGATAGTTGTTGTCGCAGCTACACAAGTTCAGTTTGATTCTTTTCTATCATAAAAGGGCAACATCCAACTCCTCGCTCACCTAGTTCCATTATTTTGTGAGAATCTTAATATAGCCACAAATAACATGATGATCCATGACTAGACTAAGATACCCGTTTGAAATAATTTAGAAGATTCATAAATTCAAGGAAAAAAGATATATATGATAGAAGAAGGATGGATAATACAAACCGAGAAGCAAACGAGTTTACTAATAGAGATGGTCTTTCAAAGGAAAAAGACTTAGATCTTGAATCCTCATCAATAGGGGATTTTTTAATACCACCCAGAGTGGACTTTATCTTCATGCTAAAGTAAGATATGATCCTTGAAGAGCTATACTAAAATCACTATATAAGATGAAGGGCCAGACAGTGTGAAAGAGTGAGTTAGGCTGATAGATGATTTATAGGAAAAATGGTTCTAACAACATTAACTTTGGATAAAGACAACTAAAACAAAATCATCTTTTCGATACTATAAAAAGGGTCATCAAAAGACACACTACAACTCTTCAAAACATGTGAACAAATAAGACAGAGAGTAAAGACAAGGATAACCAACCATCGGGCCTTGAATCCTTTCATGCACCTACTATATAGAAGTTGCTACAACGTGTTATAGCTTAAAATTATTCAGACAAAAATATTACAAGCCCTAACTAGAATATAGAAAGTATAGAAAGTATCACACAAGTCTGTATTGTAGCAGTTACAGAACAGTAACTGCTACAACATCATCTTGATTATAATTATTAAATTTAACCAACTTCTCTCATTCCATTTAATGTGATGTTTCAACGCTCTAAAATAAATTTCACCACCCCTCATACTTTACCTCTGGAATTGATGAAATTATACCATTATAAAGCCCAACATCCTAAACCCTTTATCCTTCATTATTCTAAACCATTCAATTTTAGATAATGACTTCTCCTTTAGGAGGCAAGAAAATAATAACTTGTCTTGGGCCCATGATACTGATCAATGAATCAAAATCTTCCTCTTCTTTGGGGTCTTGGGAAGACTTTTCGGCCTCCCTTCCTTCTAAGCCACCAACATCCTTGCAGCAAAAGAGGGATCAAGTGATGACCCAGTTGAAGAGAGCCCCTTCAAACATTGGTGGGGACTGAAACAGCTGTTAAAGCGGCAATCGATTTGTTGGAAAGAATGGAATGGAATGCTTGGGGCTCACCTTAGAAGTCCTTGGCCTAGGGATGAGTTATTTCTAGCACTCTATTTTGTTGTGTTGATGTTCCTTTTTATTTTGTTGGTGTCTTATAACGACTATCTTCTATATTTTGTTTGTTTAATAACATCAATAATTTTTACTTTTAATTTTGAACTTTGGGTTGATATATCTTGTCCTTGTTCAATATGTTATAGTATCTATGGTTACATAGCTGCTACAATACAAGTTTGTCATTGTAGCAATTATTGTCTAGTAGCTACTACAACGAGCTAGTCTAGTGATATTCACGTGGTAGCAGCTAGTCTAGATTTGTTGCTACTATAGCAACGAAATCTAACTTGAATCATAATACATTAAAATGTATCAAGCATGCGACCTATAGTAGTGGATAGAAACAATGATATTCTCTGTATTGACCTAGGGACGGGGTGGCGGGGGCGCTCAGGGTAAGCGAATCACCTTTTGTCACATGGATAGAAACAATAATTACAAGACAAATAAATTTTTTTAATCTTCATAACAAATTTATTCAAAATTTAATACATAGTGGAAGATTTAAAGGAAAAAAACCTATAAACACTACAACTTTAAATACCATATCTAATCATCATCACAAATTTATAGAGAATCTAACTATTGATCTATCTCTTCTAATGCATCTTTTAGTTTTCTAAATTTGTCAGTCTTTGATAGTTTTCTCTCTAATTTTGAACTTGATACTTTATTTGAGGATGCACATGAATTTTCTTTTTCTCACAATGTAATGGAGGTATTCTCTCGATTTTTATCATTGTAGGCTTCAAAATCTCTTATTGCATCTTGTTTACTCTCGAAATCCTGGTGTATATCATTCTTAAAACGATTAACTTATGTAGATGCTTTTATCTAGGTGTCATAAACACCCGGTTGACGTCCAATAAAGACAATATATGTTTTTCCCTCTATTAATTAAATAGATCATTTAGAATCACGTATAAACAATACATATTATGAATATAAGGAATTACAACTTAAAATGAAATGACTTAGCAAGTAGCTGCTACACGTTGTAGCAACTAACTGTCCAAGTAGCTATTACAATGTGTAGCAGTTAGTTCTTGTGCTTTGTAGTATAAATCTTAATTATATCTTAGGATTAGAGATAATTAAAGATTAAAATGATTTTAAATAATTTTTTACCAAGTTTATATACATAATGAAAATATTTTTAGGTGTACTATCTACTAGAAAGTGTAACCGCTAAAAAAATATTATATAACCAAAAAATCATTTAAATTTATTAAAAATATAAAATACGGCAACAAATAATAATTAAATAATAAGGTTTAAATAGACAAATAACCTTATTAGAATTTTTAAGAATTTTTAGAATTTTTTCTGGAATTAATCGGAGCACGTACGACGTATTTTGAGGGGATACATTTATGGGCTCGAGAAAAAGCTCGTTTGGAATACCTGGAGGTGGGAGTTAATTGAGAAACAGATCTAGGGTTTAATCAAACTTCCCTAAGTTATAAAAGGGAGAATTTCCCTTGCCCTAACTCCCCACACGCCGCCCGAACTCCCTCTCCCGATTCCACCTTTGTCCCGCGCCCTCTCCTCGCGTCGCCGAACCTCTCCCTCTGCCGAACTCCTGCCTTCTTCGTTCTCCCTTGCACGGGCACCCCCGGACGCCGCCAGCCTTTCCTCCTTCCGCCAGCACAGACGCCGCATTAGCGCCGATCACGACGAGCCCCAACCGCCGGTCTCCTCTCTTTGAGCTGTGCCCTCATGGTTCCGGTAGGTGGATTTTCCCTTGTAGATCTTCTTAGTAGGTTATAGGATGAATGCTGCTTCTCGTGGGTTTACGAATGAGCCGACCGATGCCCTTGTTCGTATTAATGTTTTCTCGATTTACTATTCTAGATATGTGAGATGTGGTTTGGTCTTTAAGGATTGCTAACTTGAAAAGGTTTTGATTCATTAGAATAGGAATTTGGGAAGTTGGCTAATTGATATCATTTTCCCCATTGCCTCTCGGAGGATTTCTATTGGTTGATCGGTTTTGAATGGAAGGGTTTGGATTTGATGAAATGTCTAATTTCCCAAGCCGGTGGTGATGTAGGGGAAAGATTTAGGAGGTTATAAATGGTTGTAATATTGTTCCTGTACTTGTGAAAGCTCAGTTTTGTTTTTTTTTTATTTGTGCAGATTTAAATGGGCATGTTCTATGTTTTTGGTTTGGTTTCGGCCTTGGGGGTGGTTTCAGTTTCTTTTTCGACTAGATTTTCAGTTGTGGTACAGGACTCCGTGTTCTGTTCTGTGAAGGTTCCGGGTCTTGATAACTGATGTAGATGGTCATGCTAAGATCTGGATTGGTGGTACTATAGAATGTAATTTTTTTTCTATTGCTTTTGAAATGCAGAATAGATCGGGTTAGGTTGGTTTTAACTTGAGTGTAGGTGCTGTGAGAAATCGTGTTTTATTGCAGCCTATTAAATTGGGTTTGGGATTAGCTAGTTGTGGTTTATGTAATTAGTTAAACTGTACCTTATGTGATTACAGGGCTGTAATTCAAGACGAGCACTTCGACGTGAAGATTGTTTAGCTCGGCCTACATTTAAGAACTGCATGAACTATTTTGGATGAACTATTTTGGAACTTGGTGCATGAACTATTTTGGATAAGAACTGCTTTACCTTGACTCCACTCGTAATTTTTCCTATGCTTGATACTTCCACTCAAAACCTTCGAGTTACTCGTTTTTATATCCATACAGTCTCTTGTTGCTATCAATGATATTTAGTAGATACTAGATACCAACCTTGTATGTTTTGTTTGTTGTTTACTTATGTACCGTATTGAGCATGCTGGCTTCATGTGGCATACATTATGTTTGATTTTTGCTTAATTTTATATGATGACTGTTGCATTTGGTGCATCATATCATGGCATGCATGCCCACGAACAATTCTCCCTTGCAGTCGAGAGAGTCGTTGACCAGGGCCGCATCCTCGGCCACTCGAGAGAGTGGTAGCTGGAGCTGATGCCACTTGTCCTGTCGTGCCGCACTCGGCCACGCGTGGGTAGTGGTAGCTGGAGTTGCGAGCAGCAGGGACCCCCCCTTCGCTGTGTAGCTAGTTAGCTACTCAGCACCTGTCCATCCGGTCACTCGCGGGAGTGGCGGCCTTTGGGTGGTACAGTTGTCATTGATCCGGCCTCTCGACCATACAGGGGTCATGGTGCAGAGAGGTGGGCGGGGTGACCATCCGTGCATACGCTGTTATTATGCATACTTTGGCTGCTGCTGTTTACTTGTGTTATTATTGCTTACTTATGCTGATGTGGTATATTTATGCTGCCGTTGCTTCTTGCTGTTGTTCACTTATGCTGATATGCTATCTTATGTTGAGATATGCTCACGTTGTAGGTGGTTAAACCTTGGTTTATTAATTGGAAATGTTTATATACCTTACACCTTACCTCTATAGTTATGAGCAGTACTGTAGCAGATTAGTACCATTTTTGACTTTCTATATCTAGCCTAGGATATGGTTCTAGGTATGAACCTTTATCATGGTTTTATTTTGTATATGCTACTTCTCTTATGAGACTGTATTCCTTTTGGACATTCTCTATTTGTTGACTATGTTCATGCACTATCTTTTTATTTACGCGCTGAGTTCCAATACTCACCACCCCACAAAATGGTTTTCTTTCGCCAGGTAATAGATAGATGAGTCATGGATGCTTTGAGAGATGCTGGCTGCCAGTCCTGGGTCCTACGTCACACTTGAGGATAGTTTTTGTTTTAGTTTTGTTATCGTTTGGGGTGATATATTGATTTTGTGTATTTTGTTTTTCAACAAGTCGATGTGAATCTTGGGTCAAGTCTGTGATGACAAGTATTTTTGTTAGTGTAGTTGTTGGTTTTACGTTCGTATCGTTTTATGTCTTCCGCTGCTGTGTGTTTACGTTCAGCCGTGTAGGCTTATTAAACTGCGTGGTTGTGTTTATTTCATTTTGTATATATATTCCAGCCGAGTGTGGCTGAGGTATATTTTGTATGTAGTAATGCTTCAGATTGTCACCCGTACAGGGGAGATGCTGTCGAAATTTCTTCGGACAGGGACTCCTCTGGGGCGTGACGAAAAAAATTATTCACAATGAAAGAATAGATTAATTGCCAAATATTTTTTAATAGGGTTTATGCTAAAATGATAAGATGTACAGGCCATAGCGACAACAACGTGTAGCAGATAGTTGGACAGTTATCTGCTACTGGTTGAAAACTAACATTTTAATGTATCATCGAGATTATCACTATGATCTGGATTTTCTTAAATTCTTGTCTTATTATATTGTAGGTGTAGAAGTGTGAACATTAGCATCTAATTGAGACTTACAGATGCCACCATGACATTCCAAGAATATGCTAATCCACTAGTTGATCGCCCTTGTCTTTTCCATTTACCTTACATAGTGGTCGAAGAAGTGTGTGTTGGGACCTTGATGCCATTAGAGGCGGTGAATAGCTCGTCACCCAAATCGTCGCTTCCTATGCTTGTTAGTATACAACAAAAATACAAAACAAAACTAACAAATAGAAAGCTAAACCTAGAGGCAATAACCAAGACAATCAAACCTCTAATTTATGTAACGTGGTTCGGAGATCACTTACTCCTACTTCATGGCTGTCTGTAAGGTGGACGATCCTGATTTGTCGGTAGATGATTCCCTAGAGACCTTTTGGCTAGCTCGTGTAGCTCCTTGTAGGTGGAGAAACCTCACCACTACTCGCACAAGACTACACTAGATCACTTGAGCACTTAAAGACTCTAATTAGGGTTAACCACCACTAATTTCACCAACCATGCCCAAGCATTTTGAGCTCTATTAAATAGAGCTTGGGAGGAAAACACCAAGTTATTTTCCCACCACCAGTTAACAAGTACAACCATTAGACGACTAGTCCTAAGTGAAATTCAACTGTTACAAGCCAACAGTTGGCTACCAGTCAACTGATAAAAATACCAGTCAACTCCTATCGTAAATGCTATAGTAACGCTACAGAAGTGCTACAGTAACATTGGAATTTTACCCTGAGTACAGTCTCTCATACACTCGTCCTTCCCCGTAAAATCTAGACCTAGCCTTCTAGCCTCCTCCATCAGCCTCGCATCCCTTGGATGCCTCCCCATCCTTTACGCCTTGCCTTTTGGAGCTTCCATCAGCCTTTCCATTATTGTTGAGTCTTCCTTTACCAAGAGACCACGCCTCCGGTGTTAAGATGTATACTATAAGCCTAGCTTTTGTATGAACATCTGTTCTGAAATATTTTGAAATGAGAATCACTTTGGTCAAATGTTTGCATTTTATATTTATATATATGTCAATGCAGTTGTCCATTTAATTTATATTGTAGATAACATGGTGTGTGGTGCCACACAGAAGATCATGTTATCGGTTCCTTATAAATTATAAATAGTAGCTCACAACCAAGATGGATTGGGACAAACCATTGGAACGGTTGTAGTGTAATTTGATATTAATCTATATTGACTATAAAATTACACTAGTACACTATGTGTGTATTGAGTAGGACCATCTGACGTTGTTTGATTTGTACTAACTATATAAAAGAACAGAATCTCTGTTATTATGGATGCACGCCCTCTTAATCCCTATATAATAACAAGCACGTATACTTAGTATTTATTTCTTTAACTTATCAATGGGTGAGATTTATTCATTAAATGAATAGGCATGATGAGTTGGGAAATAGTACTGTTTATATGGTGTGTTGTTGATTATAGAAGGAATCTATGTCCTAATTATTTAGGCTGATGATGCCCTCTTGAGGAGCTTATAAGGATTATCATGTAAACCCTGCAGGTGGACTTAGTCTGACATGATAATAAAGTTGAGTGGTACTACTCTTGGAATCATATGTTAATTAATTGAGTTGTCAGTAACTCATTTAATTAATGGACATACAATATCTTAAACACAGAGAGATTAACACACTCATGATAAGAAGGAGGCTATATTGTAATATGAGATTGGTGCGGTAGTTCAATAATAACCCTTTAGTGGTATGGGTTATTATTAATGGACTTGAGTTGAGTGTTCGGGTCGAACACAGGAAGCCCAAGCCTATCAGGAGGCCTAAACCAATTCTTTCTCTAGGTCCTTGTTGTAGCCTCTATATAAACCCTCGCATCCACCCATCCATGTTTGGTTTTGGTTAATCTTGCTTTCCTAGGGTCGGTGCCACCTCCTCCTCCTTGCTAGTGCCGGTGCCACCTCCTCCTCCTTGCTAGGGCCAACACCACCTCCTCCTCCTTACTAGGGCCGGCGCCACCTCCTCCTCCTTGCTAGGGGCCGACTTCTCCTCCTTGCTAGGGGCCGGTGCCTCCTCTTTCTTTCCTTTATGGGTGGCGGCTTGGAAAAGAAGAAGAGGAGAAGGCGCCCCATCCAAGCTATTCTCTTGGTGGTCGGCGATTTGGAAACAAAGAAGGGAAGGGTGTTTGTTATCTTGGCAGAACATCGCCCACACGACGTCCAAGAAAAAGAGAGGAATACAATAGAAGATCAAGAGGTCTTTGGCTACAAAAGAAATGCACAACTAGTTCTTTGATTCCGCTGTGTAATTAGTTTAGTTTTCTTTGTATCGATCCTGAATACCAACACAAGAGGCTAGCGATCTTGTATTTCGATCAACGTGTGCTTTGATCTATCAAGAACTTGCTTGATTGATCAAATACATGTCTGATCAAACATGCGGGTTGCTAGGAAAAGTTATGTACTTGTACAATTTTTGTACAGGGGAAATTGAAATAGAACGGAATTCCAGCGCCTTCAAGTGGTATCAGAACATGGGTTCTGTCTTTGTGTGATTGGTTTTCGGTTAAATTATGCACTGCTCATATATAAGTTTAGGCAGGATAATAGTAGGATGTGCAAGAAAGATTAACTCTGTGGTTGCAGGCATCCTAGGTCCAACTATTTTGGCTTTGTGTGTTGATGTATGATTTGAACCCTCGGGCATGTCGAGGTTGTTTTGTGTTGCGCATGATTGTAATAATTAAATACAGCCGGTTGTTGTATTATTTTTTTTTACATTTTATTCGATCTAGATTACATGTAAATTCCTTTGTAGAATATAGGATCGATAAATGTAATTTTTTATTTCTTTTTGTTGCGGCTTGTATTCTTGCTATACATGGTGCTATTTTGAGGACCGGAGGCGCGGCGAAGAAGGAAGCAAGATAGACACAACGGCTTGATCCGTTGGCGACATATTGGAGGACAACAATGGATGAGGCCATAATAGTTAGAAATTTTATTTTTATATTTATTGCCTTTATATGCTATTTTTATGTGATGTGATGTGTGTGCATGTTAAAATTCATCAATTTAAATAACTAAGTAGGAGAGGAATTATTTAAATAAATTTCACGGTCTCCATTACTGGTTTGTAAGTGATGCATTCAAACTTGCGCGTTGTCATTAAGTGCCTTCCTCCATATTGGATGAGTTTGTTTGCGGATCACTAGATCAAACTTCCTCTATGGATGATTATAGGAAATTATTTAGGTATGTATGATATTCTCCATCTGAAGGGGCACAATCCTAATTAATGGACTAAGTATCAAGTAATGGTATATATTTAGGCGCATTTAATAGTATCCTCCCTATCGGAGTCACTGCTATTATTTGTGTGGCCGAAGATGAACTAATTATTAATTTTATTTGTCATAAGTTAGGTTGACAAGATAAAAAAATTAATGGATAAAACCTCCTCTTACAAATGTTTGAATTAGTATACGTCCACACTATCATGACATACGAAATTCACAGTGTTTTGAGGTGCTGGTGAATTTAAATTATATTGTTTGAGGAATTGATATTATTTTAAATTCTAAAGTTTTGACCAAATATTTTATTTTATAATTCTTAGGATTTCAAAATGACTTTCAATCCTCTTGCTGTTATTTTAAAAGAAAATAAACTTACTAGTCTAAATTTTTTTGATTGGAAAGAGAACTTGGACATTGTCTTAACTGGTGAAGAATACAAGTTCATACTTTTTGAGGTATGTCCTAGCGTGCCTGATAAGGATTCTAGTGAAGAGGAGATAGAGAGACATAGGAAATGTGTCAAGGCAGATGAGATGGCGCGGTGTTACATTTTGGCTTCTATGTCAAATGTGCTGCAACATCAGCATCAGGCCATACCCACTGCCTATGACATGATGCTCAATCTCAAGGAACTCTTCGGACACCAGAATCGGGCTGCCAGGCAAGAGGCCATGAGAAACTTAATGACGACCACCATTACTGAGGGGACACCCGTAAGGGATCATATCCTCAAGATGATGGCTCATTTGAATGAGATGGAAGTCCTTGGAGCTGAAATCGATAGGGAAACCCAGGTTGATATCATTCTTCAAACGCTGCCCAAGAGTTTTGAGCAGTTCTGCCTGAACTACAACATGAACAAAAAGGTTTATTCGATGGCGAAACTTCTGACAGAACTCCAAGCGGCAGAAGGGTGATTTCGTCAAAGTTCTCAAGTTCACATTGCTAAAAATGTTTTTGCCTCTAAGATGAAAGGCGAAAAGAAGAAAAAGAAACAAGTTGGATCAGCAAAAAAAGTGATTCGACCTCAAGGGACTGGGTCGCAGGCAGGTGTGAAGAAGTCGAAAGGCAAGTGCTTCACATGCAAGCAGTCTGGACATTGGAAGGTGGACTGTCCTCACAAAAAGGAGAACAATAATGGTATATCTTATTCATTAGTTATTGAAATATGTTTAGCGATGTTATCTACCGGTACTTGGTATGTAGATACGGGAGCCATTGATCATGTCTGCAATTCATTGTAGGCGTTTTAGGAAACCAGACAACTACATGAAGGGGAGATCACCATCTATATGGGCAATGTTATGAGAGTGGTAGCTGTTGTAGTGAGAGATGTTTATTTATCTTTTGATAGGAATAAAACTTTGATTTTAAAAAATTATCTTTACGTATCATGTTTTAGAAAGAACTTGGTTTCAATTTCTAAATTATTTATGGATAGATATTCTGTTTCTTTCGATGATAAAGTGGTTGTTAAGAAAAATAGGGTGGTTATATGTTCTGGTGCGTTGGTTGACAATTTGTATACTCTTAATCCAATAACTCCCATGATGCAATAAATGTAAATTAATAACACATCTTCTAATTCTAATAAGAGAAAGCAACCTTTGGTAATGAACCAAACAAACCAAACATATCTTGGGCATCTAAGATTGGGTTATATTAACTTGAGTAGGATTCAAAGGTTAATAGCCGATAGACCTTTGGATTCATTGGTAGTGGAAAACTTTCCGACCTGCGAGTCTTGCTTGGAAGGAAAAATGACCAAGAGGTCTTTTAAGGCAAAGGGGTATAGAGCCAAAGAAGTGTTGGAATTGGTTCATTCTGATTTGTGTGGGCCTATGACTATCCAGGCAAGAGGTAGTTTCGAATATTTTGTCTCTTTTATAGATGACTATTCGAGATATGGGTACATTTACTTGATGCGCTGTAAGTCTGAGTGCTTTGATAAGTTCAAAGAGTACAATGTTGATGCGAAGAAACGTCATGGTAAAAGTATCAAGACATTACGGTCTGATCATAGTGGAGAGTACATCTTAGGAGAGTTTAGGAGTTATCAGAGGCCAGGATTCAATCCCAATTATTTGCACCTAGTACA
The DNA here is from genome assembly GCF_018446385.1 of Zingiber officinale. Lineage (NCBI taxonomy): Eukaryota > Viridiplantae > Streptophyta > Magnoliopsida > Zingiberales > Zingiberaceae > Zingiber > Zingiber officinale. The sequence goes on from NC_055993.1 coordinate 20,811,516, forward strand.
CCCCAACAGAATGGTGTGGCGGAACGAAGGAATATGACTCTTATAGAAATGGTTAGATCAATGATGAATTATTTAGAATTACCAAATTCATTTTGGGGATATGCTTTGGAAATGGCGGCGTATATTCTGAACTTGGTATCTTCTAAGTCAGTACCCTCTACTCCCACAGAATTGTGGAATGGGCATAAGCCTAATTTGAAACATATTCGGATTTGGGGTAGTCCAACACATATGCTGAAGGGAGGCACTGATAAGTTGGAATCACGTACAAAAGTTCGCTTGTTCGTGTGATATCCTAGAGAAACGAAAGGTGGTTTGTTTTATAGTCCAAAAGATCAGAACGTCATTGTTAGCACTAATGCCCGATTTTAGAAGAGGACTATGTAATGAACCACAGCCCATGAGTAAAATTGTTCTTGAGGAAATAAGAGAGGACACTTCTACTTTAACACCAACGGTACAAGATGAGATACTACAAGTAACTGCAACACGTGCCATAAATGATGCACAATTACAGGTAGTGCCTCGTCGTAGTGGGAGGGTTGTTAGAAAACCTGAAAGATTCATGTTTTTGGGAGAGTCTTCGGACTTGATCCCTGGTGAACATGAAGCTGATCCCTGAACATATGATGAAACACTTCAAGATAAAGATGCAGCATCTTGGCAAAGTGCAATGAACTCTGAAATAGAATCTATGCATTCTAATTTGGTCTAGGAGCTTGTAGGACCTCCAAATGGTGTAAAAGGCATTGGATGTAAATGAGCCTACAAAAGGAAAAGAGGAATAGACAGGAAGGTGGAAACCTTTAAAGCGAGGCTTGTTGCGAAGGGGTATACTCAGAAAGCAGGGATCGATTATGAGGAAACTTTTTCACCGGTAGTCATGCTTAAGTCTATCCAGATTCTTTTATCTATTGCTGCTCATATGGATTATGAGGTTTGGCAAATGGATGTCAAGACAGCCTTCCTTAACGGATGTCTTGAAGAAAACATCTATGTGAAGCAACTAGAGGGATTCATTGCGAAGGGCAAAGAGCATCTTGTTTGTAAGCTCAATCGGTCCATTTATAGATGGAAGCAATGTCACGCCCCCAAAGGAGTCTCTGCCAGACAAAAATCCGACAGCATCTCCCCTGTACCGGTGACAATCTGAAGCATCACTACAAGCAAAATACATCAGCCACATGCGGCTGGAATATTTATATACACAACCACGCAGTTATAATAACAACCCACACGTCTGGAATGAAACAATCACAACCACGCAGTTATATATAAGACAGCCCACACGGCTGTACCAAAACACAGCGGAAAAACGACGGAAAGCCCACACAACACAAATAAATACAATGCATGCCGGCCCGGCTTAAACACAAATACAACACCAAAACCATAGGATAGCCACATGGCTATACACAAATACCATGCCAAAAATAAGAAAAGAATATACAAAAGAAAATAAGCACGGTCTTCGGATGTGACGTAGGACCCGGCAGACAGGATACTCCGAGCGACACCAACCATCTACAAGCTACCTGAAAACATAAATGTATACATGCGGTGGTGAGTATAGGTAACTCAGCGGGTAATAGAAAAGATAGTGCATGGTCCATAAATAAACATGGAGATCACAAGTATACAGTCTCAGTATGGAATAAAGAACATGATCATACTATCATAATCAATGCACCTAAACATATCTGACATAATAACCTGACATATAAACTGTACAAACCACAACTAACATAATGGCAGATACATACCCAATCTGGAATCGACCCATGGTACAATGATCAGTAAACTCATCGGATCTGCAACAGATATACCCATGACACCTGTGCAATATAAGTACGACAGCATATACATGTAAAATAAATGACATGTATGCAGTATTGCAATCAAATGCAACAACCATATCTCAATCAAGTGCAACAACGACAATCACATGCAACTAGTATCTACTAGGCATGTATGCAAATGCAGATGCACCGCGCATCAAATGCAGGAATAATAATTGCGTATGCATGCTCCATGGTCACCCCCGACACCTCTCCAGACACCACGACCCCAGTATGGCCGAGAGGATTGGGTCTGTGACAAACCATACTAACCTCAACAGGGCGTAACCGCTATAAAGCGGTTGAGGCGTTCGGTACGCTAAGTAGTTATCTAACTACATAGCATCAGGGTCCCTGACAACTCACATCATAAGCCCCCTTACTACTGAACCCTCCAGACCCACTAAGTGATCGAGGCGGACAGAGTACACACTGAGCAGCCTAATGAGCAGGACAGGACAGCGGCAACTGCTCCAACTACCACTACCCATGAGTGGTCGAGTGTGCGGCGCTAGATATGACTCACGACTCTCTCTCACCACAAGGGAGACAACAGTCGCCAGCATGCAATGAATGATGAACATGATATATATATAATCATGATACAAACATCGTCATCATCCATGCAACCTCTAAATCCACATAAGTACTCCACAACGTGAATATAATCATCATGGTAAATCCAACACATCCCACCAAACACATATGCACAACTATACGCGTATAATCAACCAAAAATCTCCAATAATCCACTGGACACATATGCACCGAACGTAAGTACAATCAACATGTATCCTCCAATAATAACCACATCAGACACGTGTATAAACCATAAACATACAATCAACACAACTCCTCCAAAAGTACATAACCAAACACGTGTGTACATACAACATGCAAATGTACGGTCAACATGATGTCTCCTAAAACACATACTAAGCTAGGTACAGTCCGTATTATATGCAAAATCAGCATGGTAAATCCAACCACTCGACAATCCCTACAATACATACTCTACACGCGTAATCACAGCAGAGTAGAAATCAAGAGTAGAGACTGTATATGAATTAAATAGATCATCACAAGGGTCAAGCATAAGTATCATGCAGGAAGAACAACAATCGATCATGATATAAGATAAAGCAACCTAATCCGTCAAATAACAACCATGCACTAAGCTCAAAGAAAATCTACATAGAGGCAAAGGAAGAAATACCCGCCTTAAAATGTAGATCGTGCCAAGTAATCCCGCGTTGAGACTCTCATCCTGAATCTAAGTCCTGCAGCAATCAATATGTTTATATTTTATTTAGCTAAATTTATATGAATTAAATAGCTAAATAAAATCCCTAACCCAATAGGACCACTCTAATCAAAACTGATCTCTGACTAATCCTCCAAATCAACACATCCTTTAATCCAATAACAAATTTCTATCATAAATCTACAACAACCTAACATCATCATCAACAATTCCAATCCAATCAGAAATACCTCATTGATACATCACTTACCTTGGAAGGTTGTAGCTGATCCACACTCACAGCTCCCACCATAACCCTGCCAATAGCTACCAAAGCATTCATACAACAATCCTTCCAAAAATTTTTCCAAGAAGCAAAAATACAGCAATGTATCTACTGAATCCTACAACCGGAATCACACTCACCTCAATTGATCCAAAATCAAGCTGCTATTCACCACCAGGATCAAGAAAGAGGGATCAGAATTCATCCAAACAACACATCACTAACTCATTTCCAACAACAACTATGCACCTTACCTCTTCACCCGAGAGCTACCAAAGACCCCAGCCACAAGAATTGGAGAAGAAGAAGTTCTTCTCAAGGAAGATCCATCACTAGGTTTATCCGAAGCATCCTCATAGACCAGAACAGAGAGAGCACCATAAACGCAGAAAAATCCTTGAATTCATAGAATCTCTCGACCAAGCCTTACCTCAATCAATCCCTACAGCGGGTGTTGTGCGATCCACAGCCACTGCGACGAGGAATGGGAGCTAGGGCTCCGATTCTTGCTTTAGTCCAAGATCGAGTCATGCTAGGGTGGCGTCGTGGGTCAAGAAGAAGGTTGCAGACCCGAAGCTAAGGCTCAGGAAGCGATGGCCAGCATCGGCTGCTCATGGATGTCCGGCGATCGACGATCGGAGCAGCACAGGGTCGGCGTCGTGGGTTTGGGGATGAATCGCGAGGGAGAGGGAGGAAGAAAGGAGACTCAGCCGGCGTTGGGCTGAGATGCGTCAACACAATCGGACTGTCCACTATGCGGTGGCGCAACATCGCCGGGAGAGAAATCGCCGGAGAGGGCAGTGCGTGAGGGAGAAGAGGAGAAATGCTCGGGGTTGAGGAGAATGACTCGGAAATTAGGGATTATAAACTTAGGTTTAGGTAATTAAAACCTAAGTTAATTCCTCAATCAAATCCCACTTTAATTGGGTATTCCTAACAGGCTTTATCCGCGACCGCCGCTCAATCCCCTCAAAACCCTCCGTATAAGATCCGAAAAATTCCCAGAAAATTTCTAAAAATCCTGGAAAAATCCCATAAGATTTTTCGTCCAATATTATTTATTATTATTTTACGATATCTTACATTCTCCCCCACTAATAAAAATTTGGTCCCCAAATTTACTGCTCAACTCAAGGATCCTCATCCAAGGGTAATTTCCAAACCACATACACATATACCACTGACTCTAAGTATAATACACATGTCTCCAAACATAACAATTGACCTCCAAGTGAATAGCGACAACTCTGTGAGCTATGAACTCACCCTACTCCCGCTACTCCCACTCTGCAATCTAGTCAACTGCAGGACAAATCAACTACCTCGGAAATCCAAAATCCACTATCATCAGATCCCCCAACATCTGTATAGGGCACTCGAAATATCCATCAGTCTGAGGGTAAAAATCTATACTAAAGCGAATCTCCTAATCCAAAGTCTGCTATAACCACAGTCAAACCATGATATGAAATCACTGATCTCCATCCAATATAACACTCAAAGATATACCATAAAGTCCGAAAATCTCCCTACAGAGTAACTCCACTCAATCCAAAGAATCCGTCCAATACATCGATGGCTAGGGCGCAAAGTTGTCACCCAACAATGATTACCCAAACCATACTATCCTCTCCATGTCCTGGATAATCCCACAACAAAATCCGTCAAAACATACTCCCAACTCCACTAAAATACGAGTCTACTGAAACAATCCTACTGATATCCGATGCTCAGCCTCCACTTGCTGACACACTAGACATCAAGCTACAAAAATCCGCGATGTCTTTCTTAATGTCATTCCACCAATAGGAATGCTTCAAATCTCTATACATCGGGTGTCAACCGAATGTATCACAAATCCAGATCAATGTGTTTTCTGTAGTAACTCCTCCCGGATAAGAAGTGACTCGGGAACACACATGATCTCCCACGAAAATAAAGAATCTCATTCTCATTACACGAGAATTCTCACTACTAGCACGAGAATGCTCCGCTCATGCTATATCGAAACTGCACCGACTCTCAGATACGATACATCTGTGTAGAGTACAAATCCGTCTACACTAGAAAGTACAACTAAGACAGTGCAGTTAACAACTTCTCGTTTCAACTCCCAAAACTAATCTCGTAAGCATCTGTCCAGGAAAGTTCTGTTCCTTTCCTAAACAGCCCCGTCAATGACATAATGCTGAATAAACTCACAGCCAATCTCCGGTATTATCCAACCAGATCAAGGAAGCTACGAGTATCCTGTATAGACTACGACTACTCCCAACTGATAACATCCTCTATCTCCTGTGGATCCACCGATATCCTCTACTAAACACAACGTGTCCCCAAAACTCGTAAAAGACAATCACAATACGTACTACTACCTTCACATATAGATGTTCCCGTCGAAACATCTCTAGAACTATGCGAAGCTAGTGTACATGATCCACTTCGGATCGAAAATAGATCACAACAACATCGTCAATGGAGACAATGAAAACTGATCTAAACACCCTAAGAATACCAAGTACACTGAGTCCATGAAAACATCTAGGCACGGTATGCCTAAATGGTAACAACAAGGACTCATAATGTACGTACAACAGGCTTACTTAACCGTAAGGTCTCCAACAACAAGAATGTAACCTAATCACCAACTACAAATCAACCAATCCATAAATATCACATATGTAACTCTCCCCATATCACTAACAACATCAAACACCAAATAATAGATCATCAAGTCAAATATCCTCTAATAAATCATAAAAAGACCATCTATCACCACACCTGATCTCCCTATATCCACCAAACTCCAATCATCCTCAACATCAATCAATCATACCAGATAGTCCTCTAAACAAAGATAGAGTAAAACAAAAGCATCCAACCCTCAACACCTATTGCCAACAACCTAAATGTATCCATTAAGTCTGTCAAATCTCATCATCTCATCCTTTCTGATAATCAAATATCCACAGTAAAGGAATATCAATCCAAAGTCAAAGGGTCACACAACCCGTTGACTAAGTGTCTACCTAACAAAGAGATATATCCACCACCCTCATCATCATCCTATATATGTCCCTCGACAAATACCGATAAAAGGTCAAACCCTCTAATATGAGATATAGACTACAAAATCTGGTAAAATGATCACGTGGTCAAGGTCTTAAGCCACCTGATAAAAATAATGTTAGCTGAGTTGTCTAATCATTGTCTTGTACCCCATCATACTGTGATTGCTCCACCCTGAGGTTCAGCGACCTCCAGTATCGAACAATGATCACAAAGATAGAGGAATGCTATAACCAAATAGCTGATCAAAATATCTGTCAATCGACGCTCTACCCCTCGAAGATCATCATCTGAAATTATACCTAGTTACGGTCGGACTTCCTAGGTATTACTCAACTAACACCACTTCCTCCGCACCATTGCGAGGTATATATCACTAAGTACATCATGGATATCTAATTATATCCAATAGTTCCATGAGTCAGGATCTCCCATGGAACAACGATAGGCAAGTCTACTGGTCATCGCCTTATAAACCACCATGCTACCGAAAGCGGTAAAGAACTACTCTCTCTCCAAACTATCTCAAGGAAATCACTAAGTGATGACCTGATCTCTAAACACATTCTCTCCTTCTTCCTTCATGTGGTACCGGGTCACGTAAAGGTTAAGCAGCCAACTTCAACTCTCTCATGTCAGTACAAATCATATATCCAAATGTACTCTCCAACTCGTATACCCTAATAATGGTTATATCTCAAAAGTGTTAAGCAAGTAGCTTTACACTGTTCCACATCAGTGGAGGTATCCTATCCGAATGTACTTTCTAAGTCAATCAACCAAGTACAGACAATCCATGGTCAAAGTCCCCATGAAATAGGATACATCAATCCTCTATAGACTGACTAAGTCAACAATGGTATGCGGCTAAATCAGTCCTTTCCATGACGGTACAAGTCATGTACTCAAATATGTCTCTCAAAATGTCTAACCAAGCATGAATATCCCAAAGATAGGAATATCTAAAACAGAGTATGATGGTACCCTAATGATCGAACGACCAAAATAAATCGATCATCAACTAACTGATCTACTAAGGGTAAATCAATCCTCTATAAACGAAACCAGAAAGTATCTAAATTAACCCTCTACTGATCGAACCAAAAAGAGCACGAAACCAACTAAGATAAGTCAAACCCCAACTGTCCAAGTCAACAAGGGTAATAAGTCAAACCATAACTACACAAGTCGACCAAGTAAATCAATCCTCAACAGGAGTAAACCGGTACTCTACTAACTGAGTCAACATGGGTATACAGATATCATTCACTACACAACTAATGATAACCGAGACTGGTATACGACTCTAACTCTCAAACAACTAGTAGTAACTGACACTAATACTACTGGTAGTATGATATGACGAATCCCCTGAGACTGTAAATCCTTGATCTCCAGTAGGTCAACCGTGATCAGTGATTGACCCAACACATGAAATGCATGGTACAAACAAATAGGCAAGTACTAACCAGAGAGTATTAACACATGTCATAACTAACTATCATGGACAACAATACATACACTAACAGAAATGTATGATAACAATATGCAAACATACCTCCTATAGCCTGGAGATGTCCTGCTGCTGCCTGGTCCCAAAACCAGAAAAGTCACATCAAGAAAATCGGATCACGAAATCCAAAACACGAATAACAGGCATCGTACCTGCTCTGATACCACTAAATTGGTACCAGATACATCTCGAAAATCTAGGACACAAAATAAAACAGGTATCGTACTCGCTCTGATACCATTAAATTGTCACGCCCCCAAAGGAGTCTCTGCCAGATAAAAATCCGACAGCATCTCCCCTGTACCGGTGACAATCTGAAGCATCACTACAAGCAAAATACATCAGCCACATGCGACTGGAATATTTATATACACAACCACGCAGTTATAATAACAGCCCACACGACTGGAATGAAACAATCACAACCACGCAGTTATATATAAAACAAACACAGCGGAAAAACGACGGAAAGCCCACACAACACAAATAAATACAATGCATGCCGGCCCGGCTTAAACACAAATACAACACCAAAACCATAGGATAGCCACATGGCTATACACAAATACCATGCCAAAAATAAGAAAAGAATATACAAAAGAAAATAAGCACGGTCTTCGGATGTGACGTAGGACCCGGCAGACAGGATACTCCGAGCGACACCAACCATCTACAAGCTACCTGAAAACATAAATGTATACATGCGGTGGTGAGTATAGGTAACTCAGCGGGTAATAGAAAAGATAGTGCATGGTCCATAAATAAACATGGAGATCACAAGTATACAGTCTCAGTATGGAATAAAGAACATGATCATACTATCATAATCAATGCACCTAAACATATCTGACATAATAACCTGACATATAAACTGTACAAACCACAACTAACATAATGACAGATACATACCCAATCTGGAATCGACCCATGGTACAATGATCAGTAAACTCGCCGGATCTGCAACAGATATACCCGTGACACCTGTGCAATATAAGTACGACAGCATATACATGTAAAATAAATGACATGTATGCAGTATTGCAATCAAATGCAACAACCATATCTCAATCAAGTGCAACAACGACAATCACATGCAACTAGTATCTACTAGGCATGTATGCAAATGCAGATGCACCGCGCATCAAATGCAGGAATAATAACTGCGTATGCATGCTCCATGGTCACCCCCGACACCTCTCCAGACACCACGACCCCAGTATGGCCGAGAGGATTGGGTCTGTGACAAACCATACTAACCTCAACAGGGCGTAACCGCTATAAAGCGGTTGAGGCGTTCGGTACGCTAAGTAGTTATCTAACTACATAGCATCAGGGTCCCTGACAACTCACATCATAAGCCCCCTTACTACTGAACCCTCCAGACCCACTAAGTGATCGAGGCGGACAGAGTACACACTGAGCAGCCTAATGAGCAGGACAGGACAGCGGCAACTGCTCCAACTACCACTACCCATGAGTGGTCGAGTGTGCGGCGCTAGATATGACTCACGACTCTCTCTCACCACAAGGGAGACAACAGTCGCCAGCATGCAATGAATGATGAACATGATATATATATAATCATGATAAAAACATCGTCATCATCCATGCAACCTCTAAATCCACATAAGTACTCCACAACGTGAATATAATCATCATGGTAAATCCAACACATCCCACCAAACACATATACACAACTATACGCGTATAATCAACCAAAAATCTCCAATAATCCACTGGACACATATGCACCGAACGTAAGTACAATCAACATGTATCCTCCAATAATAACCACATCAGACACGTGTATAAACCATAAACATACAATCAACACAACTCCTCCAAAAGTGCATAACCAAACACGTGTGTACATACAACATGCAAATGTACGGTCAACATGATGTCTCCTAAAACACATACTAAGCTACGTACAGTCCACATTATATGCAAAATCAGCATGGTAAATCCAACCACTCGACAATCCCTACAATACATACTCTACACGCGTAATCACAGCAGAGTAGAAATCAAGAGTAGAGACTGTATATGAATTAAATAGATCATCACAAGGGTCAAGCATAAGTATCATGCGGGAAGGCAACCAACAAATATGATATAAGATAAAGCAACCTAATCCGTCAAATAACAACCATGCACTAAGCTCAAAGAAAATCTACATAGAGGCAAAGGAAGAAATACCCGCCTTAAAATGTAGATCGTGCCAAGTAATCCCGCGTTGAGACTCTCGTCCTGAATCTAAGTCCTGCAGCAATCAATATGTTTATATTTTATTTAGCTAAATTTATATGAATTAAATAGCTAAATAAAATCCCTAACCCAATAGGACCACTCTAATCAAAACTGATCTCTGACTAATCCTCCAAATCAACACATCCTTTAATCCAATAACAAATTTCTATCATAAATCTACAACAACCTAACATCATCATCAACAATTCCAATCCAATCAGAAATACCTCATTGATACATCACTTACCTTGGAAGGTTGTAGCTGATCCACACTCACAGCTCCCACCATAACCCTGCCAATAGCTACCAAAGCATTCATACAACAATCCTTCCAAAATTTTTTCCAAGAAGCAAAAATACAGCAATGTATCTACTGAATCCTACAACCGGAATCACACTCACCTCAATTGATCCAAAATCAAGCTGTTGTTTACCACCAGGATCAAGAAAGAGGGATCAGAATTCATCCAAACAACACATCACTAACTCATTTCCAACAACAACTATGCACCTTACCTCTTCACCCGAGAGCTACCAAAGACCCCAGCCACAAGAATTGGAGAAGAAGAAGTTCTTCTCAAGGAAGATCCATCACTAGGTTTATCCGAAGCATCCTCATAGACCAGAACAGAGAGAGCACCATAAACGCAGAAAAATCCTTGAATTCATAGAATCTCTCGACCAAGCCTTACCTCAATCAATCCCTACAGCGGGTGTTGTGCGATCCACAGCCACTGCGACGAGGAATGGGAGCTAGGGCTCCGATTCTTGCTTTAGTCCAAGATCGAGTCATGCTAGGGTGGCGTCGTGGGTCAAGAAGAAGGTTGCAGACCCGAAGCTATGGCTCAGGAAGCGATGGCCAGCATCGGCTGCTCATGGATGTCCGGCGATCGACGATCGGAGCAGCACAGGGTCGGCGTTGTGGGTTTGGGGATGAATCGCAAGGGAGAGGGAGGAAGAAAGGAGACTCAGCCGGCGTTGGGCTGAGATGCGTCAACACAATCGGACTGTCCACTATGCGGTGGCGCAACATCGCCGGGAGAGAAATCACCGGAGAGGGTAGTGCGTGAGGGAGAAGAGGAGAAATGCTCGGGGTTGAGGAGAATGACTCGGAAATTAGGGATTATAAACTTAGGTTTAGGTAATTAAAACCTAAGTTAATTCCTCAATCAAATCCCACTTTAATTGGGTATTCCTAACAGGCTTTATCCGCGCCCGCCGCTCAATCCCCTCAAAACCCTCCGTATAAGATCCGAAAAATTCCCAGAAAATTTCTAAAAATCCTGGAAAAATCCCATAAGATTTTCCGTCCAATATTATTTATTATTATTTTACGATATCTTACAAGCAAGCTTCGAGATCTTGGAACATCCAGTTTGATAAAGTGATCCAATCTCATGGATTCATTCAGTGTCCGGATGAGTCTTGTGTATATAAGAAAAGTGATAGAAACATGGTGGTATTTCTTGTACTATACGTAGATGACATTTTGCTCATTGGCAACAATGTCAAAGTGTTTTCAGATGTAAGGGTATGGATGCCCAAGAAGTTCGATATGAAGGATTTGGGAGAATGTGGACATATTCTTGGAATCAAAAAAATAAGGATTCGCAAGAAAATGATGTTGTGCTTATCTCAAACTTCATACATTGATATTATCCTAGCTTGTTTTAGCATGCAAAACTCCAAGAAAGGTTTTCTACCTTTTAGGCATAGAGTACCTTTATCTAAAGAAATGTGTCCTAAGATACCAAAGGAGATAGAGGAGATGAAGGCAGTTCCTTATAGTTCAACTATAGGAAGCCTAATGTATGCGATGCTATGTACGAGACCAGATATCTATTTTTCCGTGGGCATGATTAACAAATATCAAAGTACCCCAGGACAGGGACATTGGACTGCCGTAAATCATATATTAAAGTACCTGAAAAGGACTAGAGATTATATGTTGGTTTACAAGGCAGATGATTTGCTCCTTGTGGTTTACACGGATTCAGACTTCCAATCAGATAGGGACAGTAGTAAATCAACCTCGGGGTATGTGTTTACTTTGGGAGGTGGAGCCATAGCATGGAGGAGTGTTAAGCAGAAATGTGTTTCAGACTCTACCATGGAAGCTGAGTATGTGGCAGCCTCTGAGACAACCAAAGAAGTTATATGACTTAGAAACTTCTTGATGGACTTAGATGTGATTCCTGGTTTGCCCAAAGTTATCACAATTTATTGTGACAATAGTGGTGCAGTAGCAAACTCGAAGGAACCATGAGCCCATAAGGCAAGTAAACACATTGAGCGCAAGTACCACCTGATACGAGACATCGTAAAACGAGGAGAGGTTGTTTTCGCCAAGATTACATCAACAGATAACCTGGCAAATCCTTTCACTACGACCCTTCCGGCAAGAGCTTTTGATAGGCAAGTTGAGGGGATGAGAATAAGATGTATGACAGCATTTATGACAGCATAGTCTTTTAGTATAAGTGGGAGATTGTTGGGGTGTATACTATAAGCCTAGCTTTTGTATGAACATCTGTTTTGAAATATTTTGAAATGATAATCACTTTGGTCAAATGTTTACATTTTATATTTATATATATGTCAATGCAGTTGTCCATTTAATTTATATTGTAGATAACATGATGTGTGGTGCCACACAGAAGATCATGTTATCGGTTCCTTATAAATTATAAATAGTAACTCACAACCAAGATGGATTAGGAGAAACCATTGGAATGGTTGTAGTGTAATTTGGTATTAGTCTGTCTTGACTATAAAATTACAGTAGTAAACTTGTGTGTATTGAACAGGACCGTTTGAGGTTGTTTGATTTGTACTGACTACATAAAAGAATAGAACCTTTGTTATTATAGATTTACGTCCTCTTAATCCTTATATAATAACAAGCACGTATACTTAATATTTATTTCTTTAACTTATCAATGGGTGAGATTTATTCGTTAAATCAATAGGCCTGATGAGTTGGGAAAAAGCACTGTTTATATGGTGTATTGTTGATTATAGAAGGAATCTGTGTCCTAATTATTTAGGCTGATGACACTACAAGAAAATTGGGATTTTACAACACTTAAAAGACAACGCTTTTTTTAAAAAACGTTGTCTTTTTCTTTTTAACAACGCTTTTAATGAAAAGCGTTGTCTATTTCTTTATTTTCTTACTAATAGACAACGTTTTTTTAAAAACCGTTGTCTATTAGTGATTTTTATGGGTCAAACACAACGCTTTTTGAAAAGCGTTGTCTATTAGCATTTTTTTAATGTCTACGACAATGATTTTTAAAAAGCGTTGTGTATTGTTAAACCCTCATCTAAATCTGGGATAATACAAACCGTTGGATCAAGTACCCTTAGGTTTCACTCTCACAACTCCTCATCTCATGCTTATCTTCCCGAACCGCTCTCACAACTCTATCTTCCCGAACCCCTCTCCTTCCAACTCCTCCTCCCATGTCCTCTCCATCCAACTCCTCTCAAGCAAACCCCTCTCCGGCGAACTCCTCTCCGCGAACCTCCTCTCCTCTGAATTCCTTCACCTCTTCGTCAAATAGCAAATGCCCTAATCACTCCGCTCTTGGATCGCCGCCTCCGCACTAGATCTACTCGCCGGTGGTTTCCTCTACAGAAATGGTAGGGTTTACGGTTAATTCGACAAGGTTGATTCTTTTGTTTCCTGTTTTTTTCCCTGCATCAGATCATTATTTTGAAAGGTAACACAATATGTACGAATTAGTGTTTTTCTGAATTCTTTTCGTGACAAATTCTTTAATTTGCTCTTGGCATCTGCAGGCAAATGCTTGGATTTCAAGAGCATCAAAGTATCGGAGTTCAGTTTGGAAGGTTAGCGACAAACGGCCAGGTGATACTCTAATTAGGACGGGATCTATCACCTATGATATATATTTAGGGTGTTGCTCAGCTGTTTTATTTCTCAGGTTATAATGCCAGTGACTCAGATTCTAATGAGGAGAAGATTAACATCAAATCATCAGCAGAAGGACCTGGTTCATAAGGTGAGTTATTCTTCTGTTCTGTTTGGTAAATTTTTAAACTCAGATTCTAGATGATTGATGCTCTATCAAGTTAAAAGGCAAAAGAAATAAGTAGCCATGGATCACTATTATTTTATTTTTGCATCTCAAATAATTTATAGTGCAATATATCGGATATTTGAAAGGTCCTGTAAAATTGAATGGCCAAAGTGATTTACTGCTAATCTTGAACTATCTTTCACATATCTAGTTCTTTTGATTCCTGTTAATTTCATTTTTATTAATTCATTGATCATGACTCATGACAAGGAACACAAATTTGTCTTTCTGTTCTAATCTTGGTCAAGTGAAATTTCCTGCACGATGTTAAATATACCACAAAATTAAATAGTCTAGTGCAAGAAAGATATTCTTTTAGAATTTTAGGCCTTCATTTTTAAGTTGTTTTGTCATGTGCCTTAGTCTAGCTTGAGATGACAGCATACAAGGATGATTGCTCTCCTAGAGATGCTCAATCCTGAAGTTTAAGAATTAATTAGAGGTTTATTTCTCGAATGTGAAATTTATATTGTCAATATTTAGTTCAATAATCTTTGTGATTTTGGGTTGTAAAACTCTCTGCAAATTGGTTTGGGTACATGATTTAAAAACTTGCTCCTGGAGTGGAACTAGACAGTTTGGTACTGTTTTGATAGTAGGTGTTAAGAGGAAAAGAAGAGGGAGGAGCTTAGCTTAAGGCATTGCCCTGAAGAAGCCTTTTGACTTTCAAGAGTTCGTTCAACATTGACATTTATACGGAACTAAAGTTTTGCCCTTGCGTAGTGAAGAGGCTTCAGTCACCTGGAGTAGTCATGAGTAGGACAGTCACAAAGCTGTGGAGTTAAGCAACAAACTGTATATATAACTCATCCTTTTTTTGTTTTTCATACTCATTTTTTCAATTTCTCTGGAATTGTATATCTCAGCTACCTTTAAGAAGATTGAGAAAATGTCTGATCTGATTAACTTACAGTATTTAGTTATTCTATAAATAATTTGGATTTTCTGCTTTTCTAGTCTGACACCATTTGCTATTGTTTGTATAATAATTGCTAGTTATTCTAATTGTGAATTTATCATTTTGGATGAAGTCTCATCTTGGTGTTGTTTCTCCAAAATTTAAAAAGAAACAAGCTAGATCATCGCAGAAGTTAACTACCAAACTCCACAGTTCTTTGGAAGACCCCAACACAAATGATTTGGAGGATGATCTACCCGTAGATAATGCTTCAAAGCAATTGGTGCTTCATAATGAGGTTTCTAGTACACATTAGATATAAGTGAGAAATAGTAAAGGTATGTGTAATTATATATAACATATATTTTAATGTGTATGTTTATCATTATTAATTTGTCTCTAATTAACATAAGCTCCTCGGCAAGATGCCAAACAATGTGGTTATTATGTGATGTGATTTATGAGACAAATTGTTGAAGAAGTTGAAATTATCGAGAGAGATTCACTACGATCTATAGTAATATTTTCTTGCTTATGTCTCAAATTATTTGAAATAAACTATTTAAAATTTGCAAAGTCAACGTTGATGTTTTTTCATTAATGTTCACAGTTTACAGAAGCGGAGTATTCTCGAGAAGAAATTGATGAGGTGCGATCGGAGTTGGCAGAATGTATACAAGATCATATTTATGAGTAGGTACGTTCAAGTTTATGTAAGTTCATTACCTTGTTTTAGTTAAAGTTTATGTAAGTTCATTACCTTCTTGATGGCCCAAAAACATCAGAAGAGTTTAGGAATATGAATTTGGGATTGTCGTACCTTTTCAGGTCAAACAAAATATGACTGACAGAACTCATCAACTTCTAGATGCTCGATCAAAGGGTAGGTAATATCCAAGAGTCGACTTCAATATATTGTAGAAAATACCATGTTTACTGGTTCAAAAATGATTTTTTGCTACCTTCATGTTGACATGTTGAATTTTTAAATCCTTTCTTTGCACTCTAGAATCAAAGCCATATTTTATATGTATAGTTTAGTACGCCGGAAAACTACATTTGCTACTGAAAAATTTCAAGTCAAATTGTGTTTGATAAAGCTACAAGTTCTGCAAACCAAAGAAATCAGAACATATGCTGATTTCGACTTTAGTTCATATGTAAGAACTCAAATGAAATATATGCTGTTCTTTTTGCACTGCATCTCTAATTATGTATTTAGGTCTCATAGTGGTTTCCCTAGCATATCCAATTATGCTATTCTTTTTGCTATATTTCCATGGCGGAAACAAAGTAGCACATGTATTTTTCGTTTGCTCTATTCCCCGTTATTTTATGCTTAATTCTTTTTCTCTTAAAAATTATTGTATGGTGTGAACTGTGACCTTTATTTTCAGCTATTACCATCGAAAATTTCTTTTGCATAATACTGATGGTATTGTTTTCTGTGACAGATACACAGTGGTAGATGTTTTGTCCCAGTCTCAAGCCGTCAATCCATTTTGATCAATATATCTAGTAGAAGTAAGCATGCAGATCGTTGTCTTCGAGGCCGGCTAGCTATTTTGTGCTTTTTTATTTTAAATTTGAATGTCACTAACTACTTTGAAACAGAAATATTTAGTCTTTGTGTATAGTTGAATTCTCCTGTAAATACTAATACTTTGTAGTTGAATTCTATGTTTGGTACGAGTTTGAAATCATTAGCTGAGCTAATTAATGCTATTTTATATGTCAAATTTGAATATGGACATGGTAAAAGAAAATTAATAGTTTTGTAAATATAAAAAAATGATTTTGTAAATAGATTTTTTTAAAAAAGACAACGCTTTTAAAGCGTTGCACAAGTGTTGTCTTTGCCAAAAACAACAACACTTTTAAAGCGTTGCAATAATGATGTTTTTGCAAAAAATACACAACACTTTTAAAGTGTTGCAAAAACGTTGTCTTTGCTACAAACGACAACGCTTTTAAAGCGTTGTCTTTGAGCATACTTTTAACAACAGTGCTTTTAACAACGTTTTTTTCAGCCACATAGACAACGCTTTTAAAGCGTTGTCTATTAGCTTTTTTCTTGTAGTGTGATGTCCCCTTGAGGAGCTCATAAGGATTATCATGTAAACCCTGCAGGTGGACTTAGTTCGGCATGATAATAAAGTTGAGTGGTACTACTCTTGGAATCAGATGCTAATTAATTAAGTTGCAAGTAACTCATTTAATTAATAGACATACGATATCTTAAACACAAGGATATTAACGCACTCATGATAATAAGGATCCCATATTGTAATATGAGATTGGTGCGGTAGTTCAATAATGCCCCTTTAGTAGTATGGATTATTATTGATGAACTTGAGTTAAGTGTTCTGGCCGAACACAGGAAGCCCAAGCCCATCAGGAGGCCTAAACTAATTCCTCCTCTAGGACCTTGTTGTAGCCTCTATAGAAAGCCTCGCATCCACCTATCCAGGTTTGGTTTTGGTTAATCTTGCTTTCCTAGGGCCGACGCCACCCCCTCCTCCTTGCTAGGGGTGGCGCCACCTCCACCTCCTTGCTAGGGGCTAGCGCCTCCTCCTTGCTAGGGTTGGTGCCTCCTCTTGCTTTATTTTGTTGGCGACGACTTGGAAAAGAAGAAGAAGAGGAGAAGGCGCCCCATCCTAGCTAATCTCTTGGTGGTCGGCAGTTTGGAAAAAAAGAAGGGAAGGGTGTTTATTATCTTGGTAGATTGTCACCCACACGACGTCCAAGAAGAGGAGAGGAATACAACAGAAGATCAAGAGGTCTTTGGCTACAAAAGAAAGGTACAACTAGTTCTTTGATTCCGTTGTGTAATTAGTTTAGTTTTCTTTGTATCGATCTTGAATACCAACACAAGAGGCCAGCGATCTTGTATTTTAATCAAGGTGTGCTTTGATCCGTCAAGAACTTGCTTGATTGATCAAACACATGTCTGATCGAACTGTTAGAGTGTATACTAAAAGTTTAGCTTTTTGTATAAATATTTATTTTGATATAAGAATCACATTGGTTAAATGTTTACATTTATGCTAAGTGTAGTTGTCCTTTTAATTTATATTTTAGATAACATGGTGTGAGGAGACACACAGAATATTATGTTATTAGGTCCTTATAAATTTTAAATAGTAGCTCACAACCAAGATGGAATGGGACAAACCATTGGAGTGGTTGTAGTGTAATTTAGTATTAGCTTATTTTGACTATAAAATTACACTAGTACACTATGAGTGGATTGAACATGACCATTTGAGGTAGTATTTTTTTATATTGACTATATAAAAGAACAAAATCTCTGTTATTATGAAAGTGCGTACTCTTAATCATAATATAATAACAAGCACGTATACTTAATATTTATTTCTTTAATTTATCAAAGGGTGCGATTTAGTTCGTTAAATCAATAGGTCCGATAAGTTGGGAAATGATATTATTTATATGATGTGTTGTCGGTTATAGAATGAAACTGTGTTCTAGTAATCTAGGTTAATGATGTCCCCTTGAGGAGCTCATAAGGATTGTCATGTAAACCATGCAGGTGGACTTAGTCCGACATGACAATAAGGTTGAGTGGTACTACTCTTGGAGCTAGATATTAATTAAGTGAGTTGTCAGTAACTCATTTAATTAGTAGGCATTCGATATCTTAAACACAGGGAGACTAACACACTCATAATAAGAAGGAGCCCATATTGTAATATTGGATTGGTGCGGTAGTGCAATAATAACTCTTTAGTGGTATGAGTTATTATTGATGAACTTGAGTTGGGTGTTCGGAGCGAACACGGGAAGCTCAAGCTCATCGAGAGACCAAATCCAATTCCTCCTCTCTGTCCCTGTTGTAGCCTCTTATTTATAAAGCCTTATATCCACTTAAAGCCAAGCTTCTTACCCATCTTATTGTGGTCGGCCAAGCCAAGCTTGGAGCCCAAGCTAGGGCTGGCCATGCCAAAGAGTGGAGCCAAGATTGTGGTCGGTCAAGCTTGGAGCCCAAGCTAGGTAGCCGACCACATAAAATTAAAAGGGTATTTTAATTTTAAAATCTTTACTTTTGTGGAAGCAATGGTTTTAAAAGAGAGTTTTTAAATTTTAAAATCTTTCCTTTTATAGCTTTCTACAAAGGATTAAGAGAAAGGTTTGATATCTTTCCTTATTTATAGTTAAAAGAAAGATTTTAATTTTTGATAAAACTTTCCTTTTTTGTAACCATCCACATATTTTAAAAGAGAGATTTTAATTTATAAAATTTTTCTTTTAAAACCAACAAGGGATTTAAAAGAGATATTTTATTAAAATTTCTTACCGGAAACAAATATGGAAGTTTTAATTTTATGTTTAAAACTTTCCTTGTTTGGAGCACAAGTATATGGCCGGCCATGACAAGCATTAAAGGAAGTTTTAATTTTTTGTTTTAAAACTTTCCTTTTTAGTCAATGGCAAGAAATATAAGGAAGTTTTAATTATGTTTAAAACTTTCCTTTTTTTCCAAGCCCAAGGATTATAAAAGAGATGGAGGGGTGCCTCATTAGATAACACATCTTCTATTCCTCTCTTCCAATCCTTTGGTGGTCCACCCTTGTCCTTTTCTTTTCTCCTTTTGTTTTCTTCATTGGAGGTCGGTGTTATGCAACTGTAAGTGTATGGTTTCGTCGTCAGTAATAAAAATATTGAATCCACAGGGACTGTTGATTAAGCACTAGAGATGTCCCAATGTAAGTTATCTAGACGGTCGAAAGCTGGCTTTGGCATTTGTAAACTAACGAGGGTGATTGAAAAGGGAAAGAGAAGGATGAGAGAAAGAGAAAGAACTAATCTTGGGTGGAATGAGCTTTGGGAGATGGATTCTAGGATTTCGGTTTCATTGTAATACTAGGAGATACTACATAGATTGCTTAGTTTCTACCCTCTATGTCCATGCTCTTGTAGGAAGTCAGATTGTTCAATATCCCTAAGTATCAAATAGAGATGATCCCTGTGAAATCCTGTAACATTTAACCCCCTATCATGAGGGCGCCTCGGTAGATCACTGGGATACACATCTAGTAAATAACAATAAGGATAAGGGTTACCTACCTCCTTATGGAGGAATTGCCTCTCCCTTCAAGAGAATATCCTAGACGTCCGTGAACGGATTACCCTTATCACTAAGGCCCCTCGGGTGTACAATTTAGAGCACTCTCTCTACGAGAGCGGCAAATCCTAAGGGATTAGTTTTCCTTTTAAGGGAACGTCCTAGATGTCCGGAAAGGGTTACCCCTGCCACTAGGGTACCTTGGTCAATACTCTCTAGGGCATCCCCTTTGTGTGATTAACAATCCTCCACATCAATCAACAAAGCATGCGAAGAAATATAAATACGTTACGCACACAATGCACGAACAAGGCAATAACATGTCATTGAATAGAAATGTGGCGAATCTATATAGTTCGACATCTCCATCACATTACAAATACTCCCTAATCCTAAAAGAGGAGATCTACTCCATTGTGGGGGAAGAACAACCTCAAAACATAAAGAAAAGCATACTTACAACCCTAGAAGAAAAGGAAGAAGAAATGCTTGCCGAGGTTTCCGATGTCTTGGTGATGTCTCCTTGCTCCGGAGATGGACGGGATGTCAAGAGATGGCAGAGAATGAAGCTCTAGGGTTTCCCCCGAAGGAGAAAACCCTTTCCCAAGGAGTGGGACGAAGTCCCCGAACCAAAGATGCATGTCTCAAAATTAGGTTTCTTGACCCTTTTATAAGCTAGGGTATGGGCGCCGCACGGCTCGTGGCACGGCTGTGCAAGGTTGGCACGGCCACGCCCATCCTCTCTTTTGGCAAAGCCGCACGGCCGTGCGAAGCCGCATGTTCGTGTCTTCCTTCTGCACTGGTCAAGTGGCATGGCCGTGCGATTCCGCACAGCCATGCTCTTCCGCTGCACTGGTCAAGTGGCACGACCGTGCGATTCCGCATGGCCATGCTCTTCCGCTGCTCTGGTTAAGTGGCAGGGCCGTGCGATTCCACACAGCCATGTTCTTCCGCTGCACTGGTCAAGTGGCACGGCCGTGCGATTCCGCACGGCCATGCTCTTCCGCTGCTCTGGCAACACCGCACATCCATGCAGAGTTGACACGGCCGTTTGTCAAGGCTGTGTGTACATTGTAGACCATTTTAGCACATCTTAACGTGGTATTCTTGAGTTGAGGTATTCATCAAAGTTGTAGATCTTGATGTTAGCTACAATTTGATATAAATAACAGCCCAAAACTCCAACGGACCACAAAGTTATGCCTGTTTTACTCTTGGTGTGCAGTGCAGGATTTGACACGGCCGTGTGCCAAGGCCGTGTCTCATAGAAACGAGCTTTAGACCTTCAAAACTTGGTTTTCTCTGATTTAAGTCTTCATAAGAGTTGTATATCTTGAAGTTATCTACATTTTGATATCTGGAACGGCTCATAACTCCAACCAAACACAAATATATGGTCATTTTACTTTTGGTCTGCAGTGCTGGAAATCTCCACGGCCTTCACACAGCTTCAACACGCCCCCCACACGGCCTCACACGGCCGTGTGGGTTCTACACGGCCAAAACATGAAGAAAACTTAGTCTTCGCCTGCCCGTGACACTCTGGAAGCTCTAGACTTCATGTAGGCTTCGTTTTTACTCCAAATCACGTCCTATCAATTAGAAAACACACAAAAGTGCAGATCTCCGAACAAAAGAGTATTTATGATGAATATGTGCTAAAAGAGGTGAACATGCATAGAATATATGTGAATAAAGTAAGTGAATGTGCGTCAAAACATGTATAAATGGTCATAAGATCTATGCACATCAACCGGCGGCATCAATTGTGGTAATCTCTTGGTGGCCGGTTGCTTGAAGGAGAAGAAGAAGAGAAGGAAGCTCTCTTGTCTAGCATCCCTTGGAGGTTAGTTAGTGGCCGAATCTTGGAAGCCTTGGAAGAAGTTTGAGTGGATTTCATCTTGGAAGATCATCGCCCACACGATGTCCAAGAGAAGGAGGGGAATACAACAGAAGATCAAGAGATCTAACTAGTTTTCGCATCATAACTAGTTCATCTTTTGTATAGATCTTGAAAAACCAAATACAAGAGGTTATCGATTTTAAGTTATCATTTTTGTTATCGATTTTATTTTTTGATTTCATGTTTTGATAATGTATTTCTATTGAGGTCTCTATAGTTGTCTAGGAAGTGGTGGATGATCCCATACCCAAGAAGGCCTAGTGCCTCGCCATGTTTAACCTAGAAGCCGATCTTTGAAATAGATATTTTATAACTTCTGTAATATGGTTTAACTTACATCGGTTAAACTTGGAGTAAAAATATTAAGTATCATTTCCAATCCAAGCTTAACTTCTGAAGGACAATTTGGATTAATAATGTTAAGCATAGTTTGCAATCCAAATTTAACTTCAGTAGAGCACATGGGTAGCTAGGATAGTTCTATGCTTGTACAAATTTTTGTACAGGGGAACTAGGTTGGTATTCCGAGTAGCAACCAACAATTAGTATCAGAGCAAGGTTATACCTCTGTGTATATGGTTTTAGTTTAATTAAGCACATGTCATACATATTTTAGGCAGGATAATAGTAGAATATGCAAATAGATTAACTCTGTGGTTGCAGACTCCAACTATTATGGCCTATTATGATTGTGTGTGATTGGACCCTCGGACATGTCGAGGGCATTTTATGTGTGTGCATGATTGTATTTATTAAATACAGCAGAAGCTGTATTAGTTTTAGGTTTTACATTTTGTTCGATCTGGACTTTATGTACATTCCTTTATGGAATATAGGATCGATATATGTAAAATTTTATTTTTGTCACGGATCATATCCTTGCGAGGCATGGTGCTATTTGAGGACCAGAGGCACAGCAGAAAAGGAAGCTCGATGGGCGCGATAACATGAGCCCTAGGGTTGGCGGCTAGTTTTGACGACTGCTAGGGCTGACAGCACACGGAGGACAGTGATGGAAGAGACCATAATAGTTGGAAAATTATTTTTCCATATTTATTGCTTTTATTTACTGTGATGTGTGTCTGTGTGCATGTTAAAATCCTCATCTTAAATAACTAACTGGGAGAGGGATTTATAAATAAATTTCACGGTCTCCGTTACTGGGTTGTAAGTGATGCAAACAAACTTGCGTGTTGGCTCTGAGTGCCTTCCTCCACATCGGATGAGTTTGTTTGCGGATCACTAGATCAAACTTTCTTTATGGATGATTATAAGAAATTATTTAGGAGCATTTGATCTTCTCCATCTGAAGGGGCACAATCCTATTTAATGGACTAAGTATCAAGTAATGGTATACACTTAGGCACATTTAATAGTATCCTCCCCATCGGAGTCACTGCTATTATTTGTGTGACCAAAGGAATACCAACTATTAATTTTATTTATCATAAAATTAGGTTGACAAGAATAAAATTAATGGGTAAAACCTCCTCTTACAAATGTTTGAATTTGTATACATCCACACTATCGTGGCATACAAAATTCACGATGTTTTGAGGTGTTGGTGAATTTAAATGATATTGTTTGAGGAATCAATATTATTCTAAATTCTTAAGTTTTGACCAAAACTTATTTTGTGATTCATAGGATGACTTTCAACCCGCTTGCTATTATTCTGAAAGAGAACAAACTTACTAGTCCAAATTACATAGATTGGAATAGAAACCTGGACATTGTCCTAGCTGCTGAAGGCTATAAGTTTGTACTGTTAGAGTTCTGCCCTAATGAGCCTAATAGTGATTCTAGTGAAGAAGAGATTGAGTACCATAAGATATGAGTCAAGACAGATGAGATGGTGCGGTGTTACATTTTGGCTTCTATGTCAAAATGATGGCTTCCTTGAACAAGATACAAATCCTTGGAGCTGAAATCGATGGGGAAACCCAGGTCGATATTATTTTCCAAACACTACCCAAAAGTTTTGAGCAATTCCTCCTGAACTACAATATGAATAAAAGGATTTATTTATTGGCGGAACTACTGACAGAACTTCAAGCAGCAGAAGGGTTGTTTTGTCATATTTCTCAAATCCACTTTGCTGAAAATGTTTCTACTTCTAAGTCAAAAGGCAAGAAGAAGAAGAAGAAGAAGAAGAAGAAGAAAAAGCTGGCTCAACAAAGAAAGTGAATCGATCTCTAGGTACTGGACTAAAAGCATGAGTGAAGAAGTCAAAGGGTAAGTGCTTCATTTACAAGCAGTCTAGACATTGGAAGGCGGACTGTCCTCGTAGAAAAGAGAACAATAAAGGTATATCTTATTCTCTAGTAGTTGAAACATGTTTAGCGGTGTTATCTACTAGTACCTGGTGTGTAGATACAGGAGCCACTGATCATATCTGCAATTCATTTTAGGGGTTCCAGGAAACCCGACGACTATATAAAGGAGAGATAACCGTCTACATGGGCAATGCTACGAAAGTGGCGGCTGTTGCAGTGGAAAATGTTTACTTATCATTTGATAGGAATAGAACTTTGATTTTGAGAAATTACTTTTTTTACCAAGTTTTAGAATTTAATTTCAGTTTCTAAATTACTTTTGGATAGATATACTGTTTCTTTTGATGACAAAGTGGTTATCAAGAAAAATAGAGTAGTTATCTGTTTTGGTACATTAGATGACAATTTGTATACTCTAAATTCGATAACTCCCACAAAGAAACAAATGGAAATTAATAACACATCCTCTAATTCTAATAAGAGAAAGGAACCTTCGAAAATAAACCAAGCATATCTTTGACATCTAAGACTTGGTCATATTAACTTGAGTAGGATTCAAAGGCTAATAGTCGATGGACTCTTGGGTTCATTAGTGTTGGAAAACTTTCCAACCTGCGAATCTTGCTTGGAAGGAAAAATGACCAAGAGACCTTTTAAGGCCAAGGGATATAGAGCAAAAGATGTGTTGGAATTGGTTCATTCTGATTTGTGTGGACCTATGACTATGCAGGCGAGAGGTGGTTTCGAATATTTTATCTCTTTTATAGATGACTATTCAAGATATGGATACATTTACTTGATGCACCGCAAGTCTAAGTGCTTTGATAAGTTCAAAGAGTAAAAGGTTGATGTGGAGAAACGTCATGGTAAAAGTATCAAGACACTATGGTCTGATCGTGGTGGCGAGTATCTCTCAGGAGAGTTTAGGAATTACTTATCAGAGGTTGGTATTCAATCCCAATTGTCTACACCTGGTACACTCCAATAAAATGGTGTGGCAGAACGAAGGAATATGACTCTTATGGAAATGGTTAGATCGATGATGAGTTATTCAGAATTACCAAGTTCGTTCTGGGGATATGCTTTAGAAACGACAGTGTATATTCTTAACTTGGTACCTTCTAAATCAGTACCCTCTACTCCCACGGAATTATGGACTGGGCATAAGCCTAGTCTGAGTCATGTCTGGATTTGGAGTAGTCCAACACATGTGCCGAAGGGAGTTGCTGATAAGTTGGAATCTCGTACAGAAGTTCGTCTGTTTATAGGTTATCCTAAAGGAACAAAAGGTGGTTTGTTTTATAGTCCTAAAGATCAGAAGGTCATTGTTAGCACTAATGCCCGATTTTTAGAAGAGGACTATGTAATAAACCATAAGCCCATTCTTTAGTACCAACAGTGCAAGATGAAATATCATAAGAAACTGCAACAGGTATCACAAATGACACACAACTATAGACAATGCCTTGTCGTAGTGGGAGGGTTGTGAGGTAACCTGAAAGATTCATGTTTTTAGTAGAGTTTTCAGACTTGATCCCAGGTAAACATGAACCTGATCCCCGAACATATGATGAAGCACTCCAAGATAATGATGCAGCATCTTGGCAAAGAGCAATGAATTCAAAAATAGAATATATGTATTCTAACAAAGTCTAGGAGCTAGTAGAACCATCAAATGGTATAAAAGATATTGGATGTAAATGGATCTATAAAAGAAAAAGAGTGACAGACGGGAAGGTGGAAACCTTCAAAGCAAGACTTGTTGCGAAGGGGTATACTCAGAAAGAGGGAATCGATTATGAGGAAACCTTTTCACCAGTAGCTATGCTTAAGTCTATTTGGATACTCTTATCTATTGTTGCTCATATGGATTATGAGGGTTGACAAATGGATGTCAAGACATCTTTCCTTAACAGAAGTCTTGAAGAAAACATCCATATGAAGCAACCAGAGGGGTTTATTGCAAAGGGCAAAGAGCATCTTGTGTGTAAGCTCAATCGATCTATTTATAGACTGAAGCAAGCTTCAAGGTCTTGGAACATTCGGTTTAATGAAGTAATCCAGTCTTATGGATTTATTCAGTGTCCGGATGAGTCTTGTGTATACAAGAAGTGTGATGGAAACATGGTGGTATTTCTTGTACTATACGTAGATGACATTTTGTTAGTTGGCAACAATATCAAAGTGTTGTCAGAAGTAAGGGTATGGTTGTCCAAGAAATTCGATATGAAGGACTTGGGAGAATGTGAACATATTCTTGGGATCAAAGTAATAAGGAATCGCAAGAAAAGAATGTTGTGCGTATCCTAAGCTTCATATATTTATACTATCCTAGCTTGTTTTAGCATGCAAGACTTCAAGAAAGGTTTTCTACTTTTTCGGCATGGAGTATCTTTATCTAAAGAGATGTCTCTTAAGGCATCAAAAGAGATAGAGGAAATGAAGGCAGTTCCTTATGCTTCCGCTGTAGGAAGCTTAATGTATGCAATGTTGTGCACGAGATCGGATATCTATTTTGCCGTGGGCATGGTTAGCAGATATCAAAGTAATCCAGGACAAGGACATTGGACTGTCATAAAGCATATATTAAAGTACCTGAAAAGGACTAGAAATTATATGCTGGTTTACCATGTAGATGATTTGCTCCTTGTGGGTTACAAGTGTTGGATCGAGAAGCGCTAGAGGGGGGGGGTGAATAGCGCTCGTGGCTTTCACGCGTTTCGGATTTGGAAATCGTTCGAGTACATGCAGCGGAAATAATAAAGAAAAGACAAACACAGAAAGACACAGGGTATTTACTTGGTTCGAAGCCTTGTGCGACTCCTACTCCAAGGCTCACGTTCGTTGAACGTTTACTTTGGGCAACACCTACTATTTCATAAAATGATTACAAATGAAGTACAATTGAATACAAAAAATATACCGACAACAATAGAAATAGCAGATTCAGAGCTCCGGGTTGTCGGTGTCAAGTCGCAGCTTCGTCGGAAGGTCTCTTTAGCATCTTGTAGCAGAAGGGTTGCTTGTTCAGTGATGTTTCAAAGGTGCTTCTCGAACCACCTCTTATGCACTATTGGAGGTGCCTCCAACACCATCCAAGGCACCTCCAACAAGCCGAGTCAGTTGCGTGGATCAGAACGGACCTGGTTGCAACTCATCCACTTGAAGGCGCCTTCAAGCCAATCCAAGGCGCCTCCAATCTCTGGTCCAAGGCACCTCTAGCTCCATCCGAGGCGCCTCCAGCGCTACTTCGCGGCCAGCTCATGTTCTGCACTCGAGGCACCTCCAAGCTCCATGGAGGCGCCTCGGACACTGTTCATCCGAGGCTTAGTTTGTTCCTTTTGAACCTGCAAGATAGTTAGTCCCAACACAACAACATACCCTGCAAGACAATGTTAGAATAGATGATAAATCAAGTAATCGACAGTCATCAGACTGTCCGGGTCTGACTTCGGATTTCCAACCGGAAACCCTAGGTCGACCCGACGCCTACTGTTCCCTCTGCGGGGAATGCGTCCTCACCTACTCCCCTCAGGAGAGATTACCTGATGCCAGTCCGGTCTTCCAGACCGACTGGACTTTCTACCTAGGTTACCACCCCCTAGGGTTTTTCTCCACCTAGGGTTACCATCCCGTAGGACCTAAGGTTACCCCCCCTTAGGATTTTCACCACCTAGGGTTACCATCCCCTAGAACCTAAGGTTGCCGCCCCTTAGGGTTTTCCTCTACCTAAGGTTGCTGCCCCTTAGGGTTTTCCTCCACCTAGGGTTACCACCCCCTAGGACCTAAGGTTACCGCCCCTTAGGGTTTTCCTTCACCTAGGGTTACCACCCCCTAGGACCTAGGGTTACCACCCAATAGGGTTTTCCACATGCCTAACCGCAGTTAGGACTTTCCTGAAACCTCATTTAAGCACGTTAGATAACAAGGAATCTGAACTTTGAATCCCTTTGCCATTATCAAAACCTAGGTTTGATCGTCGGATGCTTCCCGCACCAACAATCTCCCCCTTTTTGATTATAGCAACAAAAATTTAAAGTTAAGAAAATAATGCCATAAAAAGATAAGCATGAAAAGACAAGCATAAAATTAAGTGCAGAGCTAAATTAAGTGCAGAGCTCCCCCTTAGTAAAAACTTAAGTATAAAGACTCCCCCTTAACAAAAGCTCCCCTTGAATTAAAAAAATTCAAAAATTTCTATTCTTAAATTTTCTTAACCTTTCTTTGAATTTTCTTATACTCTCCCCCTTTGCCATATATCAAAAATAAACAAAAAATAAGTTGAGTATAAGCCTTAGCTTGTTGTGATAAATAATAATTTTTATCCATAACAACTTTAAGAAGATAGATGAAAAGTTTAGCTTGGAAAAAAACTTTTAAATAGAGGGAAAAACTTTGATAAACACTTAGCTTTTTAGAACTGATTTTCTTGTAAAACGTTTTAGCTAAGTGAAATTAGAAGATTCATTACATGTGTAAAGGGAAAAATTCTGAGAAGGATTAAGTTTGAAACATACTTTAGCTAAGAAAAACTATTTTTGACTTTGAAGAGTAACTTAGATAATTTTGAAGTAGTTTTGAAAAATTACTTAGTAAATTTTGACAGGCTTTTGAAGAAATACTTAGTAAAGTTTGATAAGCTTTTGAAGAAAAACTTAGTTAAATTCAAAAAAAGCCTTTTTGAAAAACTACTTAGCTAAATTTTGAAAAAGCGACTTGGCTTTAAAAAGATATTGATAAAAACTTAGTTATGATAATAAACATTTTAAAGCTTAATTAAAAAACTTATTTTTCTAGATAAAAATAATTGGATTTGCTTTAACTTTTTAAAGAGTTTAACTGTTAAAAAAAACTTGGTTTGACTCCACTCACTCCCTCTTAATTATTGCCAAAATAAATCCCTAGGGTCCTAGAGTCCAAGCATGTAATAAAAACATAATACATATTTTATATTTTCCTAATTTTCCTTCTAATCCATTTTAGGTTATCAAGCATGTTCAACTTATGAGTGAGTATAAGATGAAATTATCTTTATTTTAAATTGATATTTAAAATAAGTTTGAGTATGACATTTAAATGAGTAAAACATTTAAAATTTTGAAAATTGAGTTTGAAATTATAATTTGAACATATGGTTTGAAAATTAGTTATGATTTAAAAATTAATAATCATTGGTTTTTTTTAAAAAAATAATTATGATAACAAATCAGAAAATGATTTTCAAAGGATTTTTAAAATAATTTTTAACTGATTTTCAAAAGGATTTTTAAAATGATTTTCAAAGGTTTTTTTTTCAAATAATTTTTAAAATGATTTTCAAAGGATTTTTAAAATAATTTTTAAAATGATTTTCAAAGGTTTTTTTAAAAATGATTTTCAAAGGTTTTTTAAAATAATTTTTAACTAATTTTCAAAAGGATTTTTAAAAGTATTTTCAAAGGGTTTTTAAAATAATTTTTAAAATAATTTTCAAAAGGATTTTTAAAATGATTTTCAAAGGTTTTTTTAAATAATTTTTAAAATTTTTTTTTAAAAAATAATTTTTAAAATTGATTTTCAAAGGATTTTTAAAGTAATTTTAAAATGTTTTTCAAAAATATTTTTAAAATGATTTTCAAAAAGATTTTTAAAAATAATTTTTAAAATGATTTTCAAAAGGATTTTTTTAAATAATTTTTAAAATGTTTTTCAAAGGTTTTTTAAAATAATTTTTTAAATAAGTTTTTAAAGATTTTTTTAAATAAGTTTTTAAAAGAATTTTAAAGTAAGTTTTTAAAGAATTTAAAATAAGTTTTTAAACAATTTTAAAATAAGTTTTTAAAGGAATTTGATTTTTAATTATTAATTTAATTTTGAATTATTAATTTAATTTAATTTGATTTTGATCCTTAGTCATCTCATCCGATCCACATTTTAAATCAGGGAATCCTATAATTTTGTGAGATAAATTGAGTTTAATTATAGGGTTTAGTTTAACTTTGTGTTAGATTTATGTTTAACTTTGGGCTCAACAAACATGCATTATCTGGATAAACTTCTGGGCTATGGTGAGTCACTTGGACATTATTAAATTAACCATGCCTTCGAGGTTTTCTAAATTGTCCTATCTACTGAACTTAATATAAAACTTTGGTCTAACTGGTTAGGATCCATAAAGGGTATCTTTGGTTAGTTCCACTTAGCCAAATGCACCAGGTCGAAGCCATATCTTCCTAGACAAGCATAGACTAAATTTTCCTAACGTACTATCATCCAAAATTTCACCAGTACCATAGGTCAAGTTAAACTTGTTCCCTTTCTAATTAGTTCTAATTATCCTGTCGGGTAAATTAGTTTTGGAGGTGCCAGCTATTCTGGAGTCTCCCCTTACATTGTTGATAATTTTATTTAAATTTACAAATTAGATTTGAGTTATATTTAAATTAAGTTTAGTAAATAAAAGGTACTTGATTATAGCTTGGTTTGTAGTGTTTAAGTTTTACTTTAGACTTATAACTCAAGTCTAGATTTTGTTGATTAGTTAAATTATTAATAATTTTTTCTAACTTATCTATTTTATCTTTTAATATATTACTTTGTTTCTCTAATTTTCTCAACGTTAATTTCTTATGTTTATTAAATAATTTTAAGTTATTCTTATTTAGATTTGAATCAGAGCATACCGATTTCATAGCACTGATGACTAAAGACGAGATATCTGAATCTGAGTCAGAATTTGAAATGACAATAGTCAAGGACGAGAATCCTATCATGGACCATAAAGGTAAAATTATAAATTCAAATTTTAAATTTCACATAACTTGTTTTAAGTGTAGGGAGAGAGGGCACTATAGAAATGAGTGCCCTACTCATAAGATTCGGTCGGCTCAATTGGAGGAGAAGGAGAAAATGATCAGGAAAGGGAAGAAGCACATTGAATGATCTAAGTGCAAACGAATGGGCCACTGCAAAAGATAATGCCCAGAAAGAAGACCCAATAATCCAAGGAGAGAAATCAAGGTAAATGAATTTACATTATATGAAAATCCAATCTTTTCAACACATGTCGGTACTCTAAATAATCCTGCTTGCTCTGATACCAATTGTAGGTGTAAAATACCGGAAAATAGGCGAATATTAATAAGGGAATTTTCCGAAATTTTTGGAAATTTTTCGGGAATTTTTCAGAACTTGTATGGACGAGTTTACGGGGATAAAACTGGGTCCCAGGAAAGCCTGTTTGAGTTACTCCATTTAAGTGAGGAAATATTTATATTTCCTTTTCTTTTTATATTTTCTTTTTCTTATTTCTTATTTCTTTCTTCTCCCCGTGACCTCACCCGCGCCTTTCTTCTCCTCTCACGCCGAAGCTCTAACTGCCTGCGGCAGTTCTTCTTCTCCTCTGCCGACGCCTCCTTCCTCTCGCGTCTCCCGATCGCTACAGCCGACGCCGGCAGACGAGAGCCGCTATCCGAGCCCTAGCCTCTCCGATCACCTCACGGCGCCACCTTTCCTCTGTGCCCTAGCCAGCCCGGCCGACCAGCGACTTCTACTCCCTTCCTCTGGTTCGACGAGTTGCCGCCGGCCTTCCTTTTTGCTCTAGCACCGACTGCCACCACCATTGTGCCTGCCGACACCGCCGTCTTCGACCCCAGCGCCGACCTCCTCCACTTGGCCGTGCTCTAGACTCCTCAGCATTAGCACCGACTCTTCTTTTCCTTTTCCGAGTGGAGGTTGCTTCCACGTTGTGCTGTTCAGTGGGTTTAGGAATTAGGGTTGGCTATGGGTTGTTCTTGGGTCCGACAGCCACCTTCCAGCGGCTACTTTCCTCCGACAGCAACGTCCTTGTTGCGAATTGAGGTAAGATGAGTAAATTTATTTTCTTGAATTTAAGTTGTTATTGGAATAATATGGTTGAATCCCAAATCTGATCCGGGGTCTCCACTTTTGCCATTTACTTTGATCAGAACAGTATACTGGAATCCTGAAGAGAAGTGGTTGCTGTGGGTTGTTTCTTGGTTCAGCAGTCGCAGTATGGACTGTGTATCAGTTGAGGAGGGTGAGAAGTGAGATCTTGATCTCTGAGTTGCGATGGTGAGTTGCAGATTGACTGCTATACTTTAAGGTGAGCATCTGTGCAGTGACAAATTTTTAAGTTAGTTAAGTGTGGATTATTGATGTAGGGTATTTGATTTAGAGGGCAACACCATTTACCTCGCTTCGGTCAGGTTTACTGGCAGCAAGAACGGCTGAGAAGTAAGGTAAGGTGTGGAGCATTTGATACATGCTATAGATCATTGTTTTGATTCGATTATTTTTAGATAGATGATTATGTGTAGATTAATTCTTGTATACAGGATGATGGTCTTGTGATTAGGAATTTATTTAGCTATTTGTTTATACTTAGCTAAATTGTAGGATTTATCACAGGACCTAGACGCGAGACGAGTATCTCGGCGTCGGATTTGGACTGATTGGACTTTTCCTATTGGAGGCGGGTACTTTTAACTTTTTGTCTTTGATATGCTTAGTAATGAAATTAACATATTGCATCAATTGTGTTTCTTATCTGTTTCGGTTAATCACTACCCAAATCTTGATATATGTTTGATTGATTGATTTGTTTTGCATCCCATGTATACTTTACCTATCTATACATGCTTATACGGGCAGTGATATACCATGCTTCACCATGTTCAGGACCTAGGTTTTTATACCTTCTGTGTACCTTTGATTCGATATATTCGTTGACCTAGGGTGCACTTTTCTATATATATGGATTAGGTCAGGATGTTTATATGGTTATTGCCATGCATCATTTGCATGATTGCATGCTGTGCGATAGTCCGCTCCATTATTGTTGAGCACATCGCCAGTTACATGGATCTGCACACACCACCACTCATGGGTTAGTGGTCGATTCAGGCAGAGTGTGTTGCAGCAGGGACTCTGCTAGGCACCGTTGGTCCGCTCATGGGTAGTGTGACACAACGAGTTATCCGGCAGGGATTCCTCCCCGTCATCGTGTACCGGGAGTTGAGAGCATTGCGCTCCCCCATCTATGATTTGGGGTAGGAGGATAGGTGTACTCCGACAGCATCCCGTCCACTCGGTCACTCATCAGGAGTAGTAACGACAGAGTGCACGGTTGTCACAGCCCTACCCACTCGGCCTCACTTTTGTATGAGATGATCGACTGGCGTCAGGGGTGACCAGGACGCATCATTGGCATCATATGCATGATGCATTTATTGCTTGTGTTTGTGGTTGCTGCATTTATATGCTGCATATTGTTTGGATACCTATGTTTGACATGCATACAGGATTTCTATACCACTCGGACTGTTTGACCTTATACTCAGGACCTGGTTAGTCTTCTCCGCTTTGCATCTATCTTTCTTATATCAGGAGACTGTACGCATGATTAGTGTTAGGTGTTATTTCTTTACTTTGCATATCAACTGTACCTGCTGAGTGTTGGACTCACCCCGCCTCCATTGTTGTTATTTTCAGGTTGATGCTGTCAGGAGGGAGTTCCAGTCGCTAGTCCCCACAGCACGTAGTGCTAATCCTCTGCTGGGTTGAGTTGTTATTTTATTTTAGTTTTTCTCTATCAGACCTTGTTTTAGTCTTATTTTGGATTTTTAATATGGATATTGTATGAAATCCTTTCGTTTGATGGACCTTTGGTATGATTTGGATTTTATTCTACTATATGCCTGCCTGGACGGCAGAAGAGGTGAGTTCGTCGGTTTTGAGCTTTACGAGTGTAGTGGAGTAGGGTGGTTTTCGAGTCAGAGTACTATTGTTTTGTTTACTATTTTATTAACTGCGTGGTTGTGACAGCCAGAGGCTGAATACTTATATAAACTGCGTGGTGATTGGTTTTATTTACTGTTATTATTCCAGCCGCCTGTGGCTGAGGTATTTATGTATGTAGAATGTTTCAGATTGTCCGTCGTACAGGGGAGATGCTGCCGAAATTTCTTCGGACAGGGACTCCTCTGGGGCGTGACAGTAGGATCGAAAAGAATTTAGATATTTTCACAATGACATGATATTGTCCACTTTGGGCCTAAGTCCTCGTGGTTTTTGCTCTTGGGCTCTACCAAAAAGGCCTCATGCTAATGGAGATATCTTTTCTCTTATAAACCCATGATCTTTCCCATGTGTTTTCAATGTGGGACTATGTTTGCAACCTTGCAACCCCAATAATCCCCCCCCTCAAACAAAGGACCACAGGCTTCCCACATCCGATCCTCGACCCATCAGGTCTTCCTGCCCCTCGGTCCACCCGACCTACTAGGACTTCCTTGCCTAGCCGCAACTAGGACTTTCTGCCTAGTGTCTGGTCCTCTTGATTCGAATATAGGAGCCCTCACTTTCTTTGTTCGAGGTTAATATTGTACCCACATGGCTCAATTAGACCATAGCTCTTATGCACAGTCGACGGCTAAACATTCTGGCAGTCCGGACTCTGATACCAATTATTAGATCGAGAAGCGCTAGAGGGGGGGTGAATAGCGCTCGTGGCTTTCATGCGTTTCAGATTCGGAAATCGTTCGAGTAAAAGCAGCGGAAATAATAAAGAAACACAGAAAGACACAGGGTATTTACTTGGTTCGGAGTCTTGTTCGACTCCTACGCCAAGGCCCACGTTTATTGAACGTTTACTTTGGGAAACACCTACTATTTCATAAAATGATTACAAATGAAGTACAATTGAATACAAAAAATATACCGACAATAATAGAAATTACAGATTTAGAGCACCGGGTTGTCGGTGTCAAGTTGCAGCTTCGTCAGAAGGTCTCTTTAGCAGCTTGTAGTAGAAGGGTTGCTTGTTCAGTGATGTTTCAAAGGTGCTGCTCGAACCCCCTCTTATGCATTATTGGAGGCGCCTCCAACACCATGGAAGGCGCCTCCAACAAGCCAAGTCAGTCGTGTGAATCAGAACAGACCTGGTCACAACTCATCCACTTGAAGGCGCCTTCAAGCCAATCCAAGACGCCTCCAATCTCTGGTCCAAGGCACCTCCAGCTCCATCCGAGGCGCCTCCAGCGCTACTTCGAGGTCAGCTCATGTTCTGCACCCGAGGCACCTCCAAGCTCCATGGAGGCGCCTCGGACACTGTTCATCCGAGGCTTAGTTTGTTCCTTTTGTACCTGCAAGATAGTTAGTCCCAACACAACAACATACCCTGCAAGACAATGTTAGAACAGATGATAAATCAAGTAATCGACAGTCATCGAACTGTCCAAGTCTGACTTCGAATTTCCAACCGAAAACCCTAGGTTGACCCGACGCATACTGTTCCCTCTACGGGGAACGTACCCTCACCTACTCCCCTCAGGAGAGATTACCTGATGCCAGTCCGGTCCTCCAGACCGATTGGACTTTTTGCCTAGGGTTACCACCCCCTAGGACCTAAGGTTACCGCCCCCTAGGGTTTTTCTCCACCTAGGGTTACCACCCCCTAGGACCTAAGGTTACCCCCCCTTAGAATTTTCACCACCTAGGGTTACCACCCCCTAGGACCTAAGGTTGCCGCCCCTTAGGGTTTTCCTCCACCTAGGGTTACCACCCCCTATGACCTAAGGTTACCGCCCCTTAGGGTTTTCCTTCACCTAGGGTTACCACCCCTAGGACCTAAGGTTACTGACCCTTAAGGTTTTCCTTCACCTAGGGTTACCACCCCCTAGGACCTAGGGTTACCATCCCTTAGGGTTTTCCACCTGCCTAACCACAGTTAGGACTTTCCTGAAACCTCATTTAAGCACGTTAGATCACAAGGAATCTGAACTTTGAATCCCTTTACCATTATCAAAACCTAGGTTCGATCGTCGGATGCTTCTTGCACCAACAACAAGAATTCTGACTTCCAATCAGATAGGGACAATAGTAAGTCTGTTATGCAACCGCAAGTGTATGGTTTTGTTGTCAGTAATATAAAAGATTTATCGAATCCACAGGGGCTGTTGATTAAGCACTAGAGATGTCGCAAGTAGGTTATCTAGACGGTCGAAAGGTAGCTTTGGCGCTTGCAAACCAACGATATTGATTGAAGAAAGAAAGAAGGTTGAGAGAGAGAGAAGAGATCTTGGAGGGAATGAGCTTCGGGAAATGGATTCTAGGATTTCGGTTTCATTGTAATACTAGGAGATACTATATAGATTGCTTAGTTTCTACCCTCTATGTCCATGCTCTTGTTGGAAGTTAGATTGGTCAATATCCTTAAGTATTGAATAGAGATGATCCCTGTGAAATCTTGTAACAGTTAACCCCTGTCACTAGGGCGCCTCAGTAGATCACAGGAATTCGTGCCTAGTAAATAGCAATAAGGATAAAGGTAGATGGTACGGGTTCCTACTTCCTTATAGAGGAATTGCCTCTCCTTTCAAGAGAATGTCCTAGACATCCGTGAATGGGTTACCCTTGTCACTAAGGCCCCTCGGGTATACGATCTAGAGCACTCTCTCTACGATAGCAGCAGTTCCTATGGGATTGTTTCTCCTTCTAAGGGAACGTCTTAGACGTCCGGAAAGGGTTACCCCTATCACGAGGGTACCTTGGTTAATACGCTTTAGGGCATCCCCTTGCGTGATCAACAATCCTCCACATCGATCAACAAAGCGTGCAACAAACATAACTACGTCACACACACAACTTCATCAAGTATGAACAAGGCATAAACAATTCATTGAATAGAAATAAGGTGAATTAACATAGTTCTACATCTCCATCGTATTACAAATACTTCCTAATCCTAGAAGAGGATGTCTACTCCATTGTGGGGGAAAAACAATCCCAGAACATAAAGAAAAGCATACTTACAACCCTAGAAGGAGAGGAAGAAGAGATGCTTGATGATTCCGATGTCTTGGGGATGATTCCTTGCTCCGGAGATGGACAGATTGTGAAGAGACGGCGGTGGATGAAGCTCGACGGCTTTCCCCGAGGGGAGGGACGAAGTCCTGAACCAAAGATCCTCCAAAAATAGGTTTCTTGACCCTTTTATAAGCTAGGGTATGGGCGCCGCATGACCCGTGGCACGGCCGTGCAAGATTGGCACGGCCACACCCATCCTCTCCTCTGGCGAAGATGCACGGCCGTGCCGATTGGCATGACCGTGTGGTCTCTGGCTTCTGCTCCCTGAGGCAAGGCCGTGCAAAGATGCATGGTCGGGCATTCCTTTGTCTCGGCCTGGGGTGGCACGGCCGTGCAATGATGCACGGCCGTGTGCTGCTTTGCCTCTGCCATGGCCGCACGGCCGTGCAAGGGTGCACGGCCATGCACTGCTTGGCCTCGGCCATGCACTGCTTTGCCTCTGCCATGGCCGCACGGTCGTGCACTGCTCCCTTTTGTCTGGTCACACGACTGTGTGTTGAACGGCTGTGTTCTTTAGCTTGCTTTGGTGCGTAGATAATCGTCGTTTTTGCTCCGAAAGTCATCCCTGTCAACATAAAACCAAACAAAGAGCAGATATCCGAACAAAAGAATATATATAATGAATACAAGACGAAAGAGGCAATCATGCAATGAATATATATGAATAAAGTGTGTGAATGTGCGCTAAAACATGCGTAAATGACCATAATATTTGCGCACATCAAAGTCTACCTTAGGTTATGTGTTTACTTTAGGAGGTAGAGCCATAGCATGGCGGAGTGTTAAGCAGAAATGCATTTCATACTCAACCATGGAAGCTGAGTATGTGGCAGCCTCTAAGGCAGCCAAAGAAGTTGTATGGCTCAGGAACTTTTTAATGGATTTAGATGTGATTCCTGGTTTACCTAAAATTATCACAATTTATTGTGATAATAGTGGTGTAGTAGCAAACTTGAAGGAACCACGAGCCCATAAGGCGAGTAAACACATTGAGCACAAGTACCACCTGATACGAGACATCGTAAAGTGAGGAGAAGTTATTGTCACCAAAATTGCATCAGTAGATAACCTGGCAGATCCTTTCACTAAGGCCCTTCCGGCGAAAGATTTTGATCGGCATATTGAGGGGATGAGAATCAGATGTATGGCAGTGTTTATGGCAGCATAGTCTTTTAGTATAAGTGGGAGATTGTTAGAGTGTATACTAAAAGTCAAGCTTTTTTATAAATATTTATTTTGAAATAAGAATCACATTGGTCAAATGTCTATATTTATGCTAAGTGTAGTTGTCCAATTAATTTATATTGTAGATAACATGGTGTGAGGAGATACACAGAAGATCATGTTATCAGTTCCTTATAAATTTTAAATAGTAGCTCACAACCAAGATGGAATGAAACAAACTATTGGAGTGGTTGTAGTGTAATTTGGTATTAGTTTATCTTGACTATAAAATTACACTAGTACACTATGAGTGTATTGAGCAGGACCATTTGAGGTAGTTTCTTTTTATACTGACTATATAAAAGAACAAAACCTCTGTTATTATGGAAGTGTGTACTCTTAATCATAATATAATAACAAGCACGTATACTTAATATTTATTTCTTTAATTTATCAAAGGGTGCAATTCAGCTCGTTAAATCAATAGGGCCGATAAGTTAGGAAATGATATTATTTATATAATGTGTTGTTGGTTATAGAATGAAATTGTGTCCTAGTAATCTAGGTTGATAATGTCCCCTTGAGGATCTCATAAGGATTGTCATATAAATCCTACAAGTAGACTTAGTCCGACATGATAATAAAGTTGAGTGGTACTACTCTTGGAGCTAGATATTAATTAGGTGAGTTGTAAGTAACTCATTTAATTAGTGGGCATTTGATATCTTAAATACAGGGAGACTAACACACTCATAATAAGGAGTCCATATTGTAATATGGGATTGGTGCGGTAGTGCAATAATAACTCTTTAGTGGTATGAGTTATTATTGATGAACTTGAGTTGGGTATTCGGGGTGAACATGGGAAGCTCAAGCTCATCGGGAGACCAAAACCAATTTCTCCTCTCGGTGCCTGTTATAGCCTCTTATTTATAAAGCCTTATATCCACTTAAAGCCAAGCTTCTTACTAATCTTATTGTGGTCGGCCAAGCCAAGCTTGGAGCCCAAGCTAGGGCCAGCCAAGCCAAAGAGTGGAGCCAAGATTGTGGTCGGTCAAGCTTGGAGCCCAAGCTAGGTAGCCGACCACATAAAATTAAAAGGGTATTTTAATTTTAAAATCTTTCCTTTTGTGGAAGCCATGGTTTTAAAAGAGAGATTTTAAATTTTAAAATCTTTCCTTTTATAGCTTTCTACAAAGGATTAAGAGAAAGGTTTGATATCTTTCCTTATTTGTAGTTAAAAGCAATATTTTAATTTTTCATAAAACTTTCCTTTTTTGTAACCATCCACATATTTTAAAAGAGAGATTTTAATTTATAAAATTTTCCTTTTATAACCAACAAGAGATTTAAAAGAGAAATTTTTTATTAAAATTTTTACCGGAAACAAATATGGAAGTTTTAATTTTACGTTTAAAACTTTCCTTGTTTGGAGCAATATATGGCCGACCATGACAAGCATTAAAGGAAGTTTTAATTTTTTGTTTTAAAACATTCCTTTTTAGTCATTGGCAAGGAATATAAGGAAGTTTTAATTATGTTTAAAACTTTCCTTTTTTGCCAAGACTAAGGATTATAAAAGAGATGGAGGGGTGCCTCATGAGATAACACATCTTCTATTCCTCTCTTCCAATCCTTTGGTGGTCTGCCCTTGTCCTTTTCTTTTCTCATTTTGTTTTCTTCCTTGGAGGCCGGCGACATCAATTGTGGTAATCTCTTGGTGGCCGATTGCTTGAAGGAGAAGAAGAAGAGAAGGAAGCTCTCTTGTCTAGCATCCCTTGGAGGTTAGTTTGTGGCCAGATCTTGGAAGCCTTGGAAGAAGCTTGAGTGGATTTCATCTTGGAAGATCGTCACCCACACGACGTCTAAGAGAAGGAGGAGACTACAACAAAAGATCAAGAGCTCTATAAGCTACAAAAGGTATAACTAGTTATTATTTCTGCATCATAACTAGTTCATCTTTTGTATAGATCTTGAAAACCCAAACACAAGAGGTTATCGGTTTTAAGTTATCATTTTTGTTATCGATTTTATTTTTCAATTTCATGTTTCGATAATGTGTTTCTATTGAGGTTTCTATAGTTAAACCTGGTTTACTGTAAGAAGTTAAATATCTGATTTCTTTGTGAGACTTTGTCTAGGAAGTAGTGGATGATCCCATACCCAAGAAGGCCTAGTGCCTCAACATGTTTAACCTAGAAGTCAATCTTTGAAATAAATATTTGATAACTTCTGTAATATGATTTAACTTAGGAAGATCACATCGGTTAAACTTGGAGTAAAAATATTAAGTATCGTTTCCAATCCAAGTTTAACTTCTGTAGGACAATTTGGATTAATAATGTTAAGCATCATTTGCAATCCAAATTTAACTTCAGTAGAGCACATGGGTAGCTAGGATAGTTCTATGCTTATACAAATTTTTGTATAGGGGAACTAGGACGATATTCTGAGTAGCAACCAACACGAACATGCGGGTTTCTAGGAAAAGTTTTGTACTTGTACAATTTTTGTACAGGGAAATTGAAACAGAATGGAATTCCAGTGCCTTCATCCGGAACTTCATCCATTGCCAAGTCATACTTGGACTTACATTGCCAAGACTACATGCTTAGACTTATAACGCCAAGGCTCACCCTTGGACTTTCCTCTTTTGCCAAGATCACACTTGGACTCTCCTTGTTGTACTTGCTTCCTGCACACTCACAATGCATATTAAATATAATAATAAGCCTAACTTAA
Organism: Zingiber officinale; assembly: GCF_018446385.1. Lineage (NCBI taxonomy): Eukaryota > Viridiplantae > Streptophyta > Magnoliopsida > Zingiberales > Zingiberaceae > Zingiber > Zingiber officinale. The sequence continues at coordinate 20,852,757 of NC_055993.1, forward strand.
ACCTTTGTCCAAACATCAAAACCTAGGGTACCCATATTGCTCCAACAGTTTGCACAATCAAATCAATAGAAGAGGCTTCTAAAAATTCATAGAAGCACACCATCTTGAAGATGGAGTGGTTCTAGAAGATGGAAGACACAAGCAGATTTTGGATAAAGATATTCCTTTCTAAACCCCAAACTACCTTTGTACAGCCATATGAAAGCTTACAATACACCACAAAAGACAACTTGACCGCCTTGTCGTTTCCATTTTGGGAGGAAGACACAATACCAAATTTTGGCCAAAGACAGGGGATGCCATGAAAAGAATGATGAATGTAATGTAGGAAAGATGGTAACATAGTTATGCTACTCATAAAAGTGCTATGAAAGGATGAATGACAGTGAGAGTGAGAAGGCTTGTAAAAGAGTGATGATGTGGAAGTGATAATGATAAGCGTCCCTCGGCGACACCATCATTTTATAGGAAAACAAGGCCGCTATAAAATCCAAGAATAGGAATATCATGCACCCACAGTTGCCCTTCTACTAAAATTGAATTTTGCCTATGTTCACAGGCCATGGTTTATAACAAGTATGAGTGGTCATTCTTTGGAAGTGATGGATCAATGATCCGGAGTAGGTTGGTCTTCATTAATATCAATTGATAACTCGTCATATATTAATTGGTGTCAACTAGCTGCTACAATGTGGACCAGCTATTGTAGGGTAGCTGCTATAACGTGGAGTAGTTATTGTAGGGTTGCTTCTATGTTGTCCAGCAACTATAGTAGGATAGCTGCTACATTGTATAGCAGCTACTATCGGATAGCTACTACAAGTTTTTAGAGCTACTTGATTGATAGCTGATACACATTGTAGTAGTTACAACTTAAATAATAAAATATTAAAATATATCAACAATGAAAACTATAATACTAGATATAAAAAAATGATAACCCATACAAATATAAATGTCTATTAACTATTTAGTAGCAACTAAGTAGCTAACTTGAAAAGATTTACCATCGAATGGATTGTGAGAAATGATGTTTGACAAGTTTCCTACAAATTATAGAACTAAAAAATGGTAAAAAAAAGATTGTTTGGAGTGTCGAAGTAGCTGCTATACTGTTGTAGCAGCTATATGTCGAAGTAGTTGCTACAATGATATAGCAGCTAACCGTCAAAGTAACTGCTACAACGTTGTAGCAGCTAATATTCCAAGTACTTGCTACAATGCTGTAGCAACTAATATTACAAGTGGCTGATGTAACCTTGTAGCAACTACCTATCGAAGTAGCTGCTACCACTTGTAGAAGCTAATTGCCGAAGTAACTGCTTCACGGTGTAGCAGATAGTGTAGGGATTTTACATTTTAGCATAAATCTTAATATATTATTAGGATTTGAGGCAATTAAGACTTAAATTTAAATGTCTTACCATCAATGAAATGTGGGAAATTGAAGCTCCCCAAATTGACAAGTTTGTTGCAAATTATACAACTAAAAAAATATAAGGCATTATTGTAAGCTTTAAAAGCTCTTATTGCATCCTGTTTACTCTTGAGGGCCTGGTCTATAACATCCTTAAAATGATTAACTTGTGTAGATGCTTCTATCTAAGTGTCATAAACACCTGGAAGATGTTTAATAAAGACAACATATATTTTGCCATATATTAATTAAATAGATCATTTAGAATCACGTATAAATAATACATATTATGAATAAAGGGAATTACAATTTAAAATAAAATAACTTAGCAAGTAGCTGTTATACGTTGTAGAAGTTACCTTTCAAAGTAGTTGCTACAATGTGTAGCAGTTAACTTTCCAAGTAGCTGCTACACGTTATAGTAGCTAACTGTCTAACTAGCTGCTACAACATGTAGAAGTTAGTTCTTGTACGTTGTAGTATAAATCTTAATTATATCTTAGGATTAGAGATAATTAAATATTAAAATGATTTTATATAAATTTTTATCAAGTTTATATATATATATAACAAAAATATTTTTAAATGTACTATATGCTAGAAAATGTAACTGCTACAAAAATAATATATAACTCAAAAATTATTTAAATGTTTTAAAAAATTAATCACAATGAAAGAATAGATTAATTGCCAAATATTTTTTTAATAGAGTTTATGCTACAATGACATGATGTATAAGTCGTAGTGGTTACAACGTGTAGCAAATAGTAATTGGACAGTTATCCACTATAGGTCGAAAACTAACATTTTAATGTATCATCAAGATTATCAATGATCCTGTCTAAGAAGCTTGACAAAATGGAAAGCTGGGAAGAGAACTTACTGTTGATGAAGAAGAACACCTGAGAACTCCCGATCCGAGAAAACCAAAGCGGATCCGGAGGAATAAAGTCACCGAACACCCTCTTTATATGAAAACCCAAGGATGAAAGGAGGGATCCACTGAAAAACTCCAAGATCTAGAGCTTCCCCGGCTTCCTGCGCACAAGAGACCAACCAATACTATTGTCAGTGACCTAAGACCGGGGTGGGAATCCCTGTCTAGGCCCTTCGACGCTCAAGTCAGTGATCTCTCTTAGAATGGAAGGAAGAAAAGAAGATGAACAGTGATTGAAATTAGGGTTTATAATGGATAGTTGTGAGTGTGATGAGCGTAAGTATACCTGGCCAACGGAGAGGATTCCCCTTTTTATACCACTTCATATAACCTTCGTAGTCATGAAGTGGACCTCAGTTTGTTAGAGTTTGTTATGAGATGACGTAAGTCATGTACTTGCAGAAAATAACTTTTAAGGAATCTTTTTTGTATCCCAGATGTACCTTCTTTATCGCCTAGTGCCTGTAGAAGAGTCTGGAAACATTCTTCCCGCCAAATTAGCAAACCTGTTATACAATCACATACTACATATATCTTCATTAAGCTATTTATGAATATTCTTAAAATATTTGTTCTCGCCCTGTCTTATAAGCTATATGGAGATATATTTATCGTCCCTAGCTGCTTACCCTTTTTTTATTATGCTATAGATAGTCCAATCTTATACTATGATTTGTATCAGACTGAATTGAACCTAAATTATATCTGGGCAAGTTACTACTATTGTTCAACATATGTCCTAATCGTTCGATAATATACTATAGATCTTATAAGGTCTTACATCTTTTCACACCCAGGCGATAATATAAGCCCTCCCAATGCTAATATACATCTAGATGTACTAATCTAAACAATCTTGGTTTATCTATCTTAAACGTTTAAACCCGGCCGATATTTGACCCATCTTTCTTTAAGCATATTATCCTGGCCGATATTGGTCCATCTTTCTTTAAGCATATTATCCCGACCGATATTGGCCTATCTTTCTTTAAACATATTAGCCCGACCGATATTGGCCTATTTTCTTTAAGCACATTTCCCCCGCCGATATTGGCCTACTTTCCTTTAAGCCTATTATCCCGGTCGATATTGGCCAATTTTCCTTAAGCATGTTACCCCGGACGATATTCATGTTTGCTTAATTCTACTATCTCCTCTCCCCTCTTCACCGGGGACCTACTAAACCTAACCCATATCACTAGCCTTCCTTTCAAGTCTAGTCGAAGGAGGTGTCAGCCGATTGACTAGACATGTAACGACCACCCTTCTTACTATACTATACTACTCTCTAAGGATGACCGTTACTTAACTACTAACTCTACTTACTAGTGTTACTTATGCTATTATTAGCAACACTTAGATTTATCACGGCCCCAGAGAAGTTCCTACCAAAAAATTTCGGCAGCATCTCCCCTGTACAGGTGACAATATCTTAAATACAAACACTATATACATCAGCCACAGGCGGCTGGAGCATATATCAAACAACTCACGCAGTAAATAATCCAAAATAAAAGAGAACTATACCAGAAATCATCACACAAGATCACAATTCATCTACTATGTCCTAATTACATCAAGATAACATATACCATCCCGAATACTTCTAACATAGCAAAAGGAAAAGAAAACTAAAAGAAACTCCTTTCTAGTCCCAAGGCTTCCATAGTCCAGGCATCGCACATCCACCACACATCTCCTTGTCACCTTCCTTTTGACTATAGCTTCCCTTTACCTTTATCTACAGTAGGAGGAAATGCAAACTATAAGCGAATTGCTTAGTAAGCGCTATCTAACTCACAAAAACTCGATAAGCATGTATATAACAAAAAGAAACATGCTAAAACTGAATGCTTAAGAAGAAAACTAATCATGCTCATCTATTAGCAATAAATCAAACTAACTGAAATACTAACATGTAAAACTACTCATACTATACAAGAATAAAGATGGAATCATCTAGAAATAAGACTAATCATGCTTAACAAACTCATAAGGAAAACAAATGAAAACTGATACTGTGTGTTTAGAATTAAAAGAGCTACACTTGCTAATCCTAAACATATATGAAGCATGTTCCATTTGTCCCAAATACTTATGGTCTTATACTTATAGTCTTACACTTAGAAATTATTATTTAATTTAATTTGATTTCTCTTTCTCTTGTCTTGTCTTTTCTTGGGCCCAGGCTTAGTACCAAATGCGCACTCTCTAATAGAGACTGAGGTAGCGAGCCTCCAGTCCTATGAGGGTAAAGACCTTGGTCTTACCAGGGTCAAGACCTTGGAATTGGTCACCTGGATTTGTTTAACGACAACCTTGGAAGTCGGGTACTAGCCTTTTTAAAAGATTTACTTGTTATCCTTTCTTCTCTAGACCTTGGTCTTTTCTCACTTATAGATACTCATATCTTCTAAAGGATTTAATAGGACATAATCATTCCACTGAAATACATGACTACTCATGTATGTTAAAATATATAGAAAACTAACTGTATGCTTCAACTTAAAGAGCTATTAAAAGCAAAGGAACACATACATGCATATGTATCAAAGAAACTTAAATCTGCATATTAACTTAACAAAATTGTACTTAATTCTGCATATTAACTTAAATCTGCATATTAACTAACTGTATGCTTTGGAGGTTGAGTTAAACATGTGTATCAAAGGAACACATACATGCATATTAACTTAAATTTGCATATTAACTAACTGTATGCTTTGGAGGTTGAGTTAAACATGTGTATCAAAGGAACACATACATGCATATTAACTTAAATCTGCATATTAACTAACTGTATGCTTTGGAGGTTGAGTTAAACATGAATAAGCTTCTAATCTTCTAAGGGAAAACAACTAGAGACATAACCCAAATTGTAATGCAACATTCACATACATAACTCTTTTAAAACAGAATATAAACCTCCTCTTATCATGTTCGAATTATGCAAAGTCTTTCACCTACTTTGAGCATTAACATGGTTGTAAATATGCGCCATTCATATAAAATTGAAACATGAAATCTTAACAAGGAAAACAAGCCTAAATCCCTTCAAGCTTCCAAGAATCCAATACCATGCATTGTATATAAACTAATCCAAGGTACTAACATAATTAAAACATAGGAGCAAATCTGAATTCTTTAAACTTAACATAAGCTACAGCCAACATACAAATCTAGAACACTTAGCACCACAAAAAGGAGTATTTGTAAGACTAAACAAAACAACTAAGAAGATTCTCGTATCAATCCCTTTTGAGACTCACGGCAGGGAATTCAAAAGAACTCACTGTCCCCTTCAACAAGTTCCGGAAAGCAAAGAAACTAACAAGAAATCCGAAACTACTCCTACCACAGGTGAGAAGCAACTTACTCCTTGTTCTTGCACTTACAACCGAGAAGAGGTCCTAGGGTTTCGGGGAGATGAAGATCTCGGCGGCTCCTTTGTGTTTCCGAGCTCCCTTCGTCGAGGTGGCCACGCACGGATGAAGACCGGCCGGAAAAAGCCTTCGCCGGCGCCGGAGAAACCTTTGCTTGCTGCTGCGATTTCGTTCGAGAAAGGGAAACGCCGTCGCTCGCGAGGAGGAGAAGGAAAAGGCAGGTAAGTTTTCGGCGAGAAAGGGAAAACTTAATCCCTTTATAACTAGGTCTAATTCGGTTCCAATTATAACTTAAATACTATTTGGTTCGGGTTTTACTAAGAAACCCGCGACTGGTCTATTGATTAAGCGAATCTCTGCTTAACACGAGGTTTCTGGTTCAAATCTCGGCTTAGACATTTTTTGTCGAAATTCCTTTCGTCTAGTAATATACCAAACGACTTCCAAAAATTGTGTAAAAATACTCTCAAAATTTCTACAAATCTCTAGAATATTTTAAAAGCATTTCCAAATATTTTTAAGGACATTTAGAACTTGAAATAGGAAAAATTGGGTCGTTACATTCCCCCATACCTTATAAAAAGTTCGTCCTCGAACTTAGAATAACTCTGGATATTTCTGTCTCATGCTGTCCTCACGCTCCCGAGTGACTTCCTCGTGCTTCTGGTTCTGCCAGATGACCTTCACTAGTGGCACTTCTTTATTTCTTAGTCTCTTGACCGCTCTGTCCACTATCTGTGTAGGTCTGCTCTCGTAGCTAAGATCCTCTTGGAACTGCACTGACTGAGGCTCAATCACTTGGCTAGGGTCATGGAGACACTTCTTTAGCATGGAGACATGAAATACATTATGTATTGCTGACATGTCTTGTGGTAAGTCCAGCTTGTAAGCTACTTTCCCAATCCTCTCTATGATCAGGTAAGGTCCTACATAGCGGGGACTTAATTTGCCCTTCTTGCCAAATCTCATCACTCCATTCATAGGAGCAACCTTTAGAGAAAACTGAATCCCCTACTTGGAATTCCAGTGGCCTACGGTGTGCATCAGCATAACTCTTCTGTCTACTCTGGGCAGTCTCAATTCTCTATCTGATTTTCTGGATCGCCTGAGTAGTCTCATCTATCAGCTCTTTTTGAATGCCCAGCTCTACTTCCATTTCTTTTCTCTCACCTACTTCTTGCCAGCAAATGGGTGATCTGGACTTCCTGCCATACAACGCCTCATAAGGTGCCATCTTGATGGTGGCTTGATAACTATTGTTGTAGGTAAATTCAGCTAAGCATAGATACTTGCACCAACTTCCCTTGAAATCTAGTGCACAAGCTCTGAGCATATCTTCTAGAATCTGATTTACTCACTCTGTCTGTCCATCAGTCTAAGGATGAAAAGCTGTGCTGAACTTGAGTTTGGTGCCTAGTGCATTCTGAACACACTCCCAAAAGTATGAGGTGAAGCGTCCATCTCTATCAGAAATAATAGATTTAGGAACTCCGTGAAGTCTGATCACCTCCTTAACATACAGCTGTGCCAACTGCTCTATAGAGTGGGACACCTTGATGGCTAGAAAATGAGATGACTTGGTCAATCGGTCCACTATTACCCATATTGCATCATATCCATTCGTAGTTTTGGAAGGCCTGCTATAAAGTCCATGGATATGTCTTCCCACTTCCACTCTGGTATTGGAAGAGGTTGTAACATTTCTCCTGGTCTCTGATTTTCTGCTTTGACTCTCTGGCATGTCAGACAGGTATTGACATATTTAGCTACATCTCTTTTGAGTCCAGACCACCAGAACCTCTGTTTCACGTCTTGGTACATCTTGGTAGAACCAGGATGCATGGATTAAGGTGTACTATGAGCTTCCTCTAAAATTTTCTTTCTCAGCTCTTCATCATTGGGGACACAAAGGCGGCTCCCCTGATAAAGAATTCCACTGTCTGATACTCGAAACTCCAAATTTTCTTCTTTCTGTATCCCTTACTTGATCTTCTGGATATCTGGATCTTCACTTTGCTTTCTCTGTATATCCTCAAGCCAGGTAGACTCTAAGATCAATGCAGAGAGTTGCCCATAAATAATTTCCATTCCAAATTCTGACAACTCCTTCTGCAGTGGTAGGGCTAATGATGACAAAGACATCAGGGATGCACTGGATTTTCTGCTTAGTGCATCTACCACTTTATTATCTTTGCCTGGGTGGTAGAGGATTTCACAGTCATAATCTTTGACCAACTCTAGCGACCTACGCTGTCTCATGTTTAAGTCCTTCTGAGTGAAGAAGTACTTAAGACTCTGATGGTCTGTGAAGATTCTGCACTAAACTCCATACAAGTGGTGTCGCCAGAGTCTCAGCGCAAAGACCACAGCTGCCAGCTCAAGATCATGAGTGGGGTAGTTCTTCTCGTAGTCTTTGAGTTGCCTGGAAGCATAAGCTATAACTTTTCCTTCTTGCATGAGCACAACTCCTAGTCCCATCTTGGAGGCATCACTGTAGATGTCAAAACTCTTGTCACTAGCTGGAACAGTCAGAATGGGAGCACTGGTCAGTCTCTTCTTCAGCTCTTGGAAACTCTGCTCACATTTGTCTAACCACTCAAACTTTTTGTTCTTTCTGATCAGGGCTGTCAGTGGAGAGGCTATCCTGGAAAAGTCCTCCACCAATTTTCTGTAGTACCCAGCTAAACCAAGGAAGCTTCTGATCTCCCTGGCATTCTTGGATCTACTCCAGTTGTTGACCGCTTCTATTTTGGCTGGATCCACTTAGATACCTTCTTTAGAAATTATGTGACCTAGAAACGCCACTTGATCTAACCAAAACTCGCACTTTGAGAATTTAGCATACAGCTGCTTTTGTTGAAGAGTCTGCAATACTATCCTTAGGTGCGTGTCATGCTCCTCTGGGGTCCTTGAATAGACTAGAATGTCGTCGATGAATACGATGACAAATTTGTCAAGGTATTCTCTAAACACTCTGTTCATTAAGTCCATGAAGACCGCTAGCGCATTAGTCACACCAAAAGGCAAGACCACAAACTCGTAGTGTTCGTATCTGGTCCTGAAAGTCATTCTAGGTATATCCCTTTCTTTTACTTTCAGCTGATGGTACCCAGAGCGCAGGTCTATCTTTGAGAACACTGTTGCCCCTCTCAACTGATCAAATAAGTCGTTGATCCTGGGAAGGGGGTACTTGTTCTTGATTGTCACTTGATTCAGAGCTCTATAATCTATGCACATCCGCATAGATCCGTCCTTCTTCTTGACAAACAACATTGGAGCTCCCCAAGGTGAGTGACTAGGGCAGATGAAGCCTTTGTCAAGCAGCTCCTGAAGTTGCCCTCGTAACTCTTTCAGCTCTGCTGGAGACATGCGGTACGGAGCTTTTGAAATTGGACCGGTTCCAGGAACCAATTCAATCTCAAACTCCACTTTTCTGCTGGGAGGTAGTCCAGGTAGCTCTTCTGGAAATACTTCTGGATACTCACATACTACCCGAACATCCTCCCGCTTGAGTCCTTTCTGTTCTTCTGCATTTACTATGTATGCAAGAAAAACCAACACACCCTTTAGCTAACATCTGGTGAGCTGCTAGAGAAGAGAGAAGTTTCTGGGTCTTCTTCTTTGGCATTCCCGTGAATTCAAAAGGTGGTTCACCATCTGGACTGAAGATTACTTTCCTTCTGCGGTAGTCTACTGAAGCACTATACTTGCTTAGGAAATCCATACCAAAAATGAGATCAAAATCTTGCATGGCGAATACTACCAGGCTAACATATAGTTCTTGGTCTGCAATTCTGACCGGTACAGCTCGAAGTCACTGATTGGACTCCATGACTTCCCCAGAAGGTAGGGTCGTCAAGAACCTGGAGTTCATACTCTCTATAGGCACCTGTAATTTACTAGCAAAGGGTACTGATACAAAAGAATGGGTCGCCCCAGTATCAAATAGTACAGTAGCTAAATGCTGAAAAATAACTACTTGACCTATTATGACCGTGGAGGCACTAGCAGCTTCCTCTTTGGTGAGGGAAAATACTCGGGCATTATCAAAGGCTGGAATTGGTGGAGCTTCCAACCTTCCTTAACTGATATAGGGTCCTTCTAGTGGTGCTTCCATGTAATGTAACTGTGCAGGCTTACCTCCATATTGCACTGGCTGTGGCTGAGGCGCTTTGAGCTTGTTAGGACATTCTTTAACCATGTGTCCTTCCTGACCACAGGAATAACATCCAGTCTTACCCAAAAGACAGGCTCCTGGATGTATTCTCTCACATTTGGGATAGGGAGGGAACTTGATCTGCTTGTTTGCTGGTCCTCCCTTCTGGTTACTTCCTGAGTTCCACTGCTTCCTTTTACTACCCTTGCCTTTCCAGTTCTGTTTACTTGACTGGGATTTATGGCTCCTCGCTGTCTTGTCCTCTATCTTCACTGGCTTGTGCTGCGCTCGTTGTGCCTTGATGTCATTCAGGTAGTGCTCAGCAATTAATGCCCTACTGATCAACTCTTCACCAGTCTGGGGCCGGTGAGGTCCACTGCTCACATTCAGTGCTATCCGTGGTCTCAGCATTCTGAGCATCAATCCGACTCGCTCCTTCTCTGTACTTACCAACTCTGGACAGAGACGAGCTAGTCTGTTGATCTTCTTAGCTGCTTTTTCCACTGACAGGTCACCTTATTTGAACTCTATAAATTCCTTATAGTGCTTGTTGGTGATCTGTAGGTGAAAGAACTCATCATAAAACTCTGACTGAAAATCAGTCCAGCTCATCTGATCGGCTGCCCTCTTGGTCTTTATCCTCTCCCACCACATACGAGCATCCCCTGACAGGCAGAAAGAGGCGCACTTGACCTTCTCAACTTCTGGCCAGTCAAGAAGCTCCATTGTGCTCTCTAGTGTTTTGAACCAAGTCTGGGTATCCCAGGGCTCAGTCGTGCCTGAGAAGCTCTCTGGTTTCAGTTTCAGCCACTGTATGAGGTAAGCTTCTGGTCTCTGAGGTGCTGTGACGACTCCCAGGGTAGCTGGTGAAACCTCAGTTACCACTGGAGTGTCCGCAGTGACAGCTGGGGAGGGTGAGGAACTGATTGCTGATTTGCCATCAGATTGGCAATTAATTGCTGCTGCTCTGCTACTTATTTCTGAAGTTGAGCAACAACTTCAGAGAGATTGGGCTCTGTTGCTCTGGGCACTTCGTTCTCCTGAACAGGTTCCTCAGTACGAGAGGTACGGGGACGTCCTCTTCTTGCCATCTAATTATGCAAAGAAAATGCTTGATATCTGGTCTATCCTTTCTAAACATATATATATACAAATAAAGAAAAGAGAAACAAAAAATTCTATCTTACTTAAGCACTCATAAGCAAATACTCTGTACTGCAGTTAATAATAAGGAAAGTAATAAAAGAAAGAACTTAAATACTTTCTTACTTGAAGACGGCAAGGGTGATGCTGATGTGTGCGTGATGCTGGAGAATGGGAACTGCTCTAATACCAACTGTAACGACCACCCTTCTTACTATACTATACTACTCTCTAAGGATGATCGTTACTTAACTACTAACTCTACTTACTAGTGTTACTTATGCTATTATTAGCAACACTTAGATTTATCACGCCCCAGAAAAGTTCCTACCGAAAAATTTCGGCAGCATCTCCCCTGTACAGGTGACAATATCTTAAATACAAACACTATATACATCAGCCACAGGCGGCTGGAACATATATCAAACAACTCACGCAGTAAATAATCCAAAACAAAAGAGAACTATACCCAAAATCATCACACAAGATCATAATTCATCTACTATGTCCTAATTACATCAAGATAACATATACCATCCTGAATACTTTAACATTGGAAAAGGAAAAGAAAACTAAAAGAAACTCCTTTCTAGTCCCAAGATTTCCATAGTCCAGGCATCACACATCCAGCACACATCTCCTTGTCACCTTCCTTTTCTCTATAGCTTCCCTTTACCTCTATCTGTAGTAGGAGGAAATGCAAACTATAAGCGAATTGCTTAGTAAGCGCTATCTAACTCACAAAAACTCGATAAGCATGTATATAACAAAAAGAAACATGCTAAAACTGAATGCTTAAGAAGAAATCTACTCATGCTCATCTATTAGCAATAAATCAAACTAACTGAAATACTAACATGTAAAGCTACTCATGCTATACAAGAATAAAGATGGAATCATCTAGAATAAGACTAATCATGCTTAACAAATTCATAAGGAAAACAAATAAAAACTGATACTGTGTGTTTAGAATTAAAAGAGCTACACTTGCTAATCCTAAACATATATGAAGCTTGTTTCATTTGTCCCAAATACTTATGGTCTTATACTTATAGTCTTACACTTAGAAATTATTATTTAATTTAATTTGATTTCTCTTTCTCTTGTCTTGTCTTTTCTTGGGCCCAGGCTTAGTACCAAATGTGCGCTCTCTAATAGAGACTGAGGTAGCGAGGCTCCAGTCCTATGAAGGTAAAGACCTTGGTCTTACCAGGGCCAAGACCTTGGAATTGGTCACCTGGATTTGTTTAACGACAACCTTGGAAGTCGGGTACTAGCCTTTTTAAAAGATTTACTTGTTATCCTTTCTTCTCTAGACCTTGGTCTTTTCTCACTTATAGATACTCATATCTTCTAAAGGATTTAATAGGACATAATCATTCCACTGAAATACATGACTACTCATGTATGTTAAAATAGTAAAGAAAACTAAATGTATGCTTCAACTTAAAGAGCTATTAAAAGCAAAGGAACACATAAATGCATATGTATCAAAGAAACTTAAATCTGCATATTAACTTAACAAAATCCTATTTAATTCTGCATATTAACTTAAATCTGCATATTAACTAACTGTATGCTTTGGAAGTTGGGTTAAACATGTGTATCAAAGGAACACATACATGCATATTAACTTAAATCTGCATATTAACTAACTGTATGCTTTGGAGGTTGAGTTAAACATGTGTATCAAAGGAACACATACATGCATATTAACTTAAATCTGCATATTAACTAACTGTATGCTTTGGAGGTTGAGTTAAACATGAATAAGCTTCTAATCTTCTAAGGGAAAACAACTAGAGACATAACCCAAATTGTAATGCAACATTCACATACATAACTCTTTTAAAATTGAATATAAACCTCCTCTTATCATGTTCGAATTATACAAAGTCTTTCACCTACTTTGAGCATTAACATGGTTGTAAATATGCGCCATTCATATAAAACTGAAACATGATATCTTAACAAGGAAAACAAGCCTAAATCCCTTCAAGCTTCCAAGAATCCAATACCATGCATAGTATATAAACTAATCCAATGTACTAACATAATTAAAACATAGGAGCAAATCTAAATTCTTTAAACTTAACCTAAGCTACAGCCAACATACAAATCCAGAACACTTAGCACCACGAAAAGGAGTATTTGCAAGACTAAACAAAACAACTAAGAAGATTCTCGTATCAATCCCTTTTGAGACTCACGACAGGGAATTCAAAAGAACCCACTGTCCCTTTCAACAAGTTTCGGAAAACAAAGAAAACTAACAAGAAATCTGAAACTACTCCTACCACAGGTGAGAAGCAAGTTACTCCTTGTTCTTGCACTTACAACCGAGAAGAGGTCCTAGGGTTTCGGGGAGATGAAGATCTCGGCGGCTCCTTTGTGTTTCCGAGATCCCTTCGTCGAAGTGGCCACGCACGGGTGAAGACCGCCCGGAAAAAGCCTTCGCCGGTGCCGGAGAAACCTTTGCTTGCCACTGCGATTTCGTCCGAGAAAGGGAAACGCCGTCGCTCGCGAGGATGAGAAGGAAAAGGCAGGTTGGTTTTCGGCGAGAAAGGGAAAACCTAATCCCTTTATAACTAGGTCTAATTCGGTTCCAATTATAACTTAAATACTATTTGGTTCGGGTTTTACTAAGAAACCCGCGACTAGTCTGTTGATTAAGCGAATCTCTGGTTAACCCGAGGTTTCAAGTTCAAATCTCGGCTTAGACATTTTTTGTTGAAATTCCTTTCGTTTAGTAAAAATACCAAACGACTTCCAAAAATTATGTAAAAATACTCTAAAAATCTCTAGAATATTTTAAACGCATTTCCAAATATTTTTAAGGACATTTAGAACTTGAAATAAAAAAAATTAGGTCGTTACAATCCCCCATACCTTATAAAATGTTCATCCTCGAACTTAGAATAACTCTGGATATTTCTGTCTCATGCTGTCCTCACGCTCCCGAGTGACTTCCTCGTGCTTCTGGTTCTGCCAGATGACCTTCACTAGTGGCACTTCTTTATTTCTTAGTCTCTTGACCGCTCTGTCCACTATCTGTGTAGGTCTGCTCTCGTAGCTAAGATCCTCTTGGAACTGCACTGACCGAGGCTCAATCACTTGGCTAGGGTCATGGAGACACTTCTTTAGCATGGAGACTTGCAATACATTATGTATTGCTGACATGTCTTGTGGTAAGTCCAGCTTGTAAGCTACTTTCCCAATCCTCTCTATGATCAGGTAAGGTCCTACATAGCGGGGACTTAATTTGCCCTTCTTGTCAAATCTCATCACTCCCTTCATAGGAGCAACCTTAAGAAAAACTGAATCCCCTACATGGAATTCCAGTGGCCTACGGTGTGCATCAGCATAACTCTTCTGTCTACTCTGGGCAGGCTCAATTCTCTGTCTGATTTTCTGGATCGCCTGAGTAGTCTCATCTATCAGCTCTGTTTGAATGCCCAGCTCTACTTCCATTTCTTTTCTCTCACCTTCTTCTTGCCAGCAAATGGGTGATCTGCACTTCCTGCCATACAACGCCTCATAAGGTGCCATCTTGATGGTGGCTTGATAGCTATTGTTGTAGGCAAATTCAGCTAAGCATAGATACTTGCACCAACTTCCCTTGAAATCTAGTGCACAAGCTCTGAGCATATCTTCTAGAATCTGATTTACTCGCTCTGTCTGTCCATCAGTCTGAGGATGAAAGCTGTGCTGAACTTAAGTTTGGTGCCCAGTGCATTCTGAACACACTCCCAAAAGTGTGAGGTGAAGAGTCCATCTCTATCAGAAACAATAGATTTAGGAACTCCGTGAAGGCTGATCACCTCCTTAACATACAACTGTGTCAACTGCTCTATAGAGTGGGACACCTTGATGGCTAGAAAATGAGCTGAATTGGTCAATCGGTCCACTATTACCCATATTGCATCATATCCATTCGTAGTTCTTGGAAGGCATGCTATAAAGTCCATGGATATGTCTTCCCACTTCCACTCTGGTATTGGAAGAGGTTGTAACATTCCTCCTAGTCTCTGATGTTCTGCTTTGACTCTCTGGCATGTCAGACAGGTACTGACATATTTAGCTACATCTCTTTTGAGTCCAGACCACTAGAACCTCTGTTTCACGTCTTGGTACATCTTGGTAGAACCAGGATGCATGGAGTAAGGTGTACTATGAGCTTTGTCTAAAATTTTCTTTCTCAGCTCTTCATCATTGGGGACACAAAGGCGGCTCCCCTGATAAAGAATTCCACTGTCTGATACTCGAAACTCTGAATTTTCTTCTTTCTGTATCCCTTGCTTGATCTTCTGGATATCTGGATCTTCACTTTACTTTCTCTGTATATCCTCAAGCCAGGTAGACTCTAAGATCAATGCAGAGAGTTGCCCATAAACAATTTTCATTCCAAAGTCTGACAACTCTTTTTGCAGTGGTAGGCCTAATGATGACAAAGACATCAGGGATGCACTGGATTTTCTGCTTAGTGCATCTACCACTTTATTAGCTTTGCCTGGGTGGTAGAGGATTTCACAGTCATAATCTTTGACCAACTCTAGCCACCTACGCTGTCTCATGTTTAAGTCCTTCTGAGTGAAGAAGTACTTAAGACTCTGATGGTCTGTGAAGATTCTGCACAAAACTCCACACAAGTGGTGTCGCCAGAGTTTCAGGGCAAAGACCACAGCTGCCAGCTCAAGATCATGAGTGGGGTAGTTCTTCTCGTAGTCTTTGAGTTGCCTTGAAGCATAAGCTATAACTTTTCCTTCTTGCATGAGCACAACTCCTAGTCCCATCTTGGAGGCATCACTGTAGATGTCAAAACTCTTGTCACTAGCTGGAACAGTCAGAATGGGAGCACTGGTCAGTCTCTTCTTCATCTCTTGGAAACTCTGCTCACATTTGTCTAACCACTCAAACTTTTTGTTCTTTCTAATCAGGGCTGTCAGTGGAGAGGCTATCCTGGAAAAGTCCTCCACCAATTTTTTGTAGTACCCAGCTAAACCAAGGAAGCTTCTGATCTCCCTGGCATTCTTGGGTCTACTCCAGTTGTTGACTACTTCTATTTTGGCTGGATCCACTTAGATACCTTCTTTAGAAATTATGTGACCTAGAAACACCACTTGATCTAACCAAAACTCACACTTTGAGAATTTAGCATATAGCTGCTTTTGCTGAAGGGTCTGCAATACTATCCTCAAGTGCTTGTCATGCTCCTCTGGGGTCCTTGAATAGACTAGAATGTCGTCGATGAATACGATGACAAATTTGTCAAGGTATTCTCTAAACACTCCGTTCATTAAGTCCATGAAGACCGCTGGTGCATTAGTCACACCAAAAGGCATGACCACAAACTCGTAGTGTAGGACCCCGCCCCTCCTGCTAAGGCGACGGGGGTTACTTTACACATACATACCTACTTACTACAGTGGAAGTCTTATTTATAGAAATTAAAAACTTTTCTTTTCTTTAAAATTCACCATGACTAATCACCTGGACATATAAAACCACATAGCATACTTAACATGATTTTTAAGTCATAATACCCAAACACATAATTAAATGTCATGGAGTCATAAAGTAGTAACATAAACTAGGCATAGTTCTTATTAAACAAAAGCAGGTCTTTCTCCTTTAGCCAAGCCACTACCACACACATCCTTCTAGCCCCTCCTGCTGCTCCCCTAGTTCATCCATTCCTTGCCTTTATCTGTGGTACAAGAAAGTAAGCTGTGAGCACTCATGGCTCAGTAAGTTTCTTTCCTACTCACAAAAACCATATAGCATATCAAAATCACAAGACATAACGCATGGAGATAATTTCATCATATCATGCAGCATATCATGACATATCGTAACATAATCATAAGGTATCATGGCATAACATAACATGATCATCAAATACACCCTGACATATCATAACATCATCATAAATATCATGGCATAATCATAAGGTATATGCAAGGTGAATTTCTAAACATGTATCATGAAAACATATGCAACATGTCTTTTGAAAACTTATAATATACATACTTAAACATAATCTCAACATAAGGGGGGCCCCGGCTTGTACCACATACATAAATGCGCGCATCCTATGTAGGTCCAAGGTAGCAAGTCTTGAACCCTACAAGGCATACATACTAGGCCCGTTTCTTAGTCCATCGACCTAAGGGCACTTAGGAGCTCATCCCTAACGAGGCCCGTTTCTTAGTCCATCGACCTCGGGGCGCTTATGGAGCCCACCCTTGGTACAAGCCTTAAAAGTAAAGTAGCATGTCATACATATCATAATTCTTAACCTATCATTCATGTCATATTCATATCATGAAGAGTGCTCCTAGTCCCAACTGATAGGGAAGCAACTCTTAGGCATAACATAAAGCATGTATAATTGGGCACACAGCACATCATGAATTTGGGCACACAGCACATCATGATCACATGCATAATTGGGCACACAGCACATCATGAACTTGGGCACATAGCATATCATAAATTTGGGCACATAGCATATCATAAATTTGGGCACATAGCACATCATCATGCATAGGTCATAAGCATACATAAATGAGTATAGCAGCATGGCATATTCTTATCATATCATAAAGCATTGCATGAGAGGCACATGGGAAATCATAATTAGGTCTCTAACCCTAATATCATGTAGTGGCCGAAACATATAGTTGTAGCCTAGGTTAGCAAGCAACATAAAAGCATGTGAACCCTAAACCATTATCATATCCTATATCATAAGGAACACCTTGAGCATGCTTAGTTTGGGTTCTAAGCTTCCTAGGTCTTTACTTATATCATGGCCGAAACTCATCAAGCCTCAAATTAGGTTATAAGCAACATGCAAACATGTAAACCCTAAACTAATGTCATATCATATATCATAAGGAACAACTTGAGCATGTAGTTTGGGTTCTAGGTTCTCTAAGCTTTTAACCTTATCATGGCCGAACCCTAGCAAGCATGATTCTAGGTTACAAGTAGCATGAAAGTGTTGAACCTTAAACCAATATCATAACACATATCATGAGGAACATCATAAGCACATTTAGTTTAAGTTCCAAACTTCCTAAGCCCTTTAATCTAAGGTGGCCGAAACTTGTTAAGCATGGAAACTAGGTTTCTAGTGGCATAAGAGCATGGAAACCATAAACAAATTTCATATCATTTATTACAAGAAACATCATGAGCATATCTAAGTTGGGTTCTAAGTTTCCTAGGCCCTTAAACTAATGGTGGTCGAAACATGTAAGACATAGACTAGTTTTCATGTGACATAAAAGCATGGAAACCCTACACAAATTTCATGGCATTTATTACAAGGAACAACATGAGTAAACTTAGTTTAAGTTCTAAGCATCCTAGGTCTTAAAACCTTGTGTGGCCGAAAGTTATAGAGCATGTAACCAAATTTCTATGCAACAAACAAGCATAAGAACATCAAGTTAGTTTCATATCATTTCATCAAGAAGGTCATGAGCATCTTAGACTTGTTTTAAACTTTCCTAGGCCTCAAATCTTAACATGGCCGAATCTTCATAAGCATGAAATAGAGTTCAAATCAACATATAATCATGGGCATATCATATTAGCTTCATATCTTATCCTAGGGAAATCATGGCATGCTTAGTTTTAGGTTTAAAGCTCTCCTAGGCCCTTAGTTCTACCATGGCCGAATGTTCATGAGCATGAAAAT
The DNA here is from genome assembly GCF_018446385.1 of Zingiber officinale. Classification (NCBI taxonomy): domain Eukaryota; kingdom Viridiplantae; phylum Streptophyta; class Magnoliopsida; order Zingiberales; family Zingiberaceae; genus Zingiber; species Zingiber officinale. The sequence continues at coordinate 20,871,501 of NC_055993.1, forward strand.
GTAGTTCCAATCAACATACAAGTAGGAGAAAATGTTAACAACACCATTATCATAGAGCACATATCATAAGAACAAGGGAGCATGTTTAGTTTGAGTCTTAAGCTTACCTAGTTCTTTTGTTCATGCTTGGCCGAGAGTCTAGGATCATGAATCTAAGTTCTAACTAAACATTCTAGCATAGAAACATTATATTAACCTCCTACCATAAAATACATGTCACAAGAAATATAATGAGCATATCTAGTTAGGTCTTAAAATTCCTTAGATCCTGCTTTTTGTTTTGGCCGAAATTTCCATGAAGCAACCCTAGGTTTTTTTTTTTTTTTTAGAAATCTATCTTCATGAAAACCACATGAGCTATTGTACCACAGGTGAGGGGAAGCTTACATAGTTTTCGCTTGTTGATCCTTAAGGAAGTGGTACCCTTGTGAGGAGGGAGGAGAAGTTTCTCTTCCTAGTTTCCCTTTTTATTTTTCTTCTTCTTGTATGAGGTAGACCTTGAGACTCCTTGCTAGTATTTGTTTTCTCTTAGAGAGAAAACCTAAACTTGGCTTTTGGAGATGAGGGAGGAGAGCTCTAGTTCTCGGTGGAGAAGAGAAAGAGGATGAGGAAGAAGAAGATTTAGAATTTCCCTTTCTCTTTTCTCCTCTAATCCTTTTTATTCATCATGGGAAGGATTCTTGTCCCCATTCATCCCCCCCCCTTTAACTTCTCTTTAATTCCCACGAAAATGAGAAGGGAGAGAGGAGAGGAAGGCAATTCACCTTTTGCTTGCTTCTTCTCTTAACCAAGAGGAAGAGGAGATAAGCCACTTGGTTTTCTCTTGCTCTTTTCTTAGTTTTCTTTTATTTTCTCCTCACCTTTAACTAAATTTTTCATTCCTTCCTATCCAAATATTATTCATTATCCTAGTGGTTATCATACATCAATTTATCTTCATTATTTGTGGGAGGTGCAAGGTTCAAACCTTGACCTCACCTCTTCTTATTTCTATTATTTCTTTTTTATTGCTCTTACTTTCATGCTCTAAAGAAAATACTATCCATATACTTATCTTATAATTTCGTGGGTGTTACACGTAGTATCCGTATCTGGTCCTGAAAGTCATTCTGGGTATATCCCTTTCTTTCACTTTCAGCTGATGGTACTCAGAGCGCAGGTCTATCTTTGAGAACACTGTTGCCCCTCTCACCTGATCAAATAAGTCGTTGATTCTGGGAAGGGGGTACTTGTTCTTGATTGTCACTTGATTCAGAGCTCTATAATCTATGCACATCCGCATAGATCCGTCCTTCTTCTTGACAAACAACATTAGAGCTCCCCAAGGTGAGTGACTAGGGCAGATGAAGCCTTTGTCAAGCAGCTCCTGAAGTTGCCCTCGTAACTCTTTCAGCTCTGCTGGAGACATGCGGTATGGAGCTTTTGAAATTGGACCGGTTCCAGGAACCAATTCAATCTCAAACTCCACTTCTCTGCTGGGAGGTAGTCCAGGTAGCTCTTCTGGAAATACTTCTGGATACTCACATACTACCTGAACATCCTCCCGCTTGAGTCCTTTCTGTTCTTCTGCATTTACTATGTATGCAAGAAAAACCAACACACCCTTTAGCTAACATCTGGTGAGTTGCTAGAGAAGAGAGAAGTTTCTGGGTCTTCTTCCTTGGTATTCCCGTGAATTCAAAAGGTGGTTTACCCTCTGGACTGAAGATTACTTTCCTTCTGCGGTAGTCTACTGAAGCACTATACTTGCTGAGAAAATCCATACCAAAAATGATATCGAAATCTTGCATGGCGAATACTACCAGGCTAACATATAGTTCTTGGTCTGTAATTCTGACCGGTACAGCTCGAAGTCACTGATTGGACTCCATGACTTCCCCAGAAGGTAGGGGTCATCAAGAACCTGGAGTTCATACTCTCTGTAGGCACCTGTAATTTACTGGCAAAGGGTACTGATACAAAAGAATGGGTCGCCCCAATATCAAATAGTACAGTAGCTAAATGCAGAAAAATAACTACTTGACCTGTTACGACCGTGGAGGCACTAGCAGCTTCCTCTTTGGTGAGGGAAAATACTCGGGCACTATCAAAGGCTGAAAATGGTGGAGCTTCTAACCTTCCTTGACTGATATAGTGTCCCTCTAGTGCTGCTTCCATGTAATGTAACTGTGCAGGCTTGCCTCCATATTGCACTGGCTGTGGCTGAGGCGCTTTGAGCTTGTTAGGACATTCTTTAACCATGTGTCCTTCCTGACCACAGGAATAACATCCAGTCTTACCCAAAAGACAGGCTCCTGGATGTATTCTCCCACATTTGGGATAGGGAGGGAACTTGATCTGCTTGTTTGCTGGTCCTCCCTTCTGGTTACTTCCTGAGTTCCACTGCTTCCTTTTACTACCCTTGCCTTTCCAGTTCTGTTTACTTGACTGAGATTTCTGGCTCCTCGGTGTCTTGTCCTCTATCTTCACTGGCTTGTGCTGCGCTCGTTGTGCCTTGATGTCGTTCAGGTAGTGCTCAGCAATTAATGCCCTACTGATCAACTCTTCACCAGTCTGGGGCCGGTGAGCTCCACTGCTCACATTCAGTGCTATCTGTGGTCTTAGCATTCTGAGCATCAATCTGACTCGCTCCTTCTCTGTACTTACCAACTCTGGGCAGAGACGAGCTAGTCTGTTGAACTTCTTGGCTGCTTCTTCCACTGATAGGTCACCTTGTTTGAACTCTTTAAATTCCTCATAGTGCTTGTTGGTGATCTGTAGGTGAAAGAACTCTTCATAAAACTCTGACTAAAAATCAGCCCAGCTTATCTGATCGGCTGCCCTATTGGTCTTTATCCTCTCCCACCACATACGAGCATCCCCTGACAGGCAGAAAGAGGCGCACTTGACATTCTCAACTTCTGGCCAGTCAAGAAGCTCCATTGTGCTCTCCAGTATTTTGAACCAAGCCTGGGCATCCTAGGGCTCAGTCGTGCCTGAGAAGCTCTCTGGTTTCAGTTTCATCCATTGTATGAGGTAAGCTTCTGGTCTCTGAGGTGCTGTGACGACTCCCAGGGTAGCTGGTGAAACCTCAGTTACCACTGGAGTCTCCGCAGTAACAACTGGGGGAGGGGGAGGAACTGATTGTTGATTTGCCATCAGATTGGCAATTACTTGCTGCTGCTCTACTACTTGTTTCTGAAGTTGAGCAACAACTTCAGAGAGATTGGGCTCAGTTGCTCTGGGCACTTCGTTCTCCTGAACTGGTTCCTCCGAGCGGTATGGGAACGTCCTCTTCTTGCCATATAATTATGCAAAGAAAAGGCTTGATATCTGGTCTATCCTTTCTAAACATACATATATACAAATAAAGAAAAGAGAAACAAAAACTTCTATCTTACTTAAGCACTCATAAGCAAATACTATGTACTGCAGTTAATAATAAGGAAAGTAATAAAAGAAAGAACTTAAATACTTTCTTACTTGAAGACAGCAAGGGTGATGCTGATGTGTGTGTGATGCTGGAGAATGGGAACTGCTCTGATACCAACTGTAACGACCACCCTTCTTACTATACTATACTACTCTCTAAGGAGGACCGTTACTTAATTACTAACTCTACTTACTAGTGTTGCCTATGCTATTATTAGCAACACTTAGATTTATCACGGCCCCAGAGAAGTTCCTACCGAAAAATTTCGACAGCATCTCCCCTGTACAGGTGACAATATCTTAAATACAAACACTATATACATCAGCCACAGGCGGCTGGAACATATATCAAACAACTCACGCAGTAAATAATCCAAAACAAAAGAGAACTATACCTGAAATCATCACACAAGATCACAATTCATCTACTATGTCCAAATTACATCAAGATAACATATACCATCCCGAATACTTCTAAAATAGCAAATGGAAAAGAAAACTAAAAGAAACTCCTTTCTAGTCCCAAGGCTTCCATAGTCCAGGCATCGCACATCCACCACACATCTCCTTGTCACCTTCCTTTTCACTATAGCTTCCCTTTACCTTTATCTACAGTAGGAGGAAATGTAAACTATAAGCGAATTGCTTAGTAAGCGCTATCTAACTCACAAAAACTCGATAAGCATGTATATAACAAAAAGAAACATGCTAAAACTGAATGCTTAAGAAAAAAAACTACTCATGCTCATCTATTAGCAATAAATCAAACTAACTGAAATACTAACATGTAAAGCTACTCATGCTATACAAGAATAAAGATGGAATCATCTAGAAATAAGACTAATTATGCTTAACAAACTCATAAGGAAAACAAATGAAAACTGATACTGTGTGTTTAGAATTAAAAGAGCTACACTTGCTAATCCTAAACATATATGAAGCTTGTTTCATTTGTCCCAAATACTTATGGTCTTATACTTGTAGTCTTACACTTAGAAATTATTATTTAATTTAATTTGATTTCTCTTTCTCTTGTCTTGTCTTTTCTTGGGCCCAAGCTTAGTACCAAATGTGCGCTCCATAATAGAGACTGAGGTATCGAGCCTCCAGTCCTATGAGGGTAAAGACCTTGGTCTTACCAGGGCCAAGACCTTGGAATTGGTCACCTGGATTTGTTTAACGACAACCTTGGAAGTCGGGTACTAGCCTTTTTAAAAGATTTACTTGTTATCCTTTCTTCTCTAGACCCTGGTCTTTTCTCACTTATAGATACTCATATCTTCTAAAGGATTTAATAGGACATAATCATTCCACTGAAATACATGACTACTCATGTATGTTAAAACATATAGAAAACTAACTGTATGCTTCAACTTAAAGAGCTATTAAAAGCAAAGGAACACATACATGCATATGTATCAAAGAAACTTAAATCTGCATATTAACTTATCAAAATCCTACTTAATTTTGCATATTAACTTAAATCTGCATATTAACTAACTGTATGCTTTGGAGGTTGGGTTAAACATGTGTATCAAAGGAACACATACATGCATATTAACTTAAATCTGCATATTAACTAACTGTATGCTTTGGAGGTTGAGTTAAACATGAATAAGCTTCTAATCTTCTAAGGGAAAACAACTAGAGACATAACCCAAATTGTAATGCAACATTCACATACATAACTCTTTTAAAACAGAATATAAACCTCCTCTTATCATGTTCGAATTATGCAAAGTCTTTCACCTACTTTGAGCATTAACATGGTTGTAAATATGCGCCATTCATATAAAATTGAAACATGATATCTTAACAAGGAAAACAAGCCTAAATCCCTTCAAGCTTCCAAGAATCCAATAGCATGCATAGTATATAAACTAATCCAAGGTACTAACATAATTAAAACATAGGAGCAAATCTGAATTCTTTAAACTTAACCTAATCTACAGCCAACATACAAATCCAGAACACTTAGCACCACGAAAAGGAGTATTTGCAAGACTAAACAAAACAACTAAGAAGATTCTCGTATCAATCCCTTTTGAGACTCACGGCAGGGAATTCAAAAGAACCCACTGTCCCTTTCAACAAGTTCCGAAAAACAAAGAAAACTAACAAGAAATCCGAAACTACTCCTACCACAGGTGAGAAGCAACTTACTCCTTGTTCTTGCACTTACAACTGAGAAGAGGTCCTAGGGGTTCGGGGAGATGAAGATCTCGGTGGCTCCTTTGTGTTTCCGAGCTCCCTTCGTCGAGGTGGCCACTCACGGGTGAAGACCGGCCAGAAAAAGCCTTCGCCGGCGCCGGAGAAACCTTTGCTTGCCGCTGTGATTTCATCCGAGAAAGGGAAACGCCGTCGCTCGCGAGGAGGAGATGGAAAAGGTAGGTAGGTTTTCGGTGAGAAAGGGAAAACTTAATCCCTTTATAACTAGGTCTAATTCGGTTCCAATTATAACTTAAATACTATTAGGTTTGTGTTTTACTAAGAAACCCGCGACTGGTCTGTTTGTTAAGCGAATCTCTGCTTAACCCGAGGTTTCCGGTTCAAACCTCGGCTTAGACATTTTTTGTCGAAATTCCTTTCGTCTAGTAAAAATACCAAACGACTTCCAAAAATTATGTAAAAATACTCTAAAAATTTGTAAAAATCTCTAGAATATTTTAAAAGCATTTCCAAATATTTTTAAGGACATTTAGAAATTGAAATAGGGAAAATTGGGTCATTACAAGACATGAGCTTATGTTTAGTTGAGTTACATAGCTTGGGCAATATTACGTGCTCGATCAGGCTTTTGCCTATTAAGTATATGCAAAACTTATTTGTTTTTTATTTAACTAATGATATACTTCGAGCTATGTAAGGCTAGATGCCTCAAATGCAATCAATATGTTATAATCAATCAAACCCTTTTAACCTAGGCTGATACTAACCTATCTTTTATAAACATATTAACTCAGTCGGTATTGGTCTATCTTTTATAGACATGTTATCCCAACCGATATTAGTCTATCTATTATAGACATGTTATCCTGATCGATATTAGCCTGTCTATTATAGACATGTTATCCTGACCAATGTTAGCCTATCCTTTATAGTTATATTAATTCAGACAGTGCTTCACGCATGACTGACTCTTATTACTATTTTTTATTTTTTTGTCTTCGACCCGGGATCTGTCAAACCTAATCCATCCTTCTTTATTACACACAGATTCGATTATGATTGGCTTTTCAACGATAAGAGAATGCTGGAGGAGCACGACGAGGTGCCACCAACCCCTACATGATTCGATTCGTCGTGTCCATCATAAATGGCCATTTATGGTCATATGACGTGTGTCTTTTCTCATCTTCTTTGTAACACCAGCGTCTGCACGCTTCTATAATCAATGGTGTCTGTTGAAAAAAGGTATTCTAATCTGACGGTTACTATATGTTCTTTCAACCCTAAACCCTTCATCTTCTTGTCAACTTTGTCCCTTTTTCCTTACCTTAGCATTTCTTCTTTGCTGCAATCTTTGATCAATCCCCGCGCTCACCGTCTTCTAGTGACCTTTTCTCTTAACTCTAGTAAGTAACTTGTTGTTCTGTTAACCCTTACTTCTACCATGGCTGAAGAAGCGGTTGCCCCCTTGTATGTTCAAATTGCATCCTCTTTCAACAAGGATGTTAGGCTTGCTATTCGCAGACAATATGAAATCCCTAGAGAATATGGCATCATAATTCCTAAACCAGATGAGCATCCTCACCATCCCCCTTCTAACTGCGTAACTTTCTTTAGGGATCAGTTGATAGGAGGCTTAAGGTTTCCCATTCCCCCTTTTCTGATCGATGTAAGCCAATACTTTGACATTCCTCTTTAACAATTTGTGCCTAATGTCTTTCATTATTTGTGTGGCATATACATGTTGTTTCATACATTCAATATTCCTCCTACTCCTCAAAATATTTTCATGTTTTCTTATCCAAAGGTGGTAGAATCAGGTGTTTTTATTTTCCAATCTCGGACTAAGATGGTCCTTTTTGATGATATGTCTTCTTCTCTTAAAGCCTGGAAATCTCGCTTCTTCTTTATAAAGTTTTTGGGACCTATTCCTTGGTCCTATGCTTAGAGATCTTCTTTACCTCCTTTACTTGATATCAAGGAGTTTCATCTTCATCCTTCTTTTCCTCTTTATTGTGAAAAGTTGCCATGTCGTCGCCTTTCTATCACTAAATGGATGCAGAGAGATTTTCTGTATCTATTTGGTTTGAGCCCGATCAATTTTAAGATACACGGCTCCTTAGGTAAAGTTATGTTTCTTCTTCTATCAATTTTTACTAACTAAAACATTTCTTCTATTTTGTGTAGTGGCTGATTTTTATGCTGCTCTGATTGATGAAAAGCTATGTCTGGAAGAGGTCGAACTTCACGCTAAAGAGCAAGAGCTTCTTGCTACACTTAATCCACCATCTTCAATTGGAGTTTTGGTTCCTTTTGTCGAAGCTTCCAGCTCCCAGGTGATCCATGAGGTTTCTGAGGGCCTTTCTGCAGAAACTTCTGTTGTCCCTTTGCTAGCTGCTTCTTCGTTAGAGGCTGCTGCTTCCTCACCTGTCGCTTCCCTACCTATTACCGAGCTTACATCCCCTGTAAGCTTAGAAAAATCCCTTGCTGAGGTTACCCCTGGCAAACGGCCAGGACGCAAACTCACTAGAGCTCCCCCTTCCAAAAGGAGACTTATTCTTTCTGATTTAGAATTAGTTTCAGAAGGCTTTGCTACTACCATCCTTCCTTCTGCCAAGTTTACTCTGGTTGATCTCTATCCGTCCCTTGTTTTTCCTTCCTCTCCTTCCTCCAGTCATACTGCTCCTGGTAGTACCTCTTTTACTTTTCCCCTATCTCTTCCAGAATCCGGGTCTTTGCCTTCTTCATCCTCTTCTTATTTGGTTTTTGCTCCCCCTTCCATTCCAACCTCTTCCTTTTCTATGAGTTCTTCTTCTGTTCCCATCCTCCCAGTATTGTTGGGAGGTTCTTTCACCACTGCTTGGGAGGAAATTCGCCCCCTCTTTGAAGAGCCTACCCCTCCCTAGATATTCGATCAATTTTCCCATGAGGAAACCAAGGTATTTTTATTACTACTTCTTTATTATTTATTCTTGACTATTTTATGACCCATTATTATATTCTTAGCGATGGATGACCAATATGGGTCGGGCTCGACTAATGAACAACTTATATCATGAGAATGAGAAGCTTAAACAACAGGTTGCTAAGATATCCTCTGCCACACTTTCAGAAGAATCTAAGAAACAGTATGAAGCCCAAATTAAGAGCCTTCAATCTCAGTTTAAATCGGCTACAGACCTCAACACTGAATTATCTTCCAAACTAAAGAAACAGATTGCTGAGACAAATAAACTGAAGTCTGATTATGAGTCTGCCTTAGCTGACAAACTCAAAACTTTACATTTGAAAGACGATGAAATAGCTTCTCTAAACGTCTCCTTGAACACAGTTAAAACAGAGGTCTCCACTAAAGATGCTGAATTGAAGACCTCTCAAACAGCCTTAGTTGTTTACAAAGCTGGTGAAGATGATCGTTTCAAGGAGCGAGCCACAATCCTAATTAGATCTACTGAGTTCAACAGGCTAATTGTAAAAATCTATTTTGACAGCTTATACTGCCAGAGCTGAGGGAGCTGTTAAGCAGTTACAGGAGCAAGGCTTCCTATCTCGTGATTCTCCTCCTAACTTTTTGGATCGACGCAAGCTAATTGCTAATAGGCCTGACGATCTGTTTCCTCAATTATCTATAGAGTAACCTTTTTTACTTTAATTCTGATTATTGTAAAGTTAACTATGACTTGCTATGACAATTCTTATCAGAACTGGTCTATTTGTGAGAGGTATTAATCTTTTTGTGTTAATGAGTTCACCTAACCACTTGGTTTGTATGCTTATTTCATGCTTTCATTTTTTTGTATTTATACGTTTAAAATTATCCTTCCTCTATTATCCAACTTGTTCTTTTTATTTACAGTGATTTACTACTTTCTTTTTAAATTTATCTCCTTTTTGTAATTGGCTTCCTTTTATTCCCCTTATCCTGGCATGCCAAATATTGCTCGATCTATTACTGCTAGCTAACTATATTTAAATAAGGTTCTAATTTCTGATCAGTACACTATAATACCCTCAATCTCGATCGGGCTATTATAACCGGCCGATTTACCACTATGTTTACAAATACCGTCCGATATTTTATACTTGACTAGATTTCGTCCGATCTAATATAGTACCTTAAAATACCATCGATCTTGACTGGTTTACTACAACCGGTCGATTTATTATTATGTTTACAATGATCGCCCGATATTTTATACTTAACCAGTTTTCATCCGATTTGGTATACTCGTACGAGATTATTGTTTAGTCAAACAAATAGTCCTGAGCTACTCAATCGTCCTTATACCCGACCAATTTTACTCATACCCCTTTGATTCTTTAAGAATCAAGTGCAAAGAGAGAGAAACACTTGTCTCGTTTTCTAAGGATGATTGCTAAGCTTACCCTCCTTTCCTTGGGATCCGGCCTTCTTTTTGAATTTGATCTCCTTCTTTGAGGACATCCCCTTTCTATGGCAGTTATGATTCCGTGTATTCTTCTTTATTGAGTTTATACTTTTTATTTTCCTACCCTCTTTTATACCTAAGTTATGCACGAATTATCATTGACTTTTGGGTTTCTCCTTTTTCCAGTTCTTCTTCCATCTTTATTTAAGGGTTTTTGGTCTAAGGCATAGAGGAAGGGCAAAGGTTTAAGACGCTTTCTTTTGCTCCCCGACTATTCCTTCTTCTTCCTTTGTTCACCTTCCTTCTGCTATTCAACCATGGACACTCCTTCCCCAGCGTGGTTTCTTTCATGTGCTTCTAGCCTTATCGATTCAGAAGAAGTGGAATTGCGAGCGAACTATGGTTTTCCTTCCTATATGGTTCGCCCTACTCCTCAGAATAGTCCGCATCTTCCTTCTTTAGGAAGTATATCGATCTTCTAGGCTCAAGCTTGACAAGGTTTCCGATTCCCCCTTCATCCCTTTTTCGTTGATGTTAGTATCTATTTCAATATTCCCCTTAATCAGCTTATTCCTCAATCTTTTTCCATCCTTGTGGGTTTTGTTGGGGTATCTAAACTACTAGATTTTCCTTTATCCCCTCACCTTTTCCATCACTTCTTCATTCCCCAACAAATAGACATTGGTATTTTTAAGTTTTGGTCTTGCCCTAAAGCTATTTTGTTTAGTGGGATTCCTCCTCAAGAGAAATGACATCACAAATTTTTCTTTATGCGTCTTCCTTCTCCCCCTCCTTTTCCTATTGCCTGGATATACGATCTCCCCCCATTTCCTAACACTGACAACCTCCTCACTGATCCCTCTGTCTCTTTCTCCTTATCCAAGCTAAAGGGCGTTAAATTTTGCTTACCGACCTTGATTGTGGAGGGTCTAATGTTTTCCTTTGGAATAAGCCCCATCGTGTTAGGATGTATACTAAAAGTCTAGCTTTTGGTATAAACATTTATCTAGAAATAAGAATCACATTGGTCAAATGTCTACATTTATGATAAATGTAGTTGTTCATTTAATTTATATTGTAGATAACATGGTGTGTGGTGTCACACACAGAGGATCATGTTATCAGTACCTTATAAATTATAAATAGTAGCTCACGACCAAGATGGAAAGGAACAAACCATTGGAAGGTCGTAGTGTAATTAGGTATTAGTTTATCTTAACTATATAATTACACTAGTACACTTAGAGTGTATTGAGTAGGACCATTAGAGGTCGTTTCTTTTTATACTGACTTTATAAAGGAACAAAGACCTCAGTTATTATGGAAGTGTGTGCTCTTAATCCTAATATAATAACAATCACATATATTTGATATTTATTTCTTTAATTTATCAATGGGTGAGATTTAGTTCGATAAATCAATAAGCCCGATAAGTTGGGAAATGATATCACTTATAGAGTGTGTTGTTGATTATAGAAGGAAACTGTGTCCTAGTAATCTAGGTTGAGAATGTCCCCAAGAGGAGCTCATAAGGATTGTCATGTTAAACCCTGCAGGTGGACTTAGTCCGACATGACGATGAAGTTGAGTGGTACTACTCTTGGAGCTAGATATTAATTAAGTGAGTTGTCAGTAACTTACTTAATTAGTGGACATTTGTTATCTTAAACACAGGGAGACTAACACACTCATAATAAGAAGGAGCCCAAAATGTAATTTGGGATTGGTGCGGTAGTTCAATAATAGTTCTTTAGTGGAATGAATTATTATTGATGAAATTAAGTTGTGTGTTCGGGGCGAACACGGGATGCTTAATTTCATCGGAAGACCAAAACCAATTCCTCCTTTCGGTCCCTATCGTAGCCTCTTGTATATAGAGATTTATACCCACCACATACTCACCTTCTTACCCATCCAATGGGGCCGGCTAAGCTAGCTTGGAACCCAAGCTAGGGCCGGCCAAGACTAAGTGGATGAGCCAAGTTGGTGGCCGGCCAAAGCTTGGGTCCCAAAGGTGGCCGGCCACTAGAGTATTAAAAGGATTTTTATTAAAATTATTTCTTATGTTGATATCAAGGTTTAAAAATTAAAAATTTCCTTTTATAGCTTTCTACAAAAGATTAAGAGAAGAGATTAATCTCTTTCCTTATTTGTAGATTAAAAGGATGGTTTTAATTTTTGGTAAAAACTTTCCTTATTTGTAAATCATCTACATGTTTAAAAGAGAGTTTAAAATTTGAAATCTTTCCTTATTTGTTGATTAAAAGGTGGATTTTAAAGTTTAAGAAAACTTTCCTTTTTAACCATGTTCATGATTTAAAAGAGAGTTTAAAAATTAAATATTCCCTTTTATAAGTTTCTACAAAAGATTAAGAAAATATTTGATATCTTTCCTTATTTGTTGATTAAAAGAGATTTTAATTTTTAGAGATAACTTTCTTTTTATCCACATGTTTAAAAGAAAGATTTTAATTTATTAAATTTCCTTTTTATAAACCAATCATGAAGGGATAAAAATTATTAGAGAAATTTTATTTTAAAATTTCCGGAAACAAATTAGGAAGGTTTTAATTCTTGATTGAATTAAATTTCCTTTGCTTAGATTATTGTGGCCGGCCATGTTGATTAATAAAAGAGAAATTGATTTTATATCAATTAAATTTATTTTTCTTGGTAAAGGAATTAAGGAAGTTTTTATTAAAATTTCCTTATTTGCCAAGACCAAGGATTATAAAAGAGGAGGTAGAGGTGCCTTCATGATAAGAACTCTATTCTATTTTCTCCCTCTTTTTCTTCCTTGGTGTGGCCGGCCATCCTCTCCTCCTCTCTTCTCTTTGATGGCCGAACCTCATCCTTCTTGTGGAGATTCATATGGTGGCCGGATCAAGTTTAGAGAAGAAGAAGAATAAGGAGAGAAAGAAAGCTTTGTTTCTAGCATCCCCTGGAGCATGGTGGTGGTGGCCGAACCTCTTCATCCTAGGAGAAGTTTTGATGGCCGAAACTTGCAAGGAAGAAGAAGGTGCTTGGTGGTTCTCATCTCGGAAGGTCGTTGCCCACACAACGTCTGAGGTTAGAAGAGGAACACGGTAGAAGACCTTGAGGTTTTTGTTTGCAAAAGAAAAGGTATACTAGTATTTAATTTCCGCATCATACTAGTTTTATTTCTTTGTAAAAATACCAAATTCAAGAGGCATGCGATTCTAGTATTTCGAATTTGTTTTCGATGTTGTGTTCTTTTGTTTTTTCTTTTCCTTGTGATTTGATTGTTCTTTTCGGTTGACCTAAAGTTATTTAAGGAAATTAAATATTAGCTTTCCTTAAAAGGCTTTGTCTAGGCGGTGGTGGTTGTTCCCATATCCAAGAAGGCCATGTGGCTCGCCATGCAGTCCTAGAAGCTAATTTTGGAAATTAATATTTAATGAAATTAATAACCTAGGTGATTTGGATCGAAAGTGTTAAGTTCCGCAGGAGATCCAAGTCTAAACCTAAAAGAACAAATAAATTAAACTTTGGATCAAACATGTTAAGTTCCGCAGGCGATCCAAGTTTAATTTAAAAGAGCACATGGTAGCTAGGAAAAGGTTCAGACCTTTGTACAAAATTTTTGTACAGTGGAACCATTAGGCTTTCCGAGTAGCAACCAACACATCGAAACCCCCTTGGAGGTCTCTTTTGATATGTTTAGATATTCTTGACTATGTTTATTACTCATTTGTTAATTATTTTCTATAATAACGCCTAATTCTCATATTTCAGCTAATGCTCTTCTACCTGCTTTCATGTACAAGAATACAACTATGACCAAGTCTTTTTTGAATAAACTTGGAGAAAAATTGCTACAGGCTCATCGAGCTAATCCTACTACCTCTACTCTGGGTTTGTTATCTAAGGAGGAACAAGCAGTGGAAGCTCTTGCTTCCCTGGAAGAGGAAGAGGAACAACCTTTTGTTGCCATACACAAGAAGCCCAGGCTTACTATAGAGGTTCCCTTTCGTGATACCTTTGGTACATTTGTGTAGATGCCCATTGTTCCTTTAGCTATTTCTTATGAGAGAGGTAAGACACCAATGCTCCCTACCCACATTATCTCCAACCTTTCTCTTAATATGATGAGACCGGGTCTACTTATTCCTTCCTCTTCTACTATTATTTCAGTTGCTTCTGCCTCCCAAGTGGCTACTACTGCTTCTGCATCCTCTCAACCTCTTCCTTTGGCTTTATCTCCCCTGGCCTCTGGACCATGAGCTAAAAGAACACGCTGCAGAAGATCCTCTCCGAGTCCATTGCCATCAACTGTTGTGCCACAACAACTGACTCCACTCTCCTTGCTTTGCCATCTTCCATTCCATCTGGCTCTTCCTTTGTTGCTCCCAGTTCTACTACTTCCTTCCTTTCTCTTCCTTCTTCTTCTACTCGGCCTCCTTCAACTTCTGTCCCTACTTATCTTTTTAGGCAAGCTTTTGGTATGCCCTCTCAATTGGGACAAACCTCGAATCCTCCTAATTTGGGCTCTATACAGCTTCAGGGCCCATTGGCCGAATCTTGGCTACATAGCCAAGAGCTATTAAAGGGCATGAGTATTTCAAGTCGCGTTGACAGTCACAGCCGTCAAGCTGTTGCTATAAGCATTTTTAACTATATGTTATTAACTTCTTATTATTCCCTCTAACTACGTTATTATTTTGTTTAGTTCTTTGCCTCAAGTTTTCATCTAGAGCAGCTGTTTATTACTTTGGAAAGGGATAATATCAAATTAAGGGCTCAAGTAGAGGCATTGAAAACCACTCTCCCTCCTTCTCATATTGATCTTACTCAATCACGAGAGAGGATAGCTTTACAGACTCAACAATTAGAGGCTATAAAGAAGACTGCAGTATAGACAACAGTTATTAGAAAACAAAGAGCTTGAAAGGAAAACTTTGGAGTTACAAGTGGATCGGTTAAACTCCCGCCTCCAGGTGGAAACTGCTTTGAAAGATAAAGCTACTTCAGATGTTTCTCATAATAACACTGTTTTAGAGAAAGTGGAGAGGCTTCACAATATCTTTCTTTATGAGCAGGCTCAAGATTCAGTATCAAAAGAGTTTGCTCTTCTGCAAGAGCAAGAACAAAGAAAGGCTCAGGATGCAGAGATATCCTCACTCCAAAAGGAACTAGAGCAGCTCAAATTAGAAAGAGACACTTTCAAATATCAAGCTGCTAAACTACAAGTCGAATTTTAGCATTATAAGGAGCATGAGGAAGACCGATGGGAGAATAGACGCCTAACTTATCTGAGGTCTCTGGAGTTTATTGGCGAATATATTCTTCTAATCATAGGGACTCTAAATCATTCTGTGACCGGGGTTATTCAGCAACTAAGGGAAGGTGGTTATCTATCTCGCGAACCCCCCTCTCAATTCATAAATCGTCGCAGACGTAACCAGTAATTACCCGAAAATTTGATGAGCCACTTTAAATGAACATAATTGTGTATTTGTAAAAGACTTGTAATCAAGTACTTGCAATTTTTGTAAAAATTTATACTTACCTATTTTTTCGACCTTTATTATCTGGCTGCTGCTTCCTGAGAATAAGTACTACCTTGCTCAAAAGCTTTTCCTGTTGTGGTATCTTAATTGATCATATGGCTTTGAACAATAAGGCTTTCCATAAACTCCTTGATCTTTATTCAGGTATGACTATATATAAAGAATTCCAAAGACCTCAGTGCTTCCGAGAGACGTGTAATCCGGAGTAACTTTATATAAAAAACTCCATAGGATTTATGTGTTCTTGGTTGGGCGTACAATTCCGAGCGATTTTAAATAGAGAACTTCATATGATTGTGACTTCTGATGGGAAATGTAATTTTGAAGGATTATATATATAAAGAATTCCCTTGAAACTTTGAATCCTGGTCGGGAGTGTAATACCGAGTGATATTTATAAAGAAATCTAGATGACTTTGAATCTAGGCCAAGCATATAATCCCGAACGATTTAATATGAAGAATTTCATCAACCTTTGAGTTTTCAGTTGGGCGTGTAATCCCGATTAATTTGAGTCAATAGAGTCCTGTGCTATATCATATTTTGATCAGGTACTCAATCCTGCATGACTTTGCTAATGATAGTTCAATGTCTCTGGTTCCTCTCAGGAAGGCCCATCCGAGTTACTTTAAGAGATTTCCCGATCGATTATGTTTATGCTAGTTTAAAGTCTCTGGTTCCTCTCAAGAAGACCCGTCCGGGTTATTTCAGGAGATTTCCCAATCGACTATGTTTATACTAGTTTAAAGTCTCCGGTTCCTCTCAAGAAGACCCGTCCGGGTTTATTCAAGAGATTTCCCGATCGACTATGTTTATGATAGTTTAAAGTCTCCGGTTCCTCTCAAGAAGACTCGTCCGGGTTTATTCAAGAGATTTCCCGATCGACTATGATTTGAGTGGAACTAAAAATGCTTTCACTAACCTTGTGATGGTTTAATGTCTTCGAGATTCCTTAAGGAAACCTGATCGGTCACTTCTTAAAGATCCCAATTGACGGCCGCTTGAGCAGAATAAAAATGTTTGCCCGATAATCACCATGTTGTTTAAACCGTATCTAATTTTCAGGCGATACTTGGCCTACATTGTATTTACCAAATTTAATGAAGTACATAAATTATGAGCATACTTGTTATCTGTTCGTAGGGCCGAACGGAGGGAAATTGCTTAAAGTAAACTTGATTTGTTCTTTTGGATGTGATAAGTTTCACGCGATTAGGTGATTGGAATATACTGAGGAGGCATTAGTCCGCTCGTTCAGGAATATCTATATTTCTCGAGCGATATAATTTTGTTAAGTTCGGTAGGGGTGTAAATGATTTGCACTCCATGGGCGCTCGAGAATTCTTTCTTCTGTGTCTTGGAGATAATATGAGCCTGATGCCAATTTTTCTACCACCTTGTAGGGTCCTTCCCATTGTGGTGCTAATTTGTTAACATCCCCAGTGGGCTTGGTATGCTTCCATACTAGATCCCCCAGTTGAAAGAATCTCGGGATGACTCTCCTGTTATAATTTTGTCTCATTCGTTGTCAGTATGATATAAGACGAGTTGTAGCTTTGTCTCAAATTTCTTCTATCAGATCTAGCTCCATAAGTCATCTACATGCATTGTCGTCGTCATATAGTTGTCTTCTGTCGGATTCTACTCCCACCTCGATAGGAATTACAGCTTCTCCTCCATAAACCAGTTGGAAGGGAGTAATCCCTATAGCTTCTCGAGGTGTAGTACGATATGCCCAAAGAACACTGGGCAATTCATCTACCCAGCTGCCTCCGACATGGTCCAGTTTAGTTTTTAGACCTCTTATAATCTCTCTGTTGGTTACTTATGCTTGACCGTTACTCTGTGGATATACCATAGAGGTGAATGCTTGAGTAATTCCGTAGCTTTTACACCAATCTAAGATTCTGTTTCCTTGAAACTATCTTCCATTATCAGAGACTAATGTTGGTGCAGGAAGCATCCGACGATCGAACCTAAGTTTTGATAATGGCAAAGGGATTCAAAGTTAAGATTCTCTGTCATCTAACATGTTGAATGAGTGTTTCAGGAAAGTCCTAACTGCGGTTAGGAAGGTGAAAACCCTAGAGGGTGGTAACCCTAGGTCCTAGGGGGCAGTAACCCTAGGTGGAGAAAAGTCCTAGCTGCGGTTAGGCAAAGGGAAAACCCTAGGGGGTGGTAACCCTAGGTCATAGGAGTTGGTAACCCTATGCGGAGAGTCTTGGCAGGTCGATGGCTTCAGGCAAAAGTCCTAGGGGGTGGTAACCCTAGGTGGAAAGTCCTGGTGTCGCGAACCAGGTGAAAGACTGGACTAGCCGGGGAAGCGGATGTCTAGCAGAAAGTTCGGAAGCATCGAGTGCTGAGCAAAAGTCCAGTCGATCTGGAGGATCGACTGACAACAGGTAAATCTCCTGAGTGGAGTAGGTGAGGACGCGTTCCCCGTAGAGGGAACAGTAGGCGTCGGGTCGACCTAGGGTTTCCGGTTGGAAACCCGAAGTCAGACTCGGACAGTCCGGAGACTGTCTATACTTCTTTTATAATGTCTATTGTGCTAACTTTGTGTTGCAGGATAGTGTTTGAGACTAACGCATCTTGCAGGAGCAAAGGAGCAACCTAAAGCCTCGGATGAACAGTGTCCGAGGCGCCTCCATGGAGCTTGGAGGCGCCTCGGGTGCAAAGGCTGAGCTGGCTGCGAAGCACCATTGGAGGCGCCTTGGAGAAGGCAGAAGGCGCCTTGAGAGGGATATAAGGCGCCTTGAATGGATGAAATTCGACTAGGTCAGTTTTGATCCACGCGGAAGACCGGGCAGCATGGAGGCGCCTTGAACAGCCTTCAAGGCCCCTTGAACACCCTTTATAAGGGGGTTTCGACCAGCACTTCAGACGAACGAATTCCAAGTGATCTTTCATCAACGTGCTGCTCCAAAAGACTCTCCGAAGTGCTGCTACAATTGCCCGACGACCTGAAGCTTCAGAATTAGCATTTCTTGTTGTCGGTATAATATTTATAGCTTTTATTTGTACTCATAATTGCAATCTTTTAACGAGCTTATAGTTGTTGCCCACCGGAAGCGATCAAGGATCGCGGCCCTTCGAGTAGGAGTCGATCAAGGCTCCGAACGAAGTAAAAATCCTCCTGTCTCTGTGTTTGTTTTGTTTTATTCCGCTGCTTAATTACTCCGATAATTCTTACGATTTCGATAATCGAACAAAATAGCCACGAGCGCTATTCACCCCCCCCCTCTAGCGCTTCTCGATCCAACAATTGGTATCAGAGCGGGGTCGCTTCGAATAGGTGAAACCACCATTCAAGCATTTCTTTTGTGGCTTTTTCGTCTTTATAGGGTAAAAATAAAACCTTACGCCTTTCGTTTTATCCCTCCAAAATTATTTTCAAAAAATTCATTTTCATCCTTTCACGGTTTATTAGTATTGATAAAATATTGAATTTGGCAAAATTTGAAATAATATTTTTAAATATTTTTTAATAATATTTTATTATTATTTTATTATTTTTTCTCGAAACTTGTGAACTTCTATTTCTATCCTTCCATACCGCACTGCTAATCCAGGATCAAGTCCTGGTACATTTTTTTTTGCTATTTTTGTGTGCAAGGTTCCTTTAAAATGGTATTCCAAGAAGGATTCTGCACCGTCCGACTGCCGCTCTTTTCTGGCGAGAACTTTGGATATTGGAAGAACCGGATGGAATACCACCTCAAGACGCAAGTCGAGATGTGGATCATCATCCAGACCGGACTCGAACTTCCACGTGACGTCAATGGAAAACTTATCTCATGCATCAACTGGGATTCTAGCACAATGAGAAAAGTTGAAGCCGATGCCAAAGCGACCTGCATGCTACAATGCTGCCTAACCGATGAAGAACTGAACCACATCGGTCCCTTCGCAAGTGCAAAAGAGTTGTGGCAAAAATTGATTGAACTACACGAAGGTACTTCCGACGCTCAAGTAAGTAGGCATAATTTAATAAAAGATTTATTTGAATTAGATGAGCAGAATAATACTACTTCGACCGAGGAAGGTATTACGATGGTTGCAGGTACAAGTAAGACAGAGGAAAAGATATGGTCCGACTCTTCAGATGAATCCGGGTCCGACGAAGAAGAACCAACGAGCTTCCTCGCTCTACCAGTACTAGCAACCGTGGTGGAAACTGAGTCCGAGTATGAGTCAAAAACCGAGAGCGAATCCGAGACTGAGTCTGATCGAAGCCACGAATCCACATTCGTTTCCGAAGGACCAAAATCCACTGTAAGTTCACTACTCGCAGAATTTCAATTAGATAACTTGCATGACTTATTACCTTACTTAATAAAAAAGTTGGCTAAATCCAACGTCCGGGTTAAGTCCTCCAAAAGGAGGTAACAGCCCTTAAGGAAGCGACTGACTCGAGCTCTTTAACTGAGTCAGTTCAAATTGGAAGTTCAACTCAAGTCCAACATCTTGAGGAATAAAATTCCAATTTGAAAGCTCAAATTAAAGAACTCAAGGACATGTTGGAACAGTTCACCTTGGGCTCTAAGAATCTGGATCTGATTCTTGTAAAACAGCGAGCCGTTTACAACAAAACTGGACTTGGATTTAAAACTAAAATAAAATACAAATCATATTTATCGCTAGTTAATAGAAATAATAGAAAATTTGTCCAAGCATGGGTGCCAAAATCCAACTTGGTTAATCAAGTTGGAACTGGTCACTATTGGGTCCCCAAGGATCAAATCTATTACCTTGATAGACCATATCGAGGCTATGATCCAGGAGGAGCTAATAGAAAAATAATATTAAGAACATAATTCAAATTAAATTTGAAATTAAATTCAAAATTCAAAATTAAAAATTAAAAATTCAATTAAAAATTTAATTAAAAATTTGAAATTAAATTAAATTCGAAATTCAATTCGAAATTAATTCAAAATTAAAAGTAAATTTCAACTTAAGTTAAATAAAAATAGATGGAGGTTCCAGACTCGCTACACCCCCAACTGAACTACCCGACAGGGTAACTGAATCTAATCTACCCGAAATGGGTAAAACAAGAGTAGATTACCCGGCAGGGTAATTAAGGTTAGATCAAAACGGGCTAGGTTTAACTTGACCCACAGTACTGGTGAAGTTTTTGGATGATAGTACGTTAGGGAAGCTTGGGCATCGCATGTCTAGGAAGATATGGCTTCGACCTGGTGCATTTGGCCAAGTGGAACTGACAGAAGCTACCCTTAAATGGATCCTAACTAGTTAGACCAAGGTTGTAAGATATCACAAAAAAATTAAATAATAAATATTATTGGACGAAAAATCTTATTGGATTTTTCAGAAATTTTTAGAAATTTTTCAGGATTTAAACGGAGTCCGTATGACCCGTTTTGAGGGGATGGATTCGGGATACAGTGGAGGCCTGTTTGAATACCCCATTTAAGTTGGGAGTTGATGGAGAAATTAACTTAGGGCTTAATTAAATATAACCTAAGTATTTAATTTAAAACCTAATCTCTAAATTCCCAATTTTCTCTCCCGAACCCTTATTCTCTCGCGACCTCTTCTTCCCCGACAACCTTTCTGCCGAAACCTCTTCTCCGGCGATTTTCCTCCTCACCGACGCTGAGCTCGCGATCGCCGGCTACTGGTCGATGCCGCCGGATGAGTCTCTCTTCTCCTTATCTGCTCGTGCGTCTCTCCTTCCCTCGCGTCTCTACTCGATGTCGCCAACACCGATCTCTCCCTCTATCTCGATTTCTCTCATGCGCACGGGCGACCCCGACGCCGACAGGTTCCTTGACAGTCTCGGCCTCACAGCACCGCCTGAGGACCTCACCGGAATCTTGAAGGTGCTAACCAATTGCTTCCTCGTCGGTTCTTTGTGCGCGATGGGCGGCGGTTCGGCATCTAGGGCACGACGTGAAGAGGTTGATGCATATCCATTCCGGCCGATTGAGCCCTTTCTCTTCTCCTCTTCGATCTGCTCACTGGAGGACAAACTGGATCATCGCTAGAGGAGGTGGATTGTGCGACACCAGCGGTAGGTGATCGATTGAGGTAAGGTTTTGTCTGGTAAATCTAGTGGATTCAAGGTTTCGAGTCCTATGGATTCCAATTTAGATATCCTTCTGTTTTTGGCTAGGGGAAAGCTTCGGATCAACCTAGTAATGGATTTTCCTTGAGCAGGACTTCATCTTCTCCATTTCTTGTGGCTGTTAGGGCCTTGGGTGAAGAAGTGGAGGGTTGTTGAGGTGAGTTTGGTACTGTGAGTTAGGGTTTCAATAAATCCTTTGCTATATGATTGGATTTATGGATTGAATTTTGGAAGAATTGGCGTAGGTATTCTGTTGTAGCTCCCGGATAGTGGATGGCTGGATGTTAGCTATTGGATTGCTGCCCTACGTCAAGGTAAATGCCTTACAGTGATGTATTGTTGGGTTACTCATTTGTAGGTTGCTAAATTAAGTTTTTCTAATGGGTTGTAGGGTTTTGTGCTTGCTTAGTTTATGAGTGGTGTGATGTGGATTGATTGATATTGTGGATTAAGGATTAAGGTTTTGCCTCTAGTGGTAAGTATTGTTTTGGTTGATATAGATTATTATGTGATCATTTTTAGGAGCATTGGATTGGTTGCTGATTGGATTATCAGATGAGGTAGGTTGATGATTTGGTTGTTTGGTTGATGTGGATTTATGATGGAGATTTGAGCTTATGATAGGTTTTATGGTTGATATCATTATGTGGTGGGTTGGTAATTAAGAGAATAGATTTATTATTGGATTAAATGTGTTGTTTTGGGGGAGTTTTGGAGGTGTATCATCTGTGACCTAATCTAATTAGGTTATATTATGATTAAGGTTAGTTGGAGGATTAATCCATAATCATGTTTGATTAGGGTTATCCTAATTAGGTGGGGGAAAGTTGTTTAGTTATTTACTTCATATGTAATTGGCTAAATACATTATATGATTGCAGGACTTTGGTTTGAGACGAGTGTCTCGACGTGGGATTTCCGGATCACGATCGACAGATTTAAGGCGGGTATTTCTTCCTTGACCTCTACGTAGTTTTTCTTGATCTTAGTGCATGGCTATTATGTGATGGTTTAGGCTGCTTTATCTTATATCATGATCGGTTGCTGTTTTTCCTGCATGATACCTATGCTTGACCCTTGTGATGATCTACTTAATTCATATACAGTCTCTACTCTTGATATCTACTCTGTTGTGATTACACGTGTAGAGTATGTCTTGTAGGGATTGTCGGGTTGTTGGTATTACCATGCTGATTGGGTATATGAGGTTGACTGTACATAGGTGGAGATGTGTTATAGGAGTCATCTTGTTGACCGTGCATTTACATGGGGGTGTACATACGTATTTGTCATGTACTTTTGGAGGAGTTGTGTTGATTGTATGTTTGGGGTATATACAAATGTCTGTTGTGTTTTTATTGGAGGATACATGTTGATTGTACTTATACTTTTGTGTACATGTGTCTGGTGGGATTATTGGAGATTTTTGGTTGATTATACATGTGTAGTGTGTACATATGTTTGGTGGGATACGTGGAGGTATCATGACGATTATACTCTTGTCGGAGGTATTTATGAGGTTTGGGGTTATTGCATGGATGATGATTACATATATATATATACCATGTTCATCATTCATTGCATCTGATGACCGTTGTCTCCCTTGTGGTGAGAGAGTCATCAGTTGGTTTGGTTTAGCACCGCACACTCGGCCACTCATGGGTAGTGGTAGTTGGAGCAGTTGCTGCTAGTCCTGTCGTGCCACCCGGTCACGAGGTTTAGTGAGATCCGGCGTTGTGAGCAGTCAGGGACCCTGATGCTATGTAGTTAGATAGCTACTAGCGGACTGTCCGCCTCGACCACTATATAGTGGGCTGGAGGGTAGTACAGTCGTCACAGACCCAAGCCTCTCGGCCATACAGGGGTCGTGGTGTCTGGAGAGGTGGCGGGGGTGACCATGGAGCATGCATGCATTTTTGCATATGATGCGCGGTGCATCTTGGGGTTATATTTGCATACATGCCTAGTAGATACTAGTTGCATGTGATTGTCGTTGTTGCACTTGATTGAGATATGGTTGTTGCATTTGGTTGTCATGCTGCATACATGTCATTTATTTTACATGTATATGCAGTCGTATTTATATTACACAGGTGTCACGGGTATATCTGTTGCAGATCCGGTGAGTTTACTGATCATTGTACCATGTGTCGATTCCAGATTGGGTATGTATCTGTCATTATGTTAGTTGTGGTTTGTACAGTTTATATGTCAGGTTATTATGTCAGGTATGTTTAGGTGCATTGATTATGATAGTATGATCATGTTCTTTATTCCCTACTGAGACTGTATACTTGTGATCTCTATGTTGTTTATGGATCATGCACTATCTTTTCTATTATCCGCTGAGTTACCTATACTCACCACCGCATGTATATCTTTATGTTTTTAGGTAGATGGTTGGAGTGTCGCTCGGAGTATCCTGTCTGCCGGGTCCTACGTCACATCCGAAGATCGTGCCTGTTTTCTTTTGTATATTCTTTTCTTATTTTTGGCATTGTATTTGTATTTAGCCATGTGGCTATCTTATTCTTTTGGTGTTGTATTTGTGTTTAAGCCGTGCCGGCATGCATTGTATCTATTTGTCTTGTGTGGGCTTTCCGTTTTTCATTTTTCCGCTGTGTTGGTTTTTGGTACAGCCGTGTGGGCTGATTTATATATAACTGCGTGGTTGTGATTGTTTCATTCCAGCCGTGTGGGCTGTTATTATAACTGCGTGGTTGTGTATATAAATATTCCAGCCGCATGTGGCTGATGTATTTTGCTTGTAGTGATGCTTCATATTGTCACTAGTACAGGGGAGACTCTGTCGGATTTTTTTCTGGCAGAGACTCCTTTGGGGCGTGACAATTTAGTGGTATCAGAGCGGGTACGATGCCTGCTTTGTTTTTGTTTTAGATTTTCGAGATTTTATCTGATACCAATTTAGTGGTATCAGAGCAGGTACAATACCTATTATTCGTGTTTTGGATTTCGTGATTCGGTTTTCTTGATGTGACTTTTCGGGTTTTGGGACCAGGCAGCAGCAGGACATCTCCAGGCTATAGGAGGTATGTTTGCATATTGTTATCATACATTTCTGTTAGTACCTGCATTGTTACTCTGATAGTGATGACATGTGTTAATACTCTTCTGTTAGTACCTGCCTATTTGTTTGTAGCATGCATGTCATGTGTTGGGTCAATCACTGATCACGGTTGACCTACTGGAGATCAAGGATTACAGTCTCAGGGGATTCATCATATCATACTACCAGTATGTAGTGTCTATTACTACTAGTTGGTTGAGAGTTTGAGTCGTATATCAGTCTCGGTTATCATTAGTTGTGTAGTGGATGATATCTGTATACCCATGTTGACTCAGTTAGTAGAGTACCGGTTTACTCCTGTTGAGGATTGATTTACTTGGTTGACTTGTGTAGTTATGGTTTGACTTATTACCCTTGTTGACTTGGACAGTTGGGGTTTGACTTATCTTAGTTGGTTTTGTGATCCTATTAGTTCGGTCAGTAGAGGATCGATTTACCCTTGTTGACTTTGGTGGTTGGGTATCGATTTACCTTAGTTAGTTTCATCAGTGGATGATTGATTTACTCTGATTGGATCAGTTAGGAGATGATCGATTTATTTTGTTGGTCCGACCAGTAGGGGACTGACTTACTCTTCTTTTAGAGATTCCTATCTTTGGGATGTTTCATACTTGGTTAGATATTTTGACTCGTACCGGGGTAGAAAGGACTGAATTGGCCGTATACCATTATCGACTTAATCAGTCTATAGAGGATCGATGTATCCTATTCCGTGGGGACTTTGACTATGGATTGTCTGTACTTGGTTGATTGACTTAGAAGGTACATTCGGATAGGATACCTCCACTGATGTGGAACAGTGTAAAGCTACTTGCTTAACATTTATGAGATATAATCATTATTAGGGTTTACGAGTTGGAGAGTACATTTTGGATATATGATTTGTACTGACATGAGAGAGTTGAAGTTGGCTGCTTAACCTTTACGTGACCCGGTACCACGTGAAGGAAGAAGGAGAGAATATTTTTGGAGATCAGGTCATCACTTAGTGATTTTCTTGAGGTGTTTGGAGAGAGAGTAGTTCTCTACTTCTTCGTTAGCATGATGGATTATAAGGCGATGATCAGTCGACTCGCCTAACGTTGTTCCATGGGAGATCCTGACTCATGGAACTATTGGATATGATTAGATATCCTTGATGTACCTAGTGAACTACGACCTGTAATGATACGGAGGTAGTGGTATTAGTTGAGTAATACCTAGAAGTTCCGATCATAATTAGGTATAATCTCAGATGATGATCTTCGGAGGGTAGAGCGTCGATTGACAGATATTTTGATCAGTTATTCAGTTGTAGCATTCCTCTATCTTTGTGTTCATTGCTCGATACTGGAGGTTTCTGAACCTCAGGGTGGAGCAATCACAGTATGATGGGGTACAAGACAATGATTAGACGACTCAACTAACATTGTCTCTATCTAGTGGCTCAAGACCTTGACCATGTGATCATTTTACCAGATCTTATAGTTTATATTTCATATAAGAGGGTTTGACTTTTTATCAGCATTTGTCGAGGGACATATATAGGATGATTATGAGGGTGGTGGAGATATTCGCGTGATGGGTAGACTCTTAGTCAGGAGATTGTATGACCCTTTGATTTTAGGATTGACATTCCTTTACTGTGGATATTTGATTATCAGAAAAGATGAGATGATGAGATTTGGCAGACTTTTGGATACGTTTAGTTTGTTGGTAGTAGGGGTCGAAGGTTGGATACTTTCCTTTGACTCTATCTTTGTTTAGGGGATTATCTGGTATGATTGATTGATGTTGAGGATGATTTGGGATTGATAGATATTAGGAGATCAGGTGTGGTGATAGGTTGTCTTTTGATGATCTATTAGGGGATATTTGACTTGATGGTCTATGATTTGGTGTTTGAGGTTGATAATGACATGGAGTGTTGTAAAGCCCGAAAAATTCCAGAATTTGTTTTAGAAATATAGAATGATTTTTCTGGAATTTTTAGATATTTTTCCGGAATTTTCCGAGTAGCGGAAGCAGCAAAAATAATTGGAACCGTAAAATAGCTTAGGCGGGAATCGAACCCGAGACCTATGGTTTACGGATAAGTTTAGTAACCGGTGAACCCAGCAGGGCCGTGCTGAAAGGAAGGAGAACCAAATATATTTATATTAGAGTTGGGTTCATTAAACCACTTAATATAAATATAAACTTAAGTTGGGATTTGGGTTATTTTATATTGGTTTTACTGTGACCTATTCCTCACCCTAGCCCTCACGCCGACTCCTCCTTCTCCTCTCCCTCACGCACGGTACACCAAGCCCCAAGGGCCAAGGGAACATCTCCCGGCGACGACTCCAACACAAAAAGGGTCCTTCTCCGCGAGAGGAACGCGAGGACGGAAGCGGTTCGTCGAGCGGACAGTTTTCCGGAAACACCTAGCGAATAGAATCGTAAGAAAACCTTACGATTGAGGTAAGAAACTCCTCACCTGCAGTATAATTGCTCTCGCTTGTTAGTTTTGGCGTTAGTTCAGTAATTTTACAGTTCTCAGTTTTAGGGTGTGTTTTTAGCGCACACCAAGCATTCGGTAGAATGCCCAGTTCAGAAGGATGCACCAATAGGCGTCCTAACAGCATGTAAAATATATTAGAAACATTTTATTCAGTTGGTTATCAGTTATCACAGCTATATGGATCAGATATCCATTGGGTAGGCTCCCACAGTAGCCTCTAGGTTCAGATAACCTAGCTCTAGGTTCAGATAACCTAGAACAGCAAAGTAAAATAAAACAGTATTCAGTATTTTACTTTTATTCAGTTGGCACTGTACTTGGATCAGATATCCATGGGCTGGACTCCCCTAGTAACCCTGCTGGATTCGGAACTTGCAATCCCGGGTCTCGTAGGGATGCGCGCACAGTAAGTACAGTTGCCAGGGCCCAACAGCATGTTTAGTATTTTCATCTACTATATGTATAGTTTTCAAATTTGAAACCAGTGATGAGAACACAAATTTAGCGTTCAGTTCAGGTTCAGTTTACATGATTTGAGTTACGTGCTTAGTTTGATAAGTATGCCATGATCAGTTTAAATGCATGTTCGGTTTATATGTTATGCCATGCTTTGTGTGATACCATGCCATGCCATGCTTGCATGCTCAGTTTAGTTTCAAACTGCATGTTTTAAAAACATAATCGCATCGTTGCATGTTTTTGTGAGGTAGATGGTTTCTTACTAAGCTTATTGGCTTACAGATACTACTTTTCTTATACTGCAGATACCGGTAAAAGAAAAGTGGATTAGCGGAGGCTGGAGGGCGATGCTACGATGATGTGTGTGTGCAAGGGGTCTGGAATAAAGATCCTTGGGATCTATACGTTTTTATTTCAGTTTAGCACTTATCATGTCTAGTTTGATACTTAGTCTTGTTACTAATTGTTCTAGCTTAGTAACTATGTTTTGTTAGCTTATCATGTTTAGAACATTAGTACTTATATGCTAGAATGTATCTTCATTGTTTTAGAACTATTGTGTGATGTTTTGGCACGCCAAAGTCAAATCGAACTCTCGAGTGAAATCGACAGATCGGTGCCCGGACCGATCGTGCAGCAGCCCATCGGTCGGTCCGATCCGGTGAATCTGATATCAGATCCTCCCGGATCGGTCGGTACCGATCCAGGAGCACCTGAGAAATTTCAGTTTGGATCGGTCCGACCGATCCAAAGATCGAACGAGGCATCTCGGCGCCTCGGTGCACGGATCGGTCTGCCGATCTCGACACACCGATCGGCGCGATCCGACCTCTGGGATCGTTCGTAGACCGATCCGGTGTAATCGCGATGAAGATTGATCGATCCGTGGATCGATCAGCAGCTAGCTGGGAAGTTAGTTTGAGTTCCTAGCTCAGATGGGAGGTCAAGCATTCTCCTTAGCACATGTACACCAACCGGAAAGGGTCTTGAATCCTTCCTTATAACAGCATGGGTGCATCAGTTATCAGATTAATAGAGTCAGTTAGTGAAAATTTTATTTTACCTAGTTTTCCGCACAGTACGGCACAGTAGTTCCAGTAGTTAATGTAGCGATCCGGCTCACAGCCAAGTACCCAGGAGTTGGGTCGTTACAAGTGTAGTATGCCTGTGATATTTATGGATTTGGTGATTTGTAGTTGGTGATCAGGTCACAGATTTGTTGGGGATCTTATGGTTGAGAGTGTTTGTTGTACGGATATTAAGAGTCTATGATTTTATCATTTAGGCTTACAGTACCCTAGATGTTTTTATGGACTCGATGTACTTGGTATCATTAGGGTGTTTGGATCAATTTTGCATTGTCTTTATTGGTGATGTTTTGATCTATTCCCGATCCCAGGTGGATCACGTACACTAGCTTCGCATAGTTCTAGGGATGTTTCGACGGGAACATCTATATGTGAAGTTAGTAGTACGTATTGTGATTGTCTTTTACGAGTTTCTGGGACACGTTGTGTTTAGTAGAGGATATCGGTAGATCCATAGGAGACAGAGGCTGTTATCAGTTGGGAGTAGGCGTAGTCTATACCGGGGATTCGCTGTTCCTTTCATGGTCAGGATGGATTTTATCGGAGATTAGTTGAGGGGTTTCTCCAGTATTTATGCCGTTGACGGGACTGTTCAGGATGAGTATGAAATTTTCCTGGATAAACGCTTATGAGATCCGTTTCAGGAGTTGAAACGAGAAGTGTTAACTGCACCGTCTTAGTTGTACTTTCTAGTGTAGACGGATTTGTACTCTATACAGATGTATCGTATCTGGGAGTCGGTGCAGTTCCGATGTAGCATGAGCGGAGTAGTCTCGTGCTAGTAGTGAGGATTCTCGTGTAATGAGAATGAGATTCTTTATTTTCGTGGGAGATCATGTGTGTTCCCGAGTCATTTCTTACCCGGGAGGAGTTACTTCAGGAAACACCTTGACCTGGATTTGCGATACATTCGGGTGACATCTGATGTGTGGAGACATTGGAGCACTCTTATTGGTGGAACGATATGAAGAAAGACATCGCGGATTTTGTAGCTTGTCGTCTATTATGTCAGCAAGTGGAGGCTGAACATCAATGATTAGTAGGATTATCTCCGTTGAGTTGGATACTGAAGTGGAGTTGGGAGCATGTTATGACGGATTTTGTTGTGGGATTATCTTGGACATGGAGAGGATATGATGGTTTGGGTAATCATTGTTGAGTGATGACTTGCTTCCTAGCTATGGATTTGTGGGACGGATTCTTTAGATTGAGTAGCAGGGTTATACTCTAGAGGGATTACCGGACTGGATGATGTATTTCTGAGTATTGTTTTGGATGGAGATCAGTGATTTCACATCATGGTTTTGATGATGGTTACAGCAGACTTTGGATTAGGAGTTTCACTTTAGTATAGATTTTCATCTCAGACTGATGGATAGTTTGAGCACTCTATACAGGTGTTGGAGGATTTATTGATAGTGGATTTTGGATTTTAGAGGTGTTTGATTTATCCACAGTTGGCTAGATTGCAAAGTGGGAGTAGCGGGAGTAGGGTGAGTTCATAGCTCACAAGGTTGTCGCTAGTCACTTGTAGGAGGATTATCATGTTTGGAGATATGTTTATGATACTAGGGTTGGAGATTTGTTTATGATACTTGGATGAGTGGCATATGAGTATGTTGATTGGTAGTTACCTTGGAGGAGGGTCCCTGAGTTGACCAGTAAATTTGGGGACCAAATTTTTATTAGTGGGGGAGAATGTAAGATTCCGTAAAATTTAATAGTAAATATTATTAGATGGAAATCTTATTGGATTTTTCGGAAATTTTTAGAAAATTTTCGGGATTTAAACGGGCTCCGTATGATCCGTTTTGATAGGATGGATTTTGGGTACAGAGGAGACCTGTTCGGAACACCATTTAAGTGGGAGTTGATTAAGGGGAAAACTTTGAG
Organism: Zingiber officinale; assembly: GCF_018446385.1. Taxonomy (NCBI): domain Eukaryota; kingdom Viridiplantae; phylum Streptophyta; class Magnoliopsida; order Zingiberales; family Zingiberaceae; genus Zingiber; species Zingiber officinale. The sequence goes on from NC_055993.1 coordinate 20,902,104, forward strand.
TTTAATTAAATAAAACCTAAGTATTTAATTAAGCCCTAATTCTTATTCTCTTTTCATTCCCCGATCTCCTCCTCCTCACATCACGCCCGATCGCGAGCCCTCTCCCCACACTTGCGATTTCTCTCCCGAGCTCTCTCGCGCGACCTCCTTTTCCCCGATGCCGGTGCTGTTCTTCCTCGACGATGGTAACATTCGACGCACCGCCGGCCGAGCCTTCCTCCTCCCTCTTCCTCTCGCAGAGATGCCTCTGTCACACCTTTGTCGCCGATTAACAGAGCACCCGTTGGCGCAGATCTGGTCGCTAATGGCTCTTCTTCGGTCTTCAGTGAGAGCAATCGACTTCCCTTTGTGCGCCGCCACCCGACGAGTAGATCGGCGCCAGCCCTAGTCACTGACATCCGGTGCTTGCCGAAAGTTGTGTGCGCGACATGGGTAGGTCTCTTGGGCCTCTTCTCCGACTTATCTCTTTACCTGTGCTGGTGATGACTAATGAGCCCTAATGCCGACAGTTGCTAGCTCCGATCGCTGTGGTTGGCCGTCGCCCTCTTCCTTACGCACCTGGGCCCGAGATCGGACCTCTCTACTCCGGCCAACTGGTGCCGATGATTGTGGCCTTACTCCAATTGTTCTCCCCTCGTCAAGAAGTTGTCTACAGATAGGTTTTGGTTACTTGTGGTTTGTTGCTGACATCTACTTTGACCATCAACCTATTCAAGATTCAGTATTAGACGTCATTTATTGGTTCTGGTATGAAGTTGCTGGCATCTTCCAGACATCATCATTTTGGCAAGAAATTAGGGTTCAACAGAGGGTAAGTTGGTTAGTTTCAGTTGATGGATTGAGGTTTAAATCTAATACTCATATGTTGAGATGTTGGTTATGTTTTAGGATAATTGTTTGGGAGTTCAGCAACCTCACCCTGCCCTAGCTTCCAATTTTCAACAGCTACCATCGAAGGTTGGTGAACCTTGTGGTGGTGAGGGCAGCTGGACAAAATGAAGCTTTGTGCCCTAGTGTGGAGGTAATAAACAGTAATCGTTTTTCCATTTCTGTATTAGTATTTGATTAAGGGAGATCTTGTTTCTTGGATGTAATAGATGGATTATTTTCTGAATTAGAGTAGTGTCCGTCTTGGAGTTTGTATTATGTTGTGGGTTGATTAATTAGGGGTTGGTTGCATTTGATGAGTTCATGATTGTTATTAAGGATCATTGGATTGAATGGGAATAGTAGTATTGTGGTGATGGAGAATTGATTTTATGATAGGTTATTGTGGTTGATATCTTTATGTGATGGATTGTAGGAATTTAAAGTAAGCTGTATTGGACTGATTAGTGGATTTAGAAGGATTTATGATGAATTTGGATTAGTGTTTGATTGATGATGAATTACGTGAATTAAATTGGATTAATTCATGAGGAGATTTGATTAGTAGGATGATTGAGAATTATGTTTGGATATAGAAAGAGTTGAATTTGAGGATGAGCCTATCATCTACTTTGGTTTGGATCATTGGGTGGAAACTAAATAGAGTTACCTAATCGACGTAGGGTTAGGTTTTGGGGTTAAGTTTGTTGTTGATTATGTGATTAGCTAAACATTATATATATACCATGTGATTCGCAGGACTTGGATTCGGGACTAGCGTCTCGAAGTGGGATTGATTTATCTGACACGGTCAACAGATAAAGGCGGGTATTTCTTCCTTGACCTCTATATAGATTTTCTTGTACTTAGTGCATGGTTATTATTGGATGAAATAGGCTGCTTTATCTTATATCATGATCGGTTGCTGTTTTTCCTGCATGACACTTATGCTTGACCCTTGTGATGATCTATTTAATTTATATATAGTCTCAGCTCTTGATATCTACTCTGTTGTGATTACACGTGTAGGGTAGGTCTTGTAGGGATTGTCGGGTTGTTAGTATTACCATGCTGATTTGGGTACATAATGTGGATTGTATGTAGTTTGGTATGTGTTTTAGGAGTCATCATGTTGACCCTACATTTACATGTTGTATGTACACGCGTGTTTGGTTATGTACTTTTGGAGGAGTTATGTTGATTGTATGTTTGTGGTTTATACACGTGTCGGATGTGTTTATTATTGGAGGATACATGTTGATTGTATTTACGATCTGTGCATATGTGTCCAGGGGGATTATTGGAGATTCTTAGTTGATTATACATGTGTAGTGGGTACATATGTTTGGTGGGATACGTGGAGGTATCATGACGATTATACTCTTGTCGGAGGTATTTATGAGGTTTGAGGTTGTTGCATGGATGATGATTATATATATATATATATCATGTTCATCATTCATTGCATCTGATGACCGTTGTCTCCCTTGTGGTGAGAGAGTCATCAGTTGGTTTGGTTCACACCCGGCCACTCATGGGTAGTGGTAGTTGGAGCGGTTGCGTGCCACCCGGCCACGAGGTTTAGTGAGATCCGGCGTAGTAGGGACCCCGATGCTATGTAGTTAGATAGCTACTAGCGGATTGTTCGCCTCGACCACTATATAGTGGGTTGGAGGGTAGTACACTCATCACAGTAGGGGTCGTGGTGTCCGGAGAGGTGGCGGGGGTGATGCATACGCAATTATTATTCTTGCATTTGATGCGCGGTGCATCTGCATTTGCATACATGCCTAGTAGTTACTAGTTGCATGTGATTGTCGTTGTTGCATTTGTTTGCGATATGATTGTTGCATTTGGTTGCCATGCTGCATACATGTCATTTATTTTACATGTATATGCAGTCGTACTTATATTGCACAGGTGTCACGGGTATATCTGTTGCAGATCCGGTGAGTTTACTGATCATTGTACCATGTGTCGATTCCAAATTGGGTATGTATCTGTCATTATGTTAGTTGTGGTTTGTACAGTTTATATGTCAGGTATGTTTAGCTGCATTGATTATGATAGTATGATCATGTTCTTTATTCCTACTGAGACTGTATACTTGTGATCTCCATGTTGTTTATGGACCATGCACTATCTTTTCTATTACCCGCTGAGTTACCTATACTCACCACCGCATGTATACATTTATGTTTTCAGGTAGCCTGTAGATGGTTGGTGTCGCTTGTCCTACGTCACATCCGAAGATCGCGATTATTTTCTTTTGTATATTCTTTTCTTATTTTTGGCATTGTATTTGTGTATAGCCATGTGGCTATCCTATGGTTTTGGTGTTGTATTTGTGTTTAAGCCGTGCCGGCATGCATTGTATTTATTTGTGTTGTGTGGGCTTTCCGTTTTCGTTTTTCCGCTGTGTTTTATATATAACTGCGTGGTTGTGATTGTTTCATTCCAGCCGTGTGGGCTGTTATTATAACTGCGTGGTTGTGTATATAAATATTCCAGCCGCATGTGGCTGATGTATTTTGCTTTTAGTGATGCTTCATATTGTCACTGGTACAGGGTAGACTCTGTCGGATTTTTGTCTGGCAGAGACTCCTTTGTGGCGTGACAGTTTGGGACTAACGCATCTTGCAGGAGCAAAGGAACAACCTAAAGCCTCGGATGAACAGTGTCCGAGGCGTCTCCATTGAGCTTGGAGGCGCCTCGGGTGCAAAGGCTGAGCTGGCTGCGAAGCACCATTGGAGGCGCCTTGGAGAAGGCAGAAGGCGCCTTGGAAGGCGCCTTGAACACCCTTTATAAGGGGGTTTCGACCAGCACTTCAGACAAACGAATTCCATGTGATCTTTCATCAACGTGCTGCTCCAAAAGATGCTCCGAAGTGCTGCTACAATTGGCCGACGACCTGAAGCTTCAGAATTAGCATTTCTTGTTGTCGGTATAATATTTATAGCTTTTATTTGTACTCATAATTGTAATCTTTTAACGAGCTTATAGTTGTTGCCCACCGGAAGCGATCAAGGATCGCGGGCCTTCGAGTAGGAGTCGATCAAGGCTCCGAACGAAGTAAAAATCCTCCTGTCTCTGTGTTTGTTTTGTTTTATTCCGCTGCTTAATTACTCCGATAATTCTTACGATTCCGATAATCGAACAAAATAGCCACGAGCGCTATTCACCCCTCCTCTAGCGCTTCTCGATCCAACAACTAATTTATGGGGAATACCGAATCTGCAAACAATATTTTTCCACAAGAATTTTATAACCGCATCTTCAGTAATCCGAGCAAGTGGTTCTGCTTCTACCCATTTAGAGAAATAGTCTACTACTACTAATAAAAATCTTCTCTGTGCAGTTGCCATTGGAAATGAAACAACTATATCCATGCCCCATTGATCAAAGGGGCAGGAAACTATAGAGGTTCTTAATAATTATGTAGGATGATGTGAAATATTCTAATATTTCTTACAAGAAATGCAAGTTCTTATAAATTTGGCAGCATCTTCATGTATAGTAGGCCAGAAATATCCTGCTAGTAAAATCCTGCGGGCTAAGGATCTTCCTCCTATATGACTTCCACATGAGCCCTGATGTACCTCTTGCAAGATAAATTGTATATCTTTTGTTCCAATACATTTAAGCAAAGGTCTAGAGAAAGCCCTTTTATATAACTGTTCCCCTATCATAGTGTATTGGGAAACTCTCTTCTTAAATACTCTTGCTTGTTCTGCATCAATCGGAAGAATTCCCTGCTGCAAATATAATATGATTTGTGCTCTCCAATCGCCTTGTATCTCTATTTCAGCCCGTCTTTCAATACAAGATACTAATAATGTCTGCTCAACTGGATGATCCAAGCTCCATGGTGTTATAGCAGAGGCCAATTTAGCTAATTCATCCGCTACTTGATTCTCAGATCGAGGAATTTTTTGTATATTTACTTCTTGAAACTGAGCCTTCAATTTATCAAATGCCTCAGCATATAACCTGAGTCTATCATTGTTGATTTCGATGCTACCTAATAATTGTTGGACTGCTAACTGAGAGTCAGAATAAATATAAACTCGGGATGCTCACACATGTCGAGCGGCCTGTAACCCTGCTATCAATGCTTCATATTCTGCTTCATTATTAGTGGTCCTATAATTCAACCTAACAGAAAGTTGAAGCTTATCTTCCCTTGGAGATATAAGGAGAATACCAATTCCACTACCTTGTCTGGTTGAAGATCCATCCACATAAACTTTCCAAGTACTCTCTTCTTCAGGACCTTGAACTTCTATGATGAAATCTACTAGAGCTTGTGCTTTGATGCCCGAGCGAGGTTGGTATTGTATGTCATACTCACTAAGTTTGGTCATCCATTTGATCAACCGACCAGATGCCTCTGGGTTAAGCAACACCCGCCCGAGAGTACTGTTGGTCAATACAAGAATTGCATGTGCTAAAAAATATGGACGTAACCTCCGAGCAGTTAACACTAATGCACAGGCCAACTTTTCGAGTGTAGTACATCTACACTCAGCTCCTTTTAATAAATGGCTAGAAAAATACACAGGTTGTTGCTATTTTTCTTCCTGTCTAACTAACACAAAGCCTACGACATTTTCATTGGCTTACAAATACACCCATAGGTTTTCTCCTACCACAGGCTTAGCTAACACAGGAAGGGTAGACAAGTAATCTTTTAATTCCTGGAAGGCTTTGTTACATTGTTCATCCCATTGAAATTTGCTTGCCTTCCGGAGTATCTTGAAGAAATGTAAGCTATGATCGGTCGATCTTGAAATGAATCTTGACAGGGCGGTGATTCGGTCGGTGAGTCTTTGAGCTTCCCTCATATTGTGCGGTGGCTCCATATTTTGAAGTGCTTTGACTTTACTTGGGTTGGCTTCTATTCCCCGCTCGGGCACCATATAACCCAAGAACTTTCCACCTTTTGCTCCACACAAACATTTGCCCGGGTTCAACTTGAGCCCATACTGTCTCAATGTTCTGCAAGTTTCTTCTACATCCCTGCAGAGATCAGTAGCCTAAAAAGACTTAATTAAAATATCATCAACATATAATTCCATATTTCTTCCAATCTACTTCAGGAAGACCTTATTCATAAGTCTTTGATAGGTTGCTACTGCATTTTTTAGTCCGAATGACATAACATTATAACACTAAGTACCTTCAGAGGTTACAAAACTGACCTTCTCTTGATCCTCCTTAGTGAGAGGGACCTGATGATAGCCTTGATAGGCGTCCAACATAGAAATAGATTCACACCGGGCTGTAGAATCCACTAATTGATCGATCCGGGGCAGTGGATAATAATCCTTTGGACAGACCTTGTTAAGATCATGAAAATCAATACATACCCGCCATTTATTTCCTGGTTTAGAGACCAGGATGACATTAGCTAACCAGCTAGGGAATTGCACCTCCCTAATGTAACCGACCTCCATCAGTTTAGCCACTTCTTCTTTAATGATTTGATTTTGCTCCGTACTAAAATTCCTCTTTCTTTGCATGACAGGCCGACCATCTGGGAAGACATGTAAAGAATGTTCCATTACTGAAGGAGAAACACCCGTGACTTCCTTGGTCATCCAAGCAAAGACATCATTGTTTTTCTTTAAGCATTGAACCAGCTCTATTTTCAGCGTAGGATCAAGATCGGCTGCTGTTGGTTGCTACTCGGAAAACCTATAGGTTCCACTGTACAAAAATTTTGTACAAAGGTCTGAACCTTTTACTAGCTACCATGTGTTCTTTTAAATTAAATTTTGGATCGCCTGTGGAACTTAACACGTTTGATCCAAAACCTAATCTATTTGTTCTTTTAGGTTTTGACTTGGATCTCCTGCGGAACTTAACACGTTCGACCCAAGTCTCCTTAAGTTATTAATTCCATTAAATATTAATTTCCATAATTGGTTCCCAGTACTGACGCGGTGAGGCACATGACCTTCTTGGATATGGGAGCAACCACCACCGACTAGACAAAACCTTTTATAGAAAGCTAATATTTAATTTCCTAAAATAACTTTAGGTTAACCGAAAAGAACAATCAAATCACAAGGAAAAATAAAACAAAAGAACACATCATCGAAAACCATATTCGAAATACTAGAATCGTAAGCCTCTTGTATTTAGTATTATTTCCATAAATAACTAGTATGATGCGGAAAGAAAAATTACTAGTTATACCTTGTAGAAAAACCTCTTGATCTTCTACTGTATTCCTCTTCTAACCTCGGACGTTGTGTGGGCAACGATCTTCCGAGATGAGAAACCACCAACCACCTTCTTCTCCTCCTAGCTAGGTTCGGCCACAAAAAATAAAGCTTCACCAAGGAAGAAGAAAAACACCAACCAAGCTCCAAGAGATGCAAGCTTTCTCTCCTTCTTCTTCTTCTTCTCTAAGTAGTATCCGGCCTCCACAAGAGCTCCAAGCAATAGAGAGTTTCGGCCACCACAAAGAGGAAGAAAAGGAGAAGATGTTGGTCGGCCACACCAAAGAATAGGAGAGGGAGAATAATAGAGGTTGTATCTCATGAAGGCACCCTCACCCCTTCTTTTATATTCCTTGGCCTAGGCAAATTAGGAAATTTAATTACAATAAAATTTCCTTAATTTCCTTGACATGATTTAATTGAGAAAAATAAAATTTCCCAATTTAATCTATATTGGCCGGCCACATCAAGGGGAAACAATTTAGACAAGTTTTAATCAACAAATTAAAACTTCCTAATTTGTTTCCGGAAATTTTAAAAAATAAAATTTCTCTTCAAAAATGTCTTCATGGTTGATAAAAGGAAATTTCTATAATTTTAATTTTACAACATGTGAATAATTTTTAAAGAGAAAATAAAATATCTCACCAATCTACAAATATGGAAAGAGATCTAATCTATTTCTTTAATCTTTTGTAGATCTTTTATAAGAGAGATATTTTAATTTTAATTCTCTTTAATAAATTATTTCTTCCACATAATAAAAATTAAAATTAAAATTCCTTTTTAATTTAATTTGGCCGGCCCCCACTAGCTTGGGTTCAAGCTAGGGGCGGCCACCCCAATTTATACCTAGGCCGGAACTAGCTTGGTTCCCAAGCTAGCTTGGCCGGCCCCCTTTGGGTGGGTATAGAAGGTGAGTATAGGTAGGTATAGTACTCTATAGATAAGAGGCTACGATAGGGACCGAGAGGAGGAATTGGTTTTGGTCTCCCGATAAAATTAAGCATCTCGTGTTCGCCCCGAACACACAACTTAATTTTATCAATAATAATTCATTCCACTAGAGAACTATTATTGAACTACCGCACCAATTCCAAATTACATTTTTGGGCTCCTTCTTATTATGAGTGTGTTAGTCTCCCTGTGTTTAAGATATCGAATGTCCACTAATTAAGTGAGTTACTGACAACTCATTTAATTAATATCTAAATCCAAGAGTAGTACCACTCAACCTTATTGTCATGTCGGACTAGGTCCACCTGCAGGGTTTAACATGACAATCCTTATGAGCTCCTCTTGAGAAAATTATCAACCTAGTATCTCTAGGACATAGTTTCCTTCTATAATCAACAACACACACTATAAGTGATATCATTTCCCAACTTATCGGGCTTATTGATTCATCGAACTAAATCTCACCCATTGATAAATTAAAGAAATAAATATCAAATATATATGCTTGTTATTATATTAGGATTAAGAGTACACACTTCCATAATAATCGAGGTCTTTGTTCCTTTATAAAGTCAGTATAAAAGAAACGATCTCAAATGGTCTTACTCAATACACTCTGAGTGTACTAGTGTAATTATATAGTCAAGATAAACTAATACCTAATTACACTACGTGTCACGCCCCCAGAAGAGTCCCTGTCCGAGAAAATTTCGGCAGCATCTCCCCTGTACAGCGGACAATCAAAATTTTCTACAAGCACTAAATACTCAGCCACAGGCGGCTGGAATAATAACAGTAATGAAAATCAATCACCACGCAGTTTATATATATATATTCAGCCTCTGGCTGACACAACCACGCAGTAATAATACTCTGACTCGAAATCAACCCTACTCAACTACACTCGTAAAGCCCAAATCCGATTTTTTTCTTACCTCTTCTGCCGTTCAGGCAGGCGTGTAGTAGAGTAAATCCAAATCATACGAAAAGTTCATCCAACGGAAAGATTCCATACAATATCCATATGTAAGTCCAAAACAAAACTAAAATAATGTCTGATAGCGAAAAGCTAAAATGAAACAACTCAAAAACCAGCAGCGGAGTAGCACTACGTGCAGTGGGGACTAGCGATGGAACTCCCTCCGACAGATCAACCTGAAAAATAACAACAATGGAGGCGGGGTGAGTCCAACACTCAGCAGGTACAGTTGATATGCAAAGTAAAGAAATAACACCTAACACTAATCATGCGTACAGTCTCGATATAAGAAAGATATATATATGCATCTGAAGTAAACAGGAGAGAATCTTTACTAACCAGGTCCTGAGTATAAGGTCAAACAGTCCGAGTGGTATAGAAATCCTGTATGCATGCCAAACATAGGTATCCAAACAATATGCAGCATATAAATGCAGCAACCACAAACACAAACAATAAATGCATCATGCATATGATGCCAATGATGCGTCCTGGTCACCCCGACGCCATCGATCATCTCATACAAACGTGAGGCCGAGTGGGTAGGGCTGTGACAACTGTCATCACTACTCCCGATGAGTGACCGAGTGGGCGGCTGTCGAGTACACCTATCCTCCTACCCCAAATCATAGATGGGGAGCGCAATGCTCTCAACTCCCGGTACTCAAAGACGGGAGGAATCCCTGCCTAACACGTTGTCACACTACCCATGAGCGGACCAACGGTGCCTAACAGAGTCCCCGCTGCAACACTGCCCGAATCGACCACTAACCCATGAGTGGTGGTGTGCAGATCCATGTAACTGGCGATGTGCTCGACAATAATGGAGCGGACTATCGCACAAGATGCAATCATGCAAATGATGCATGGCAATAACCATATAAACATCCGACCTAATCCATATATATAGAAATGTGCACCCTAGGTCAAAGAATCATATCAAATCAAGGTACACGAAGGTATAAAACCTAGGTCCCGAACATGGTCAAGCATGGCATATCACTACCCCTATAAGCATATATAAACAGGTAAAATATACCGAGATGCAAAACCAATCAATCAATCAAGCATGTAAGATTTGGGTAGTGATTAACCGAAAACAGATAAGAAACACAATTAATGCAACATGTTAATTTAATTACTAAGCATATCAAATGACATAAGTCAAAAGTACCCGCCTCCGATAAAATGGTCCAAATCGACTCCGAGATACTCGTCTCGCGTCAAAGTCCTGTGTCACATACCAATATATATATTTTATTTAGCTACAATTCTTATAAATAGCTAAATAAATTCTTTAACCTAATTAGGGCAAAAACCCTAATGCCAAAAACACATAAACCTAATCAACTGACACATGAATAATCATCTAACAAAAATCAAGTACACTACGATCTACAACTAAGCAAATGCTTAATCCAGATACCCAATAAACCTTACCTACTCTCACAGCCACTCTTGCTGCCAATAATCCTGACCGAAGTGAGGTAAATGGTGTTGCCCTCTAAATCAAATACCCTACATCAATAATCCACACTTAACTGACTTAAAATTTATCACTGCACAGATGCTCACCTTAATTCACAATAGGGATGTTGCTGTCGAAGAAAAAAAAACAGCCGCTGGAAGGTGGCTGCCGGGACCCAAATTTTCCAACTCACCTTACCTTCTTCCTCTCCACTGATCGGAGGTGATCCAAGACTCCGGCGACAGTGCTAGGGCACAGATGAATCGGCTACCAGCGCTAGGGCACAGCCTAAATGAGGCAGCGTAGTGAGGAGCGGCACTGCTACGGGCGACGCCGACGGCTTGCTAGGGCACCGACACAGAAGAGGGGCCGGCACTGGGGTTCTCTACCGTGCGGAGGTGGCCGAAGAGGGAAAGGAATCGCGGGTCGGGCTAGAGCTGAGGAGGAGCAGTGTCGGCGGTGGAATCTCCACGGCGAAGGCGTCTGTGTGCGTCGGCGGTGTGGCTCGGAAGGGAAGAGGAGAGGAAGATGGAGAGATCGCCGGTTAGGGCACGGGAGAAGACGCCGCGCGGAAGAAAAGGCACCGGCGTTGCTGTCGGGTGGAGGAAACCGGCGTCACGGCCCAAGCACAGAGAGGAGAAGGCGTCGGCTTTCTCCCTTGGTCCGGGACTTATGCTCGCGTGGAAGAGGAGAGGAGGTAACCGCCGAGTGGCCGGCGGTTAGGGCACGGAGGAGAAGAAAGGAGGCGGCGTCGGGATGGGGCTCGGGTGCGCGAGGGAGAGGAACGGAGGGATTAAGGAAAATAAAGAAAAATATAAAGAAAAAGAAAAGTAAAAAGGAAAAGAAAAATAAAATTTTTCCTTATTAAAACTGGGTAGCCTAAACAGGCTTTTCCGGGCCCCATCTTGATCCCCTTTAACTCAGTCCGTACGAACTCCGAAAAATTCCCGAAAAATGTCCAAAAATTTCGGAAAATTCCCTTATTCATATCCGCCTATTTCCGGTATTTTACATTCTCCCCCACTTATAAAAATTTGGTCCCCAAATTTCGTTATCTACCATCAGCAAGTACTAACAACAGATATAGAGTATAAATGCTGAACGGTAAATAAATTTCATACCTCAAGTGAAAAGATGGGGATATCGAGCTCGGATAGTGTCTTCGAGCTCCCAAGTAGCCTCCTCGTCCGAATGATGCTGCCATCCGACTTTAACCAGCCGGATGGTCTTGTTCCGCAACTGACGCTCTTTCCGGTCGAGAATCCGTACCGGAACCTCCTCATAGGTAATGTCAGGCTGAAGGGACTGAATATCAGCCAAGACATGCGTCGGGTCGGTTACGTATCTCCTCAGCATAGATACGTGGAATACATCGTGGACGCCGATAAGCTACTGCTCCTATCCTCTCCAAGATCTCGAAAGGACCAATGTACCGCTGAGCTAGCTTACCTCGAGGCTAAATCTCTTCACCCCTTTCGTGGGTGAAACTCAAAATACATAGTCACCAACAGAGAACTCTAGTGGTCTCTGCCTCCGATCGTAACTCTTCGGCGGTCTGCGCCCGCCATCCTCCGTCTCGATAGTACGGACCAACTCGCATCTCTGAACTCTCGAGGTCCCAACAGAGCCTCTCAACCTCATCCCAAAGGACGGTGTCCGAAGGTCTACCATACAACGCCTCAAACGGTGCCATCTGGATAGCCGAATGGAAGTTGTTGTGTAGGCAAACTCTACTAACGGCAGATGGTCCTCCCAACCGCCTCCGAAATCCATAACATGACCTCAGCAGGTCCTCCAAAGTCTGAATGGTCCGCCTGATCCCCATCCGTCTGGATGGAAAGTCAGATCAAACGGAGTGTGCCTAAGGCACGCGTAAACGAGACGTAAACCGTGGATCTCTATCCGAAATAATACTCAACGGAACACCATGTAGTCCGATAATCTCTCGACAATACAAATCTGCTAATCGATCCAGGGAATCAGTCCTCCGGATCGTTAAATACCCAAATCGCGTCATGGCCTCGTCGTGTCCTCGGCAACCCTACCACAAAGTCCATGGTAATGTGATCCCACTTCCACTCGTGAATAGGAATCCGCTGAAGTAAGCTCGTGTTCAGCCTTCACCTGCTGACAGACAAGACATCTAGCTACGAACCGCGATGTCTTTCTTCATGCCGCTCCACCAACGCCTCAAGTCTCGATACATACGGGTCCCACCGGATGGATCGTAAATCGAGAAGCCTCCTGTAATAGCTCCCGTAAGACCGGATGAGACCGAGGTACGCATAATCTGCTCGGAAGTATATGATACCCTCCTCGTCTCGTATAAACTCGGTCTGCTGTCCGAAAGCTATTAAACTGCAAATGCCGATCACCGGCCTGTGCCTCTCGGATCCTCGTCCCGATCGACGATCGAGCAACCATGGTAACGAATACCTCGCATGGGTCCTCGCCTCAAGATCTAACTCGAGAAACTCAATCAAGTCCGTGATCAAGTCCGGTGGCAAGCCAAAGTCCTCTGGACTTCCTCTGAGTGCATCGCAACCACATTAGCTTTCCTGGTAGCTAATGGTACAATCGTAGTCCTTCAGAACTCCATCCATCTCCTCCGTCAAGATTAAGCTCCTTCCGAGTGAAAATATATTTGAGACTCTTATGATCGTGAGAATCTCAAATGTGATACCATATAAATGATGACGCCAAAGCTTAAGAGCAAAGATAATGGCAGCTAACTCCAAGTCATGAACTGGTAGTTCTTCTCATGCTCCTTCACCGCGAGAAGCATAAGAGACTACTCTGGCGTGCTGCATAGACGCGTCGGTGTAAAGTACAAACCCATCCTCTCCGAAGGTAAACCAAACCGGAGCCGACACTAATCTCCGCCTCAGCTCCAATCCTCGGACCATATGAACTTCACGCCTTTCCCGGTAAGACGTGTCAGCCATAGCAATACGCGAGAAGCCCTCGACAAATCGTCGGTAATATCCGCCAATCCTGCGGATCTCTGAATCGACTTACCGCCCCAACCGGTGACACGATCTTCGAGGATCAACTGAAATACCTCTGCTAGAAACCACGTGTCCAAGAAAACCAATCGAAGATAGCCCAAATGTAAACTTCATGCCGCCTAAGAATCTCCAAGATCGTGCGAAGATGTTGTCCTCCTCGGAACGAGAGTAGACCAATATGTCATCAATGAAAACGATAACAAACCGATCCAGATACTCCGAAAAATGCGGTTCATCAAGTCCATAAACACCGCTGAGCATTGGTAAGCCCAAATGGCATTACCAAAACTCATAATGACCGTATCTCGTACGGAAAGTCGTCTTCTGGATATCGAATCTCGACTCTCACCTGATGATATCCGGATCGCAGATCAATCTTAGAATACACTCAAGTACCTCCGAGATGATCAAACAAATCCTCAATCCGTGGTAATGGATATTTATTTCGACGGTCCAGCTGCCCGTAGTCAATACATAACCTCATGGTGCCGCCTTTCTTCTTGACAAATAGAACCGGAGAACCCCATGGTGAAACACTAGGCCGAATGAATCCCCTGTCTAAAAGCTCTTGGAGTTGAACCTTCACTCGCTCAACTCTTTGGTGCCATACGATCACGGAGCTGATGTCGGCCTTAATCACCAATAGCGAACTCCACCGCCTTCGGAGGCAAACCCGGCTCCTGAAATACATCCGGGTATTCCGGACAACAGAACATCGGAGAGTCGAACTACTATCTCGATCGCGATAACGAAAACCATCGAGATGCTGCTCCTCGATGCCGTGAAACTCCACGAGGGTTGGTTCGAAGGTGACCACCGTCTGGCAATCAACGGTAGCATGATATATTGACACCAATCCATGCCAAGAATGATATCAAACTCGACCATCTCCAATACTAGAAGATCATCAAGTATCATGTTGCCAAAGTCTAACGGGCAACCTCTCCTGGGTGACTTCTAAAGTATCACCGACGGTAGGGAGACAATCGTCAGTAACCTAACAAGAGGTAATCTACCAATCTCCGCATAAAGGTACGGATATAAAAGAATGCGAACTACCAAGATCAATCAATATATCGATAAGAATGCATAAATAGAAATCGTATCGCGGAAAACGGATCCGTCGGCCCACTGAGCATCCTCTGGTAATAGCATGAACACGACCGGTCTCTGGCGGAGGAGGAGGTGGTAACGCTGCCAGCACGGGCTGGGCAGAAGCCTGCCACTGAGGCGCTGCTGGACTATGTGATAAGACGAGAGGATGGTGACTGATACTGCGCAGCTGGCTGGGACCGAGTCGGTCATGCCCCTGAGTCGGATAATAAGGTCCCGGAGCAAAACTGGGGTGCTACACTGGAGTACTCCTGCCCAAGCATGCCAAATGCCGCTGCAGAGGAGCCGCCTCGCCGACGCCGTGAGGTGTGAATCTCCGCCTCCTCGTGTGACATCGATCGACTAGACTGTCCCCTCTCGCTCTAACCTCCGGAAGTGCAGGCCGAGCCTTCACCGACACGGCTCACGGTGCCTGCGCTTTGCAATAAAAATAAACCGATTGTTCCAGTGCGGTGAAGTGATGTGGTCTCGGAACCACATCTAAACATCAGATATCGCTGTGGACTGCTTTCCGATCCGCCGAGGAGACCGAAACGCCCCGAGGAAGACTCGCCCCGACTTCGAGGCCTACGAGAAACCCTGAAGAACTCGACCTGATCGTCGCGACTACTCGAGGTTGTCACTGCCGTGTCGCTGGACTGACCGATGTCCGACCGTATGCTTTTCCTGTCCGGATATGTCGCACCGAGCTAACTCTATCATCAAAGCTCGATTCAATGCATCAGAGTAAGATGTAATCCCTAATCCAGCAAGCTGTACATGCAGATAACCATCCAATCCCTGTATAAACTGCATCATGCGAGTTCTGTCCTCCGCAACTAACTCTGAACAAAACTGAGCCAACCGGAGGAATTCAGTATTATACTCGGTCACTGAGCGATTATTCTGCCTCAGACTCATAAAATCCTGTCGGCGAGCCATCTGATAGGACAGTGGAAAGAAACGGCTCTCAAAAGCCTCTCTGAACCTGGCCCATGTGACGTTGCGGTCACCAATGATAGAACGCTGAGTAACCCACCAGGCATTTGCTTCATCCCGTAAATGATAAGCAGCCAGCTCTGCTTTCTCCCACTCGGAGCAAGCCATATAGAAGAAAGTCTGCTCTATAGTCTCTATCCATGACAAAGCCATACTCGGATCGAGATCCCCGCGGAAAAGAGTGAAACGAGTCTTCATCGACTCGGCCAGTGCTGGAATCCTAGCTCGTGCAGCGACAATATCAGTGATCTGTGTCGGGACAGCTGCAGGAACTGATGGAAACACTGGAGCTGATACTACAGGTGGTACCGCGGAATAAACCGGAGGAAGAACTCCCGGTGCTGCTGTATATACCGGAGCATAGGTCGTCGGTGGTACTGCCTGGGGAATAAAAGTGGTGGCAACTGGAGGTACGGTAGGAAAAGGTACCGGATGGGGAGCAACTGCTGCTACTATAGGCACTGGGGGTACAAAGCATGCGGTATAGGATACATCAGATCCAAGTGGTGGTGGCAATCGAAACGCCGAGGTCGTGACGAGCGGATGTCGGGCACACCAATGGTACTCTGATGGTACCGTAAATGTGGTAGGCGTGATACCGCTTGTGGCCAAAGTAGGTATCTCTACAGAAGCTATCGGGATTTGAGAGCCCGATGCTCCTGCTGCATCCTGAGTCCCTGACCGACAGGCTCACTAACAATGGGCATCTCGCATATCCAGAGATCCTGTGTCCTCCCACGTGGTCGCCCAGACCACGCCTCGCAGAATATCTAGTAGATCGCCTCATATCCGTTAAATTAAATTACAGATATCAATACTAATATAACAAACATAAAATAACAACATACCTATTTGCGTCTGGAGATGTTCCGCCGCTGTCCAGTCCCCAATTTGACCTCAAAATTCAGAACGTAAAATCCAAATAAATCCAAACGGAAATCCAAACATAACCATATCGAAAATCCGATAATGCCCGTTTGACTCGCAAACCTGGCTAACCCAAATATCCCGAATACCAACAACAGTATCCGATAAATCTCGAACACCAAAAGCGGATATCATAACCCGCCTGATACCAAATAATAAATTGGTATCAGCTAAATCAAAATCCAAAATACGAAACAAAAGATCGTAAAACTGCTCCGATACCACTAAATTGTCACGCCCCGAAGAGTCCTCGTCCGAGAAAATTTGATCTCCCCGACATGGACAATCAAAATTTCTACAAGCACTAAATACTCACCACAAGCGGCTGGAATAATAACAATAATGAAAATCAATCACCACGCAGCTTATATATATATTCAGCCTCTGACACAACCACGCGAATAATACTGACTGAAATCAACCCTACTCAACTACACTCGTAAGCCCAAATCCGATTTTACTTCTGCCGTTCAGGCAGGCATGTAGTAGAGTAAATCCAAATCATACGAAAAGTTCATCCAACGGAAAGATTCCATACAATATCCATATGTAAGTCTAAAACAAAACTAAAATAATGTCTGATAGCGAAAAGCTAAAATGAAACAACTCAAAAACCAGCAGCGGAGTAGCACTACGTGCAGTGGGGACTAGCGACAGGAACTCCCTCCTGACAGCATCAACCTGAAAATAACAACAATGGAGGCGGGGTGTGTCCAACACTCAGCAGGTACAATTGATATGCAAAGTAAAGAAATAACACCTAACACTAATCATGCGTACAGTCTCCTGATATAAGAAAGATATATATATGCATCTGAAGTAAACAGGAGAATGCTGTACTAACCAGGTCCTGAGTATAAGGTCAAACAGTCCGAGTGGTATAGGAATCCTGTATGCATGTCAAACATAGGTATCCAAACAATATGCAGCATATAAATGCAGCAACCACAAACACAAACAATAAATGCATCATGCATATGATGCCAATGATGCGTCCTGGTCACCCCTGACGCCAGTCAATCATCTCACACAATAGTGAGGCCGAGTGGGTAGGGTTGTGACAACCGTGCACTCTGTCGTCACTACTCCTGATGAGTGACCGAGTGGACGGGATGCTGTCGGAGTACACCTATCCTCCTACCCCAAATCATAGATGGGGGAGCGCAATGCTCTCAACTCCCGGTACTCAAAGACGGGGAGGAATCCCTGCCGGATAACACGTTGTGTCACACTACCCATGAGCGGACCAACGGTGCCTAACAGAGTCCCTGCTGCAACACACTCTGCCTGAATCGACCACTAACCCATGAGTGGTGGTGTGTGCAGATCCATGTAACTGGCGATGTGCTCAACAATAATGGAGCGGACTATCGCACAGCATGCAATCATGCAAATGATGCATGGCAATAACCATATAAACATCCTGACCTAATCCATATATATAGAAATGTGCACCCTAGGTCAAAGAATCATATCAAATCAAGGTACACAGAAGGTATAAAAACCTAGGTCCTGAACATGGTCAAGCATGGCATATCACTACCCCTATAAGCATATATAAACAGGTAAAATATACCTGAGATGCAAAACCAATCAATCAATCAAGCATGTAAGATTTGGGTAGTGATTAACCGAAAACAGATAAGAAACACAATTAATGCAGCATGTTAATTTAATTACTAAGCATATCAAATGACATAAGTCAAAAGTACCCGCCTCCGATAAAATGGTCCAAATCTGACTCCGAGATACTCGTCTCGCGTCAAAGTCCTGTAATACCAAACATATACGATTATTTAGCTAAATTCTTATAAATAGCTAAATAAATTCTTTAACCCTAAATTAGGGCAAAAACCCTAATGCCAAAAACACATAAACCTAATCAACTGACACATGAATAATCATCTAACAAAAAATCAAGTACACTACGATCTACAACTAAGCAAATGCTTAATCCAGATACCCAATAAACCTTACCTACTCTCACAGCCACTCTTGCTGCCAATAATCCTGACCGAAGTGAGGTAAATGGTGTTGCCCTCTAAATCAAATACCCTACATCAATAATCCACACTTAACTGACTTAAAATTTATCACTGCACAGATGCTCACCTTAATTCACAACAGGGACGTTGCTGCCGAAGAAAAAAAAACAGCCGCTGGAAGGTGGCTGTCGGGACCCAAATTTTCCAACTCACCTTACCTTCTTCCTCTCCACTGATCGGAGGTGATCCAAGACTCCGGCGACAGTGCTAGGACACAGATGAATCGGCTACCAGCGCTAGGGCACAGCCTAAATGAGGCAGCGTAGTGAGGAGCGGCACTGCTACGGGCGACGCTGACGGCTTGCTAGGGCACCGACACAGAAGAGGGGCCGGCACTGGGGTTCTCTACCGTGCGGAGGTGGCCGAAGAGGGAAAGGAATCGCGGGTCGGGCTAGAGCTGAGGAGGAGCAGTGTCGGCGGTGGAATCTCCACGGCGAAGGCGTCTGTGTGCGTCGGCGGTGTGGCTCGGAAGGGAAGAGGAGAGGAAGATGGAGAGATCGCCGATTAGGGCACGGGAGAAGACGCCGCGCGGAAGAAAAGGCACCGGCGTTGCTGTCGGGTGGAGGAAACCGGCATCACGGCCCAAGCACAGAGAGGAGAAGGCGTCGGCTTTCTCCCTTGGTCCGGGACTTATGCTCGCGTGGAAGAGGAGAGGAGGTAACCGCCGAGTGGCCGGCGGTTAGGGCACGGAGGAGAAGAAAGGAGGCGGCGTCGGGATGGGGCTCGGGTGCGCGAGGGAGAGAAACGGAGGGATTAAGGAAAATAAAGAAAAATATAAAGAAAAAGAAAAGTAAAAAGGAAAAGAAAAATAAAATTTTTCCTTATTAAAACTGGGTAGCCTAAACAGGCTTTTCCGGGCCCCATCTTGATCCCCTTTAACTCAGTCCTTACGAACTCCGAAAAATTCCCGAAAAATGTCCAAAAATTCCGGAAAATTCCCTTATTCATATCCGCCTATTTCCGGTATTTTACACTACGACCTTCTAATGGTTTGTTCCTTTCCATTTTCGTCGTGAGCTACTGTTTATAATTTATAAGGTATTGATAATTGTTGGATCGAGAAGCGGTAGAGGGGGGGTGAATAGCGCTCGTGGCTATCTTGTTCGATTATCGGAATCGTAAGAACAATCGGAGTAATTAAGCAGCGGAATAAAACAAAGTAAGCACACAGAGACAGGAGGATTTTTACTTCGTTCGGAGCCTTGATCGACTCCTACTCGAAGGCCCGCGATCCTTGATCGCTTCCGGTGGGCAACAACTATAAGCTCGTTAAAAGATTACAATTATGAGTACAAATAAAAGCTATAAATATTATACCGACAACAAGAAATGCTAATTTTGAAGCTTCGAGTCGTCGGGCACTTATAGCAGCACTTCGGAGCGTCTTTTAGAGCAGCACGTTGATGAAAGATCACTTGGAATTCATTGGTCTGAAGTGCTGGTCAAAACCCCCTTATAAAGGGTGTTCAAGGTGCCTTATATCCCTCTCAAGGCGCCTCCCAAGGCACCTTCTGCCTTCTCCAAGGTGCCTCCAATGGTGCTTCGCAGCCAGCTCAGCCTTTGCACCCGAGGCGCCTCCAAGCTCCATGGAGGCGCCTCGGACACTATTCATCCGAGGCTTTAGGTTGCTCCTTTGCTCCTGCAAGATGCGTTAGTCCCAAACACTATCCTGCAACACAAAGTTAGCACAATAAACATTATAAAAGAAGTATAGACAGTCTCCGGACTGTCCGAGTCTGACTTCAGGTTTCCAACCGGAAACCCTAGGTCGACCCGACGCCTACTGTTCCCTCTACGGGGAACGCGTCCTCACCTACTCCACTCAGGAGATTTACCTGTTGCCAGTCGATCCTCCAGATTGACTGGACTTTTGCTCAGCACTCGATGCTTCCGGACTTTCTGCTGGACATCCGCTTCCCCGGCTAGTCCAGTCTTTCACCTGGTTCGCGACACCAGGACTTTTCACCTAGGGTTACCACCCCCTAGGACTTTTGCCTGAAGTCATCGACCTGCCAAGACTTTCCGCATAGGGTTACCACCCCCTATAACCTAGGGTTACCGCCCCCTAGGGTTTTCCCTTTGCCTAACCGCAGCTAGGACTTTCCTGAAATCCTCAAGTAGACTTGTTAGACTACAAAACATCTTAACTTTGAATTCTTTGCCGTTTATCAAAACACGAGTTCGATCGTCGGATGCTTCCCGCACCAACAATCTCCCCATTTTTGATTATGGCAACACAAATTCAAAGTTAAGTAAACAAACGAATAGATAGACATTTTTAACACAGGCAAATCTGCTGAGTATAGATGAACAAGGTAAGTAAAGAAAATTTACCCTAATTGCCCTATATGCTCCCCCTTAACTTTGGCTCCCCCTTAACTTTTGCTCCCCCTTAATTTTTAACTTGAATTTTATGTTTACATTTTTGCTACTCTCCCCCTTTGCCATAACTCAAAAATGGGCAATAATATGTGTTTGAATGAATTGTACATGATTAAGGTTAGCAATGTTCAACAGGGTTTGAAAGTTAAGGTTAATTGGATTAATATTTTAATTTTTTTTTAGGACAAGATTATTCATTTAAGTTCAGTTGGTCCTTAAGTCCAAGCACAAGTCATGTTCACTAGATTGATATATTAGGTATCAGAGTCATAGAGAACAAAATATTCTTAACAAAAAAAATTGAGTATCTTTTGCCAACTGTCTAACTTTTAGTTACTTGCTGATTGTCTATAGGACAATAACTTTTACTAGGTTAGTCAAATTAAGTTATTTTGGTCCAGATAGACTTGACTAGAGCTGAAGAACTTAACTTGATTAATGATTATTGCATATTTAACGCCCAGACTCATATTGATGCACAGATATAAGCATTCTTGAGTCCAGGCTATACCCTATGCATCTCACGCCGTTCTATGTTTTTCAATCACAATCAAGGTAAACCTAGATGCTTGTGAGATGCTCTGGCTTAATTCTACGGGAACATGATATCTAGGGGGAAAGCCTAGGCTAATTCCAGAAAATTTTAAGAGTCTAGCAAAATTGGAATTTTGAAAACTATTTTTCCTAGAATTTGAAAAAAATAATAGAAATAATGGTAAGACATCTATTCTACCCAACACATTCCTATTTGCCTTCTAAGTCCACTGAACTCAAGTTCAGGTAAGGGTTTTGTAAAGATGTCAGCTAGGTTTGATTTGGACTCAACATGGTTGAGTGCAATTTCACCTTTAGCTACATGATCCCTTACAAAGTGGTGTTTTACCTCTATATGTTTGGTTCTAGAATGGTGAATAGGATTTTTGGTCAGATTAATCGAGTTGATATTATCAATAAAGATTTTAGTATTTTTATAGTCTAGTTGATAGTCTTTTAGTGTATGCATCATCCATAACAATTGAGATGCACATTCTCCTAGAGCTATGTATTCAGCTTCTGTAGTGGATAAAGCAACACAATGTTGCTTTCTGCTTACCAACTTACTAGTCACTGACCTAGAATTTGACAACTACCACTTGTACTTTTCCTATCTAACTTGCACCCAGCATAGTCTGAATCAGAATATCCATAAAGGTCAAAGGTGCAAGTTCTTGGATACCAAAGTCCTACATTTAGAGTTCCTTTAATATATCTAAGTATTCTTTTAACATATGTTAGGTGTGACTCTTTTGCACATGATTGGTATCTTGCACACATACCTACTGCAAACAGTATGTCAGGTCGACTTGCAGTTAGATAAAGTAAACTACCTATGACACTTCTATAGTATTTTGGGTCTACAGGTTTTCCTTCAGGGTCAGAGTCAATGTTTATGTTGGTTGGCATTGGAGTATTTATAATTTTTGAATTTTCCATGCTGAATTTTTTGATTAACTCCTTAGCATATTTAGTTTGATAAATGTAGATTCCATCTTTGGTTTGTTTTATTTGTAAGCCTAAGAAAAAGTTGAGTTCTCCGACCATGCTCATTTCAAATTCACTTTCCATTAATTTAACAAATTCTTTTAAAAATTTTGAATTAGTTGAACCAAAGATTATGTCATCAACATAGATTTGGGCTATAAAGATGTCTTTTCCTATAATTTTCACGAACAAAGTAGGATCGATTTGTCCTTGGTTAAATTCTTTGGATATTAAGTAATTAGATAATCTTTCATACCATGCTCTAGGGGCTTGTTTTAGTCCATATAGTGCCTTTTTTAATTTAAATACGTGATTGGGGTAGTCTATGTCTTCAAAACCTGGAGGTTGGCTTACGTAGACTTCTTCTTTGATAAAACCATTTAAAAAGGCTGACTTAACGTCCATTTGGTACAATTTGAATCCTTTATTGGCTGCATAGGCTAATAACATCCTAATGGACTCGAGTCTAGCTACTGGAGCATAGGTTTTATCATAGTCTAAGCCTTCGACTTGACTAAACCCTTTGGCTACTAACCTTGCCTTGTTTCTTACTATATTACCGTGATCATCCAACTTGTTCCTAAAAACCCATTTAGTATCTATTATTGATTTATCTATGGGTTTAGGTACAAGGTCCCAGACTTGGTTTCTCTCAAATTGGGCTAATTCTTCCTGCATTGCAATGATCCAGTCTGGATCAGGCAGGGCTTCTTCTATAGTTTTAGGTTCAATTTCATAAATTAGAGCAATCTGACTAAGGTTTCTATGGGACGATCTAGTTCTGACTCCTAGGTTTGGGTCACCCAAAATTTGGTCAGGTGGGTGAGAGGTGCTAATTCTAGTTGGTCTTATCTGTGAGTCAGAAACTGGTTCTTCTGACTCATTAAGATTAGGTTGGATTTCATCATCATCTACAGTTCTTGGATTAGTGTCAATATTTATATTAGGTAAGTTGTTTTCTTCATCAAATATTACATTAGTTGTTTCTTCAACTTTCAAGGTATTTTGATTATATACTCTAAAGGCTCTACTGGTAGAGGAGTATCCTAAGAATATTCCTTGGTTAGATTTGGGTGTAAATTTTCCTAAGTAATCTTTAGTATTTAAAATGTGAACTTTACACCCAAATACCTTTAGATAGTTTAGATTGGGAATTTTATTATAGTAGAGTTCATATGCTGTTTTATTGTGAAATTTATTAATTAAAATTCTGTTTTGAATGTAATTTGCAGTATTTATCGCTTCAGTCCAAAATTGATGATTTAAGTTATATTCATTTAACATAGTTCTAGCTGCTTCTTGTAATGTTCTATTTTTACATTCCACTAGTCCATTTTGTTGGGGGGTTCTAAGACATGAAAATTCATGTTGGTATCCATTTATTTTACAAAATTGGGTGAACTTATGATTTTCAAATTCCCCTCCGTGATCACTTCTTATTCTTTTAATTTTAGTATCTTTTTCATTTTCCGTTAAGTTGCAAAAATTACTAAATATTTCATAGGTTTCATCTTTTGTTTTTAGAAATTTTATCCAAGTGTACCTAGAGTAGTCATCAATTATTACTAAGCAATATTGGTTCTTGTTTAGTGATTTGGCTCCATGTGAATCAAATAGATCAAGGTGAAGGAGCTCAAGTATGGTGTTGGATCTTTCTAGGTTAGTTGACTTGTGGGTTGACTTGGTTTGTTTTCCTTTTTGACATGCATCACAGATTGAATTTTCAATAAATTTTAATTTGGGCAACCCTCTAACTAGACCATTTTGACTTATTTTTGAAATAAGTCTTGTGTGTGTGTGACCCAGCCTTCTGTGCCACAGTTGGGTTTCCTCTTGTTGTGTCAGGAGACACTTTATTGAGGATATTGATAAATCAATTGTGTAGATGTTATTTTTCCTAAGTCCCTTAAGTTTAATTTCTGGATTTTCAATATTTTTAACTAGACATCCAGATTTATCGAAATTAACTAGGTATCCGCTATCACACAATTGACTTATACTTAGTAAATTAAAGTTAAAACTTTCAACCAATAAAACATTTCGAATGATGAAATCGGAACTAAGTTCAATATTACCTTTTCCGATTACTTTAAGTTTACCGTTGTTGCCGAATGCAACTGATCCTAGACTCTTGTACTTGAGTTTGGTAAACTTCAACTTATCTCCAGTCATATGTCTGGAGCATCCACTATCCAACATTCATTGATCCAATTCCTACACATGAAGTAGTTGAATTGGTTTCTTATTAATGGATTAAAGATAGCGTGATTGAAGTAGATTCATTAAATTTTCTATCTTATTGAATTTAAGATAATTTAATAAACACTTATGTCTATTGAATTTAAAAGTTAAGCTTAAAAAAATAATTTTAAAATTTAAGTTTTTTTTTTTAAAAAATAATTTTGAAATTTAAGTTTTTTAAAATAATTTAGAAATTTAAGTTTTTAAAATAATTTTGAAATTTAAGTTTTTTTTAAAATAATTTTGAAATTTAAGTTTTTGAAATAATTTTGAAATTCAAGTTTTTAAAATAATTTTGAAATTTAAGTTTAAAATAATTTTGAAATTTAAGTTTAAAATAATTTTGAAATTTAAGTTTAAAATAATTTTGAAATTAAGTTTTTAAAATAATTTTGAAAGTTAAGTTTTTGAAATAATTTTGAAATTCAAGTTTTAAAATAATTTTGAAAGTTAAGTTTTTGAAATAATTTTGAAATTCAAGTTTTAAAATAATTTTGAAATTTAAGTTTAAAATAATTTTGAAAGTTAAGTTTTTAAAATAATTTTGAAAGTTAAGTTTTTGAAATAATTTTGAAATTTAAGTTTAAAATAATTTTGAAAGTTAAGTTTTTAAAATAATTTTGAAAGTTAAGTTTTTGAAATAATTTTGAAATTTAAGTTTTTTAAAATAATTTTGAAAGTTAAGTTTTTGAAATAATTTTGAAAATTAAGTTTTTAAAATAATTTTGAAAGTTAAGTTTTTGAAATAATTTTGAAATTCAAGTTTTTAAAACAATTTTGAAAGTTAAGTTTGAAATAATTTTGAAACCAAGTTTTAAAATAATTTTGAAATTTAAGTTTAAAAATAATTTTGAACTCACGTTAAAATAATTTTGAAGTTTTTTAAAATAATTTTGAAAGTTAAGTTTTGAAATAATTTTGAAATCCAAGTTTTAAAACAATTTTGGAAATAATTTTGAAATTCAAGTTTTAAAATAATTTTGAAATTTAAGTTTAAAATAATTTTGAAAGTTAAGTTTAAAATAATTTTGAAATTTAAGTTTTTAACATAATTTTGAAATTTAAGTTTAAAATAATTTTGAAATTTAAGTTTTTAAAATAATTTTGAAATTTAAGTTTAAAATAATTTTGAAATTTAAGTTTAAAATAATTTTGAAATTTAAGTTTTTAAAATTTAAATTAATTATCAGTTTGGTTTTAATTACTTAGTCATCTCACCCCGATCTAAATTCTCAATCAGGGAATCCTATAATTTTTGTGAGATGAATTGAGGTTCAATTTAAGGGTTTGGTTTAGTCTTGTGTTAGATTCAGGTTTAGCTTTGGGTTCAACAAGTAAGCATTCTTTGGATAAACTTCTGGGCTATGGTGAGTCACAAGGAGCTCATTAAAGTAACCATGCCTTCGAGGTTTTCCAAATAGTCCTATCCATTGAACTTAATACTAAAACTTGGTCTAACTAGTTAGGATCCATTTAAGGGTAACTTCGGTCAGTTCCACTTGGCCAAATGCACCAGGTCGAAGTCATATCTTCCTAGACATGCGATGCCCAAGCTTCCCTCACGTACTATCATCCAAAAACTTCACCAGTACTGTGGTTCAAGTTAACCTTATCCTGTTTTAATCTAACCTTAATTACCCTGCCGGGTAATCTATTCTTGTTTTACCCATTCCGGGTAAATTAGGTTCAGTTGCCCTGTCGGGTAGTTCAGTTGGAGGTGCCAGCTAGTTTGGATCCTCCATCTATTTTTTTTAATTTCGACTTGTTGAATTTTTTGAATTTGTAATTTAATTTTGAATTTTTAATTTAATTTCGAATTTTAAATTTTGAATTTGATTTTTAATTTTGAATTTTTAATTTAATTTCGAATTTTGAATTTGATTTTTAATTTTGAATTTTTAATTTAATTTCGAATTTTAAATTTTGAATTTTTATTTTCGAATTTTAAATTTTGAATTTTGAATTTTTAATTTAATTTCGAATTTAAAATTTTGAGTTTGATTTTTAATTTTGAATTTTTAAATTAAGATCGTTTTCATTTTAGCTTTCCCTGGATCACGGCCTCGATATGGTCTGTCGAGGTAGTATATTTGATCCTTCGGAACCCAGTATTGGCCAAGTCCAATTTGATTGATCAATTTGGACTTGGGGACCCATGCTTGGACTGATTTACTACTTTGTTTGTTTATTAAGGATAAATAAGATTTATATTTCTTTTTTACTTTTATATCCTAGCCCAGTTCTATTGTAGACGGCTCTTTGTGTCCCAAGAATTAGATCCAAATTCTTGGAGCCCAGAGAGAACTTTTCTAAAGTAATTTTTAAATCTTTTAACTGATTTTTCATATTTGAATTTTCTTTCTCAAGTTGTTGTACTTGAGTTGAATCTTCAGTTTGAACTTGATTAAGTAAAGACTTTGAGTTAGTTACTTCTTTAAGAATGGTTACTTCTTTTAGAAGTGACTTAATTTTCAAATTTGATTTGGCTAATTTGCGAAGTAAATAATTGACTAAGTTATTAAGCCTAGGAATACTTACAACGGAGTCTGGCCCTTCGGAAACGGATGCGGATCCGTGGCTTTGCTCGGAGTCGGCTTCTGATTCGCTCTCGGATTCGATGATCTAGTCCTGGGCCATCAATGCGAGTAAACTCGTTTGGTCGAGTTCGTCGTCTTCGTCCTCCGAAGAAGATTCGTCCCAGGTTGCCTTTAGGGCCTTCTTTCTTCTTTGCTTCTTGGCTTCCTTTTGATTGGGGCAGTTGGCTTTTATATGCCCCTTCTGGTTGCACCCGTAGCAAGTGACTTCGAACTTTGTATTTGAGTTCTGTTGAGCCTCCTTGGATTGAACTGCCTTCTTTAGATCTTTCTTGTTGAATCCCTTCTTCTTCTTGTAGAGCTTCTTCACGAGATTCACTAGTTCGCTGGTCAGTTCATCCTCTGAATCTTCTGAGTCGGGTTTGTCTTCTGATTCCGATTCAATCTTTCGCCGTACTCTTGATTCCCTTGTTCGACTTGTACCTGCAACCAAAGCAATGCCCTTCTCGGATGGCTGTGCATTAGTTTGTTCATGGAGTTCAAATTCACTAAATAATTCGTCTAATTTTAAGGAAGACAAATCCTTAGAGACTTTGTAGGCATCTACCATTGATGCCCACAATGAGCTCCTAGGAAATGAGTTAAGAGCATACCTTATTATATCTCTGTTTTCTACCTTTTGCCCGATTCCATGAAGGGGGTTCAGAATATCTTGAATTCGAGCATGTAAAGAACTTGCCGTCTCGCCTTCCTGCATTTTCAAATTGTATAATTTGTTAAGTAACAGATCACGCTTACTTACCTTGGTTTCCGAGGTGCCCTCGTGTAGTTCGATCAGTTTCTCCCATAGTTCCTTTGCGGAGGAGAATGGACCGACTCTGTTGAGCTCTTCTTTGGTCAGACCGCACTGGATGGTGCAGGTAGCTTTGGCGTCGGCTTCTACTTTTTTGATAAATGCGGGCTCCCAGTTCTCACAGGATGTAGGCTTACCGTCTGTACCAGTTGGTAGTTGCAGTCCTGTTTTGACGATCATCTAGGTGTCGAACTGGATCTTTAGATAAATCTCCATTCGCCCCTTCCAATATCCGAAGTCTTCTCCGAAAAATAATGGGGGACTAACGGTGCTAAATCCTTCTTGTTGGGCCATTTAGATCTATAAAAAGAACATAAACAACAAGATCTATTCCAAGACTAAGTCTTGGATTAGTAGTGCGGGAGGAAGGAAAAAATAATAGGCTCAAGTGGTATTGACCAGCTTTGAGCAGAAAATCGATTCGTAAAAAGAAATTAGAATATAGCTATGAGGCTAAATTCTAATCGACTCCGAACAAAACCACAAAAAAATTGTCTCGAATAGTGGTTGCACTGATTCAAGACGACCCCGCTCTGATACCAATTGTTGGATCGAGAAGCGCTAGAGGAGGGGGGGTGAATAGCGCTCGTGGCTATCTTGTTCGATTATCGGAATCGTAAGAACAATCGGAGTAATTAAGCAGCGGAATAAAACAAAGTAAGCACACGGAGACAGGAGGATTTTTACTTAGTTCGGAGTCTTGATCGACTCCTACTCGAAGGCCCGCGATCCTTGATCGCTTCCGGTGGGCAACAACTATAAGCTCGTTAAAAGATTACAATTATGAGTACAAATAAAAGCTATAAATATTATACCGACAACAAGAAATGCTAATTCTGAAGCATCGGGTCGTCGGGCACTTATAGTAGCACTTCGGAGCGTCTTTTGGAGCAGCACGTTGATGAAAGATCACTTGGAATTCATTGGTCTGAAGTGCTGGTCGAAACCCCCTTATAAAGGGTGTTCAAGGCGCCTCCATGCTGCCTCGTCTTCCGCGTGGATCAAAACTGACCTGGTCGAATTTCATCCATTCAAGGCGCCTTATATCCCTCTCAAGGCGCCACCCAAGGCGCCTTCTGCCTTCTCCAAGGCGCCTTCTGCCTTCTCCAAGGCGCCTCCAAGCTCCATGGAGGCGCCTCGGACACTGTTCATCCGAGGCTTTAGGTTGCTCCTTTGCTCCTGCAAGATGCGTTAGTCCCAAACACTATCCTGCAACACAAAGTTAGCACAATAAACATTATAAAAGAAGTATATACAGTCTCCGGACTGTCCGAGTCTGACTTCAGGTTTCCAACCGGAAACCCTAGGTCTACCCGACGCCTACTGTTCCCTCTACGGGGAACGCGTCCTCACCTACTCCACTCAGGAGATTTACTTGTTGCCAGTCGATCCTCCAGATCGACTGGACTTTTGCTCAGCACTCGATGCTTCCGGACTTTCTGCTGGACATCCGCTTCCCCGACTAGTCCAGTCTTTCACCTGGTTCGCGACACCAGGACTTTTCACCTAGGGTTACCACCCCCTAGGACTTTTGCCTGAAGCCATCGACCTGCCAAGACTTTCCGCATAGGGTTACCACCCCCTATGACCTAGGGTTACCTCCCCCTAGGGTTTTCCCTTTGCCTAACCGCAGTTAGGACTTTCCTGAAATCCTCAAGTAGACTTGTTAGACTACAAAACATCTTAACTTTGAATTCTTTGCCGTTTATCAAAACACGAGTTTGATCGTCGGATGCTTCCCGCACCAACAATAACATCATCTTCTGCATGTGACACCACATACTATGTTATCTACAATATAAATTAAATGAACAACTACAAACAAATGTAGACAATTTGACCAAATGTGATTCTTTATTCATAATGAATGTTTACAAAGCTTTGACTTTCAGTATACACTCCAACAATCTCCAACTTATACTAATGACTAAGCTGGCATATCTTCTACCATACATCTGATTCCCATTCCCTCCACATGCTGATCGAAAGCTTTCGCCGGAAGGGCCTTAGTGAAAGGATCTGCCAGGTTATCCGCTGATGCAATCTTGGCGATGACAACTTCTCCTCACTTCACGATATCTCGTATCAGGTGGTACTTGCGCTCTATATGTTTACTTGCCTTATGAGCTCGTGGTTCCTTCGAGTTTGCAACTGCACCACTATTATCACAATAAATTGTGATGATTTTGGGCAAACCAGGAATCACATCTAAGTCCATTAGAAAGTTCTGAGCCATCAGCTTCTTTAGTCGCCTTAGAGGCTGCTACATACTCGACTTCCATGGTTGAGTCCGATACGCATTGCTTAACACTCCTCCATGAAATGGCTCCACCTCCTAAAGTAAACACATAGCCCGATGTAGACTTATGTTATCCCTATCCGATTGGAAATCTAAATCCGTATAACCCACAGGCAAATCATCTGCTTGATAAACTAGCATATAATCTCTAGTCCTTCTCGTGTACTTTAATATATGCTTTACCGCGATCCAATGTCCTTGGTTACTCGATATCTGCTAACCATGCCCATGGCAACTTGTCTCGTACATTGCATACATTAGGCTTCCTACGACTGAAATGAATCGCTTTCATGTCCTCTATCTCTTTTGATGTCTTGGAGACATCTCTTTAGATAGAGCTATTCCATACCTAAAAGGTAAGAAACCTTTCTTGGAATCCTGCATGCTAAAACGAGCAAGGATTGTATCTATATATGAAGCTTGGGACGATACAACATTCTTTTCTTACGATCCCTTATAACTTTGATCCCGAGAATGTGTGCACAATCTCCTAAGTCCTTCATATCAAATTGTTTGGACAACCATACCCTTACGTCGATAATACCTTGACATTGTTGCCAATTAACAAAATATCATCTACGTATAGTACAAGAAATACCACCACGTTTACATTACATTTCTTGTATACACAAGACTCATCCGGACCTTGAATAAATCCATGATTGGATTACATCATTAAACCGGATGTTCCAAGACATTGAAGCTTGCAGTCCATAAATGGACCGATTGAGCTTGCACACTAGATGCTCTTTGCCTTTTCAATGAACCCTTCGGTTGCTTCATATAGATGTTCTCTTCAAGACTTTCATTAAGGAAAGTGTCTTGACATCCATTTGCCAAATCTCATAATCCATATGAACAACAATGGATAAGAGTATCCGGATAGACTTAAGCATGGCTACGGTGAAAAGGTTTCCTCATAATCGATTCTCTCTCTTCTGGGTGTACCCTTTCGCAACAAGCCTAGCTTTGAAGGTTTCTACCTTCCCGTCTCTCTTCCTTTGTAGATCCACTTGCATCCAACGGCTTTTACACC
The DNA here is from genome assembly GCF_018446385.1 of Zingiber officinale. NCBI lineage: Eukaryota > Viridiplantae > Streptophyta > Magnoliopsida > Zingiberales > Zingiberaceae > Zingiber > Zingiber officinale. The sequence goes on from NC_055993.1 coordinate 20,933,539, forward strand.
ATCGGTGGTTCTACAAGCCCGGACCTTATTAGAGTATATAGACTCTATTTTAGAATTCATTGCCTTTTGCCAAGATGCTGCATCTATATCTTGGAGTGCTTCGTCATATGTTCGTGGATCGTGTTCATGTTTACCCGGGATCAAGTCCAAGACTCTCCCAAAACATGAATCTTCAGTTGCCTTACAACCCTCCCACTATGACGAGGCACTGTCCGTGGTTATGTATCATGTGTGACACGTGTTGCGTCTCTTGTGGTACTTCATCTTGTACTATTGGTAATGAAGTAGACGTGTCCTCTTTAAGTTCTTCTAAAACAACTTTGCTTCGGGCTTGTGATCCATTATATAGTCTTCTTCTAAAACCGGGCATTGGTGCTAACAATGATCTTCGGTCTTTAGAACTATAAAATAAACCACCTTCGTTCCTTTGGGATATCCTATAAACACGCGAACTTATACGAGATTCTAACTTATCAAGATTCGGTTTCAAGACATGTGCTGGACTACCCCAAACCGAATATGTCTTAGACTGGGTTTTCGCCCATTCCATAATTCTATGGGAGTAGAAGAAACTGATTTAGAAGGTACTAAGTTCAGAACGTATACTGCTGTTTCCAGAGCATATCCCCAAAACGAATTTGGTAATTCTGAATAACTCATCATCGATCTAACCATCTCCATAAGAGTCCTGTTCCTTCGTTCTGCTACACCATTCTGTTGGGGTGTTCCAGGTGCAGACAATTGGGATTGAATCCCGGCCTCTGATAAGTAATTCCTAAACTCTCCTAAGAGGTATTCGCCACCACGATCAGACCGTAGTGTCTTGATACTTTTACCTAGTCGTTTCTCCACATCAGCCTTGTATTCTTTGAACTTATCAAAGCACTCGGACTTACGGCGCATTAGGTAAATGTATCCGTTTCTTGAATAATCGTCTTTAAAAGAGACAAAATATTCAAAACCACCTCTTGCTTGGACAGACTTAGGACCACAAAAATCAGAATGAACCAATTCTAACACTTCTTTGGCTCTATACCCCTTGGCCTTGAACGACCTCTTGGTCATTTTACCTTCTAAGCAAGATTCACAAGTTGAAAAATTTTCCAACTCTAATGAACTCAAAAGTCCATCGTCTATAAGCCTCTGAATCCTACTTAAGTTAACATGACCAAGCCTTAGATGCCAAAGATATGCTTGGTTCATTTCCAAAGGTTCTTTTCTCTTATTAGAATTAAAAGATGAGTTATAAATTTCCATGTTTTGCTTTGTGGAAGAAATTTGATTTAAAGTATACAAATTACCAACTAATGCACCAGAACAGATAATCACTTTATTTCTTTTAATAACTACATCGTTACCAAAGGAAACTGAATATCCATCTAAAAACAGTTTAGAAACTGAAATTAAATTCTTTCTAAAACTGGGTACATAAAGACAATTTCTTAAAATCAAATTTCCCTTTCTACTAAAAGATAAGTAGACGTCTCCCACTGCAACAGCTGCCACCTTAGTAGCATTGCCCATGTAGACGGTAATCTCTCCTTCAGATAGTCGTCGGGTTTCCTGGAACCCCTGCAGAGAATTGCAGACATGATCAATGGCTCCCGTATCTACACACCAGGTGCTGGTAGATAACACCGCTAAACATGTTTCAACAACTAGAGCATGAGATATACCTTTGTTTTGGTTCTTACGAGGGCGATCCAATGTCTTGTCTGCTTGCAGATGAAGCATTTGCCCTTTGGCTTCTTCACTCCGGCTTTAAATCCTCTGAGATTTATTCACTTTCTTTCTTGAACCGACTTGTTTCTTCTTCTTCTTTCCTCTCGGTTTAGAAGTAGAACCATTTTGATAGTGAATTTGAGCATTGTGTCGAAATAATCCTTCTGCAGCTTGAAGTTCATCAATAGTTCCCCTAATGAATAAATCCTCTTATTCATATTATAATTCAGGAAATTGCTCAAAACTTCTAGGTAGTGTTTGGAGGATCATATCGATCTGGGTTTCCCCATCAATTTCTCCTCCAAGGATCTGTATCTCGTTCAGATAAGCCATCATCTTTAGGATATGATCCCTCACAGGAGTACCCTCTTGCATGGTGGCTGTCATTATCTTTCTCATGGCTTCTTGTCTAGAAGCCCTATCCTGATGACCAAAAAGTTCCTTGAGATTGTTCATAATATCATAGGCTGTTGGTAAATCTTGATGCTGATGTTGCAATACATTTGACATTAAAGCCAAAATGTAACACCGCGCCATCTCATCTACTTTTACCCATTTCCTATGATATTCAATCTCCTCTTGGGTAGATTCACCAGTAGGTGCTTCAGGACATGGCTCAGTCAGTACAAATTTATAGCTTTTAGCAGTAAGGACAATGTCCAGGTTCCTTTCCAATCTATGTAATTAGGTCCAGTAAGTCTATTCTGTTGAAGTATGATGGACAGTGGGTTGAAAGTCATCCTAAGAATCATAAATAACTTTTGGTCAGAACTCTAAATTTAGAATAATATTGATTCCTCAAACAATACTATTTTAAATTAACCAACACCTCATAACACCGTGAATTTTGTATGCCACGTTAGTGTGGACGTATACAAATTCAACATTTGTAAAAGGAGGGTTTTAACCCATTAATTTTATTATCTTGTCAACCTAACTTTTTGACAAATAAAATTAATAGTTGGTATCATTTGGTCACACAAATAATAGCAGTGACTCCGATGGGGAGGATACTATTAGATGTGTCTAAGTGTATGTAACGCCCACCCTTCTTACCTAAGGGCGGCGCTACGTTCTTATACTACTTACGTACATGTTTTACTATAACAGCGGAAGAATAAAAACTTTAAAGAATTTAATTTATTAAGCATAATATCACATATTCTGATTTGTTCAAATGTGCATATATTGAACTTATAACTAAAAATATTAATTTGTCCGAATCGTCCTAGCCGAGCCACCACCACACACATCACTATCTGCTCCTCCTGCTGCTCCGTTTTTCATCCAGCTTTCTCTTTTATCTGCGGTACAAGGAAAGTAAGCTATGAGCACTCATGGCTCAGTAAGTTCCTTTCCTACTCACTAAAACCGAGAATCATCGTATATCAAGAATGGATCAACATATCATCGTCTCAACTAATCATAACATAACATATCATTCTATTCAAACATATCATGCATATTTCTTATTCACATATCATTTCATAGAAGCATGAATATCATATCATAAAACAAATAAATCACAAGCATAAGACATACAAGGGCATCATATTCATATCATAATATCACATGACATGATATCATATCATCATATAATTCAAGCACATATGAATGTAGGCAATGCATCATGAATTTGAAAACTTATACTTAATAGTACTTGAAATTAATATCATCATCATTTGGGATCCCGGTTTGTACCACATACTTAATGCGTAGGTCCAAGGTAGCAAGTCTTGAGCCCTACCATGCATACATACTAGGCCCGAGTCTTACTCCATCGACCTAGGGCACTCAAAGGCCCATTACTGACGAGGCCCGAGTCTTACTCCATCGACCCCGGGGCGTTTACGGAGCCCACCCTTGGTACAAACCATAAAAATAACTTATCATGCATAACTATCATATCATGTCCTTAACCATCTTTCATGCATTTATTCTTTTCATTTCTTTTCATTATGTATAGCATTTTCTATGCTATCACATATCATAACATAACTTCATTTCTTTTCATTATGTATAGCATTTTCTATGCTATAGCACATCATGGCATATTTCATAATATAACTTCATTATGCATATCATTTCGTAACTAAAGCAATCATGCATTCTAACTTATTATCATATCATTTTCATACAGCATGGCATAGACATATTTAATTTTTTGTTCTAGGGTTTCTAGGGCATCTATCCCTTCATGGCCGAACACATAATGATTTATTTAGGTCATACAAACATGTATCACATTCACACATTATCAAGTTTTCATAAGAAGTACTTTTAACCCCTTAGGTTTCATTTCCAAGGCCTCTAGGTCCTTTTAACCTTACTTGGCCGAAATTCATAGAATATAAACTTCCTTTAAGTGGCCTAAAGCATGGGAAACCTAAGTAAATTTCATAGCAAGATTTACTAAGAACATCATACACAAAGTTGGATCATAAACAAGCTAGGACTCTTGTGATCTTACATGTCATAAATCATGTAACTAATTTTCTACATTCCAATTAAACACGAGAGCATTAATCATCTTTCATAACATAATATCACAGAGGTCATTGAGCATATTAGAATTTTGTTTAAGCTTCTCTAAACCATCACCTTACCATGGCCGAAATATTAAGAGTAAGGTTCATGAGTTTCTTTCAACATACAAGTATACAACTCTTAAGAACTTTATATCATGTCATATAAGCATAGTTATTTTAAATTCAAGGTCCTCCTAACCCTAAATTATTTCTTGGCCGAAACATGAGAGTGGGGTTCTTTTGGTTCCAATCCACTTCCAAGCAAGAAAACCATAGGAAGGTCCTTAGCATTTCATAGAGGGAACCTTGCACTAGTTTGGTTAGACAATAATTTTCCTAACCTATTTACAATATTTTTGATTGAAATTCTAGGGTTACATACACCTCTGATCATGCATCATATATGTATAAAACATAGGGGAAAACTTTCTTTCAAGGCATAGAAAAGAATCCGAAAATCACATGAAAGCCTTGTACCGCAGGGGAAGCTTACCTTCTTTGCTTAAGTTTCCTAGAGTTGAGAACTTGCTTGTGGACCTTTCTTCCTTGCTTGCTTTGCTCGGCACCAATGGAGGAAGAAGTGGCTAGGTCTTTTGGTGGAGGGGAGGAGGAAGAAGAGGAGGCTTCTTCCTCTTGTGTTGCTCGGCAACAAAAAGAAAGAAAGAAGGGGAGAGTTGTTGCTCTCGGCAACAAGAGGAAAGAGGGAGGGAGAGTGCTCGGCACAAACGGAGGAGAGGAGGAGAGTGAGTTGAGGATGAAGCCCTCCATGCCTATTTATACTAAAGTGAGGGAGGAAAACTTGACTTGATTCATCCTCCTCATTTACTTCTCCTCTTAATGAGAAAGAATATGCTAGAGAAATGCTTCTTGAGTTTCTCTCTTTTCTTTCTCTTAATTTCTCTCCTTTCTTTCCTTTAATTATAATTCCCATCTCTCCTCTTACAATATTCACTCCTATCACACTTGGTTAACACATGCATGCATCCACAAGAGAACCAAGGATCAAATCCTTCTCCTAACATATTTTTGTACAAAATAATTCATGTATATGCATTATGCATAAATATTTCATACATGCATATATAATATCTCATATTTCTTTTGTTTACATTAATTCCTTGCATTATAAATCATGTATAGAACTTTATATTCTCAACTTTATTTTCTTTCATAAAGTTTTTAATCATCTAAATCCTTCCCATCGTAACATTCAACGTAGACTATCTACACATTCTTTTCATTACATTCGTACTCTCATTGCCCTTACTTTATCTAGGCTTTCTAGGGGTGTTACAGTGTATACCATTACTTGACACTAAGTCCATTAATAAGATTATGCCCCTTCCGTTGGGGAAGATCACACGCTCTTAATTAACTTCCTATAGTCATCCACAAACAAGCTCATCCGTTATGGAGGAAGGCACTCAGAGCCAACGCGCAAGCTGGTTTGCATCACTTACAAACCAGTAATGGAGACCATGGGATTTACTTAAAAATCCCTCTCCCACTTAGTTATTTATAAATGAGGAATTTTAACTATGCCAGCCTACTAAACTTGTAAACTAACAACACAATATAAAAGCAATAAATAGAAAATCTAATTTTCAACTATTATGACTTTTATCTCTAGTTGTCCTCCGTGTGTTGTCATCCCAAGCTGCTGCCATATTTGGCCACCGCTACCGGGTCTAGCTGTCCTCCTTGTTCTGCTGCGCCTCTGTCCTTAGAAGGTTCCACGCTTTGCAAGATTCGATCCGCGACATAAATAGAATTTTACATTTTTGATCCTATATTCCATAAAAGGAATGTACATGTATCTAGATCAAAAATAAAATCCTAATAAAACTAAATACAGCTCCTGCTGTATTTTAATACAATCATGCACACACATATAAATGCCCTTGACATGTCCAAGGGTCCAATCACACACATAATAACTAAAAGTCATAATAGTTGGATCCTGCATCCACAAAGTTAGCACATCCTACATTTAACCTGCCTAAATTATGTATGGCATGTGCATAATTAACCTAATACCAAATACACATAGGCAAAACCCTAGCTCTGATACCAATTGCTGGTTGCTACTCGGAAAACTTATAGGTTCCACTGTACAAAAATTTTGTACAAAGGTCTGAACATTTTCCTAGCTACCATGTGTTCTTTTAAATTAAATTTTGGATCGCCTGCGGAACTTAACACGTTTGATCCAAAACTTAATCTATTTGATCTTTTAGGTTTTGACTTGGATCTCCTGCGGAACTTAACACGTTCGACCCAAGTCTCCTTAAGTTATTAATTCCACTAAATATTAATTTCCATAATTGGTTCCCAGTACTGACGTGGCGAGGCACATGACCTTCTTGGATATGGGAGCAACCACCACTGACTAGACAAAACCTTTTATAGAAAGCTAATATTTAATTTCCTAAAATAACTTTAGGTTAACCGAAAAGAACAATCAAATCACAGAGAAAAATAAAACAAAAGAACACATCATCGAAAACCTTATTCGAAATACTAGAATCGTAAGCCTCTTGTATTTAGTATTATTTCCATAAATAAATAGTATGATGCGGAAAGAAAAATTACTAGTTATACCTTGTAGAAAAACCTCTTGATCTTCTACCGTATTCCTCTTCTAACCTCGGACGTTGTGTGGGCAACGATCTTCCGAAATGAGAAACCACCAACCACATTCTTCTCCTCCTAGCTAGGTTCGGCCACAAAAAATAAAGCTTCACCAAGGAAGAAGAAAAACACCAACCAAGCTCCAAGAGATGCAAGCTTTCTCTCCTTCTTCTTCTTCTTCTCCAAGTAGTATCCGGCCTCCACAAGAGCTCCAAGCAATAGAGAGTTTCGGCCACCACAAAGACGAAGAAAGGGAGAAGATGTTGGCCGGCCACACCAAAGAATAGGAGAGGGAGAATAATAGAGGTTGTATCTCATGAAGGCACCCTCACCCCTTCTTTTATATTCCTTGGACTAGGCAAATTAGGAAATTTAATTACAATAAAATTTCCTTAATTTCCTTGACATGATTTAATTGAGAAAAATAAAATTTCCCAATTTAATCTATATTGGCCGGCCACATCATGGGGAAACAATTTAGACAAGTTTTAATCAACAAATTAAAACTTCCTAATTTGTTTCCGGAAATTTTAAAAAATAAAATTTCTCTTCAAAAATCTCTTCATGGTTGATAAAAGGAAATTTCTATAATTTTAATTTTACAACATGTGAATAATTTTTAAAGAGAAAATAAAATATCTCACCAATCTACAAATAAGGAAAGAGATCTAATCTCTTTCTTTAATCTTTTGTAGATCTTTTATAAGAGAGATATTTTAATTTTAATTCTCTTTAATAAATTATTTCTTCCACATAATAAAAATTAAAATTAAAATTCCTTTTTAATTTAATTTGGCCGGCTCCCACTAGCTTGGGTTCAAGCTAGGGCCGGCCACCCCAATTTATACCTAGGTCGGCCCTAGCTTGGTTCCCAAGCTAGCTTGGCCGACCCCCTTTGGGTGGGTATAGAAGGTGGGTATAGTACTTAATAAATAAGAGGCTACGATAGGGACCGAGAGGAGGAATTGGTTTTGGTCTCCCGATAAAATTAAGCATCCCGTGTTCGCCCCGAACACACAACTTAATTTTATCAATAATAATTCATTCCACTAGAGAACTATTATTGAACTACCGCACCAATCCCAAATTACATTTTTGGGCTCCTTCTTATTATGAGTGTGTTAGTCTCCCTGTGTTTAAGATATCGAATGTCCACTAATTAAGTGAGTTACTAACAACTCATTTAATTAATATTTAAATCCAAGAGTAGTACCACTCAACCTTATTGTCATGTCGGACTAGGTCCACCTGCAGGGTTTAACATGACAATCCTTATGAGCTCCTCTTGAGGACATTATCAACCTAGTATCTCTAGGACACAGTTTCCTTCTATAATCAACAACACACACTATAAGTGATACCATTTCCCAACTTATCGGGCTTATTGATTCATCGAACTAAATCTCACCCATTGATAAATTAAAGAAATAAATATCAAATATATATGCTTGTTATTATATTAGGATTAAGAGTACACACTTCCATAAAGCCGAGGTCTTTGTTCCTTTATAAAGTCAGTATAAAAGAAACGACCTCAAATGGTCCTACTCAATACACTCTGAGTGTACTAGTGTAATTATATAGTCAAGATAAACTAATACCTAATTACACTACGACCTTCTAATGGTTTGTTCCTTTCCATTTTGGTCGTGAGCTACTGTTTATAATTTATAAGGTACTAATAACATCATCTTCTGCATGTGACACCACATACTATGTTATCTACAATATAAATTAAATGAACAACTACAAACAAATGTAGACAATTTGACCAAATGTGATTCTTTATTCATAATGAATGTTTACAAAGCTTTGGCTTTTAGTATACACTCCAACAATCTCCCACTTATACTAATGACTAAGCTGCCATATCTTCTACCATATATCTGATTCTCATTCCCTCCACATGCCGATCGAAAGCTTTCGCCGGAAGGGCCTTAGTGAAAGGATCTGCCAGTTATCCTGATGTAATCTTGGCGATGACAACTTCCCTCGCTTCAAGTGGTACTTACTCTACTGCGCTCTATATGTTTACTTGCCTTATGAGCTCATGGTTCCTTCGAGCGAGTTTGCAACTCCACCACTATTATCACAATAAATTGTGATGATTTTGCAAACCAGAATCACATCTAAGTCCATTAGGAAGTTCCCGAGCCATACCGCTTCTTAGATTTGCGCTCGCTACACTCGCCGCTCCATGGTTGAGTCCGACACGCATACTACTCCATGAAATGGCTCCACCTCCTAAAGTAAACACATAGCCCGATGTAGACTTCTCGTTATCCCTATCTATTGGAAATCAATCTAACCCATGTGAGCAAATCATCTTGATAAACTAGCATATAATCTCTAGTCCTTCAGGTACTTTAATATATCTTTTACCGGATATAATGTCCTTGTCGGGGTTACTCGATATATGCTAACCATGCCCACGTAAAACAGATATTCGGTCTCGTACATAGCATCATTGCATACATTAGGCTTCCACGTAGGGGCATAAGCTTTTCATGTCCTCTATCTCTTTGATGTCTTGGAGACATCTCTTTAGATAGAGCTATTCCATGCCTAAAAGGTAAGAAACCTTTCTTGAATCCTTGCTAAACGAGCAAGGATTGTATCTATATAAAGCTTGGAAGGGATACACAATTCTTTTCTTACGATCCCTTATAACTTTGATCCGAGAATGTGTGCACAATCTCCTAAGTCCTTCATATCAAATTGTTTGGATAACCATACCCTTAATTTGACATTGTTGTCAATTAACAAAATATCATCTACGTTAGTACAAGAAATACCACCACGTTCTCAGTTCACTTTTGTATACAAGACTCAGGACTTTGAATAAATCCATATGACGATTACATCATTAAACCGGATGTTCCAAGACATTGAAGCTTGCTTTCCATGGACCGATTGAGCTTGCACACTAGATGCTCTTGCCCTTTTTCAATGAACCCTTCTAGCTTTCATATGGATGTTCTCTTCAAGACTTCCATTAAGAAAGCATCTTCACATCCATTTGCCAAATCTCATAATCCATATGAACAAATGGATAAGAGTATCCGGATAGACTTAAGCATGACTACGGTGAAAAGGTTTCTCATAATCGATTCCCTTTTTCCGAGTGTACCTTCAGAACACAAGCCTAGCTTTGAAGGTTTCTACCTTCCCTCTCCCCTCTTTTCCTTTGTAGATCCACTTGCATCCAACGGCTTTTACACCATCGGTGGTTCTACAGACCTTATTAGAGTATATAGACTCTATTTTAGAATTCATTGCCTTTATCTGCATCTATATCTTGGAGTGTCTCGTCGAGGATCAGGTTCATGTTTATCCGGGATCAAGTCCGAAGACTCTCCCAAAAACATGAATCTTTCAGGCTGCCTTACAACCCTCCCACTACGACGAGGCACTGTCTGTGGTTGTGTATCATGTGTGACACGTGTTGCAGTCTCTTGTGGTACTTCATCTTGTACTATTGGTACTGAAGTAGACGTGCCCTCTTTAAGTTCTTCTAAAACAACTTTGCTACTGGGCTTGTGATCCATTATATAGTCTTCTTCTAAAAACTGGGCATTGGTGCTAACAATGACCTTCTGGTCTTTAGAACTATAAAATAAACCACCTTTCGTTCCTTTGGGATATCCTACAAACACACGAACTTCTGTACGGGATTCTAACTTATCAGCATCTGGTTTCAGCACATGTGCTGGACTACCTCAAATCCGAATATGTCTTAGACTGGGTTTTCGCCCATTCCACAATTCTATGGGAGTAGAAGAAACTGATTTAGAAGGTACTAAGTTCAAAACGTATACTGCTGTTTCCAGAGCATATCCCCAAAACGAATTTGGTAATTCTGAATAACTCATCATCGATCTAACCATCTCCATAAGAGTCCTGTTCCTTCGTTCTGCTACACCATTCTGTTGGGGTGTTCCAGGTGCAGACAATTGGGATTGAATCCCGGCCTCTGATAAGTAATTCCTAAACTCTCCTAAGAGGTATTCGCCACCACGATCAAACCGTAGTATCTTGATACTTTTACCTAGTCGTTTCTCCACATCAGCCTTGTATTCTTTGAACTTATCAAAGCACTCGGGCTTACGGCGCATTAGGTAAATGTATCCGTTTCTTGAATACTCGTCTATAAAAGAGACAAAATATTCAAAACCACCTCTTGCTTGGACAGACATAGGACCACAAAAATCAGAATGAACCAATTCTAACACTTCTTTGGCTCTATACCCCTTGGCCTTGAATGACCTCTTGGTCATTTTACCTTCTAAGCAAGATTCACAAGTTGAAAAATTTTCCAACTCTAATGAACTCAAAAGTCCATCGGCTATAAGCCTCTGAATCCTATTTAAGTTAATATGACCAAGCCTTAGATGCCAAAGATATGCTTGGTTCATTTCCGAAGGTTCTTTTCTCTTATTAGAATTAGAAGATGAGTTATAAATTTCCATGTTTTGCTTTGTGGAAGAAATTTGATTTAAAATATACAAATTGCCAACTAATGCACCAGAACAGATAATCACTTTATTTCTTTTAATAACTACATCGTACTGAAGAATATCCATCTAAAAAAATTTAGAAACTGAAATTAAATTCTTTCTAAAGCGGGTACATAAAGATAATTTCTTAAAATCAAATTTCTATTTCTACTAAAAGATAAGTAGGCGTCTCCCAACAGTTGCCACCTTAGTAGCATTGCCCATCTAGACGGTAATCTCTCCTTGAGATAGTCGTTTCTGGAACCCCGCAGAATGCGAGACATGATCAATGGCTCCGTATCTACACACAAGGTGGTAGATAACACCGCTAAACATGTTTCAACAACTAGAGCATGAGATATACCTTTGTTTTGGTTCTTACGAGGATAGTCCGCCTTCCAATGTCCTGCCTGCTTGCAGATGAAGCACCTTGGCTTCTTCACTCCAGCTTTAAATCCTGTACTCTAAGATTTATTCACTTTCTTTGCTAAACCACTTGTTTCTTCTTCTTCTTTCCTCTCGGTTTAGAAGTAGAACCATTTTCAACATAGTGAATTTGAGCATTGTGACGAAATAATCCTTCTGCTGCTTGAAGTTCTGTCAGTAGTTCCCCTAATGAATAAATCCTCTTATTCATAGCGAAACTGTCCAAAACTTCTAGGAAGCGTTTGGAGGATCATATCGATCTGGGTTTCCCCATCAATTTCTCCTCCAAGGATCTGTATCTCGTTCAGATAAGCCATCATCTTTAGGATATGATCCCTTACAGGAGTACCCTCTTGCATGGTGGCTGTCATTATCTTTCACATGGCTTTTTGCCTAGAAGCCCTATCCTGATGACCAAAGAGTTCCTTGAGATTGTTCATAATATCATAGGCTGTTGATAAATCTTGATGCTGATGTTGCAATACATTTGACATTGAAGCCAAAATGTAACACCGCGCCATCTCATCGACTTTTACCCATTTCCTATGATATTCAATCTCCTCTTGGGTAGATTCACGAGTGGGTGCTTCAGGACAAGGTTAAGCTTTCAGCAGTAAGAACAATGTCTAGGTTTCTATTCCAATCTATGTAATAAGGTCCAGTAATTCTATTCTGTTGAAGTATGATGGGCAGTGGGTTGAAAGTCATCCTAAGAATCACAAATAACTTTTGGTCAGAACTCTAAATTTAGAATAATATTAATTCCTCAAACAATACTATTTTAAATTAACCAACACCTCATAACACCGTGAATTTTGTATGCCACGTTAGTGTGGACGTATACAAATTCAACATTTGTAAAAGGAGGGTTTTAACCCATTAATTTTATTATCTTGTCAACCTAACTTTTTGACAAATAAAATTAATAGTTGGTATCATTTGGTCACACAAATAATAGCAGTGACTCCGATAAGGAGGATACTATTAGATGTGTCTAAGTGTATACCATTACTTGACACTAAGTCCATTAATAAGATTATGCCCTTCCGTTGGGGAAGATCACACGCTCTTAATTAACTTCCTATAGTCATCCAAAATGGAAGTCTGTTCTAGTGATCCACAAACAAGCTCATCCGTTATGGAGGAAGGCAGAGCCAACGAGCAAGCTTGTTTGCATCACTTACAAACCAGTAATGGAGACCACGGGATTTACTTAAAAATCCTCTCCCACTTAGTTATTTATAAATGAGGAATTTTAACTATGCTAGCCTACTAAACTTGTAAACTAACATGCACACATATAAAAGCAATAAATAGAAAATCTAATTTTCAACTATTATGGCTTTTATCTCTAGTTGTCCTCCGTGTGTTGTCATCCCAAGTTGCTGCCATATTTGGACCCACCGGGTCTAGCTGTCGCATCCATCTTGCTCCTTATTCCGCCCTCTGTCCTTAGAAGGTTCCACGCTTTGCAAGATTCGATCTGCGACATAAATAGAATACATTTTTGATCCTATATTCCATAAAAGGAATGTACATGTATCTAGATCAAAATAAAATCCTAATAAAACTAAATACAGCCTGCGTATTTTAATACAATCATGCACACATATAAATGCCCTTGACATGTCCAAGGGTCCAATCACACACATAATAACTAAAAGTCATAATAGTTTGATCCTGCATCCACAAAGTTAGCACATCCTACTATTAACTTGCCTAAATTATGTATGACATGTGCATAATTAACCTAATACCAAATACACATAGGCAAAACCCTAGCTCTGATACCAATTGCTGGTTGCTACTCGGAAAACCTATAGGTTCCTCTGTACAAAAATTTTGTACAAAGGTCTGAACCTTTTCCTAGCTACCATGTGTTCTTTTAAATTAAATTTTGGATCGCCTGCGGAACTTAACACGTTTGATCCAAAACTTAATCTATTTGTTCTTTTAGGGTTTGACTTGGATCTCCTGCGGAACTTAACACGTTCGACCCAAGTCTCCTTAAGTTATTAATTCCATTAATATTAATTTCCATAATTGGTTCCCAGTACTGACGTGGCGAGGCACATGACCTTCTTGGATATGGGAGCAACCGCCACTGACTAGACAAAACCTTTTATAGAAAGCTAATATTTAATTTCCTAAAATAACTTTAGGTTAACCGAAAAGAACAATCAAATCACAAGGAAAAATAAAATAAAAGAACACATCATCGAAAACCATATTCGAAATACTAGAATCGTAAGCCTCTTGTATTTGGTATTATTTCCATAAATAACTAGTATGATGCGGAAAGAAAAATTACTAGTTATACCTTGTAGAAAAACCTCTTGATCTTCTACCGTATTCCTCTTCTAACCTCGGACGTTGTGTGGGCAACGATCTTCCGAGATGAGAAACCACCAAGCACCTTCTTCTCCTCCTAGCTAGGTTCGGCCACAAAAAATAAAGCTTCACCAAGGAAGAAGAAAAATATCAACCAAGCTCCAAGAGATGCAAGCTTTCTCTCCTTCTTCTTCTTCTTCTCCAAGTAGTATCCGGCCTCCACAAGAGCTCCAAGCAATAGAAAGTTTCGGCCACCACAAAGAGGAAGAAAGGGAGAAGATGTTGGTCGGCCACACCAAAGAATAGGAGAGGGAGAATAATAGAGGTTGTATCTCATGAAGGCACCCTCACCCCTTCTTTTATATTCCTTGGCCTAGGCAAATTAGGAAATTTAATTACAATAAAATTTCCTTAATTTCCTTGACATGATTTAATTGAGAAAAATAAAATTTCCCAATTTAATCTATATTGGCCGGCCACATCAAGGGGAAACAATTTAGACAAGTTTTAATCAACAAATTAAAACTTCCTAATTTGTTTCAGAAAAAAATAAAATTTCTCTTCAAAAATCTCTTCATGGTTGATAAAAGGAAATTTCTATAATTTTAATTTTACAACATGTGAATAATTTTTAAAGAGAAAATAAAATATCTCACCAATCTACAAATAAGGAAAGAGATCTAATCTCTTTCTTTAATCTTTTGTAGATCTTTTATAAGAGAGATATTTTAATTTTAATTCTCTTTAATAAATTATTTCTTCCACATAATAAAAATTAAAATTAAAATTCCTTTTTAATTTAATTTGGCGGCCCCACTAGCTTGGGTTCAAGGGCACCCCAATTTATACCTAGGTCGGCCCAGCTTGGTTCCCAAGCTAGCTTGGCTGAGTGGGTATAGAAGGTGGGTATAGTACTCTATAAATAAGAGGCTACGATAGGGAGAGGAGGAATTGGTTTTGGTCTCCCGATAAAATTAAGCATCCCGTGTTCGCCCCGAACACACAACTTAATTTTATCAATAATAATTCATTCCACTAGAGAACTATTATTGAACTACCGCACCAATCCCAAATTATATTTTTGGGCTCCTTCTTATTATGAGTGTGTTAGTCTCCCTGTGTTTAAGATATCGACTAATTAAGTGAGTTATCGACAACTCATTTAATTAATATCTAAATCCAAGAGTAGTACCACTCAACCTTATTGTCATGTCGGACTAGGTCCACCTGTAGGGTTTAACATGACAATCCTTATGAGCTTCTCTTGAGGACATTATCAACCTAGTATCTCTAGGACACAGTTTCCTTCTATAATCAACAACACACACTATAAGTGATATCATTTCCCAACTTATCGAGCTTATTGATTCATCGAACTAAATCTCACCCATTGATAAATTAAAGAAATAAATATCAAATATATATTCTTGTTATTATATTAGGATTAAGAGTACACACTTCCATAATAACCGAGGTCTTTGTTCCTTTATAAAGTCAGTATAAAAGAAACGACCTCAAATGGTCCTACTCAATACACTCTGAGTGTACTAGTGTAATTATATAGTCAAGATAAACTAATACCTAATTCCACTACGACCTTCTAATGGTTTGTTCCTTTCCATTTTGGTCGTGAGCTACTGTTTATAATTTATAAGGTACTGATAACATCATCTTCTGCATGTGACACCACATACTATGTTATCTACAATATAAATTAAATGAACAACTACAAACAAATGTAGACAATTTGACCAAATGTGATTCTTTATTCATAATGAATGTTTACAAAGCTTAGGCTTTCAGTATACACTCCAACAACTGCGACATAAGTAATGGCTTCAGGTAAACCGATCTGCTTCTGGACTTCTTCCTTCTCCTCGTAAACCAAGACATGTGACTTCTCTTGAATGGCATTGACCTCCATTCTTTGCATTTTTCGGGCGGCACAAGCTTCAGTTCTGACAATCTCCACATAACACTTACGAGCCGTCTTCTGATCACCACATACTTCCCCAACTTGATCATCAACAGGGAATTTAATTTTCTGACAAAAAGTAGAAACGACCGCCCTAAACTCATTTAAGATCGGTCGACCCAGTATCACATTATAGGTGGACGGGGCATCCACCACCATGAAATGAGATCTCCTCGTTCTCATTAAGGGCTCCTCCCCCAAGGATATGACCAACTTTATCTGACCTAGCGGTTGTACCTCATTACCAGTGAATCCATATAAAGAAGTCACCATCTGTTGAAGTTCGCTCGAGTCAATCTGTAGTTGATCAAAAGCTTTCTTTAAAATAATATTTATAGAACTACCAGTGTCTATAAAGGTACGGGAAATAGTGTAATTGGCTATCACAGCCTTAATTATTAACGCATCATCATGGGGTATTTCTACCCCTTCAAGATCTCTGGGCCCAAAACCCATTTTCAGCCCTGCTGCTCTTTTCATGCTGCATCCCACAGTATGAATCTCAAGTCTTCTTGCGTGTGCCTTCCTGGCCCTGTTGGAATCTCCATCAGTGGGTCCGCTCGCGATCATATTAATGCTGCCTCGGGCGGAATTGCTCCTATTCTCTTCTTGTCAAGCTGTTATGGCCTCAGGCTGAGCTTTCTCAGGCACCTGAGATGTACTGGCTGAGGTTGGTAATACCCCTTGTTGAGGTTCGACCTTGCGGTATTCTATTTTGAGTGAACTTTACTGTCTGGGATATTGCTGTTGATAGTAGTTTTGTCTTTGATAACGATCCCTATTGGCTTTCTTATTCTTTAAAACAAAACAGTCTTTTGTATGATGACTGCTAGTCTTGTGATAAGTGCACCATCTTCTTGGTGCTTCTTGCTGCATCTCCACATGTTGTACTGCTTGTGGATGATATTCAGGATGACAATGGGGTGGAGGGATTACTCGAGGTCCCCTCGGTGGAGGGACGGGAGCAGGAACCCTTTCCTTAACAGGAGCAGGAGAAGAAGTAGTATCTTCTTTCCTGCGTGCAGCCTGAACATCTTCGACATTAATAAATTCAGTAGCACGTTCAATTAATGAGTCAAAATTGACAGGAGGATTTCTCACCAGATCTTTAAAGAAATCATTATCATTCAAGCCCTGAGAAAAAGCACTTACTAATATCTCAGTAGTAGCATTCGGTGCATCAATAGCTACCTGATTGAATCTCTTGATGTAGGCTCTGATGGCCTCTTTAGATCCTTGTTTAATTGAGAATAAGCTCCAGGGAGTTTTATACCTCATGTTGCTAGAAAAATGATGTACAAAAACCTTCTTGAAATCTTTAAACCTTCGGATATAATTTTCAGGCAATCTTTTGAACCAGTGTTGAGCAGCCCCTTCGAGTGTTGTAATGAACACCTGACACTTTACTCCATTAGAAAATTATTGTAATAATGCTACGTTCTCAAATTTTAAAAGATGATCCTATGGATCTGTAGTTCCAGTATACTCGCCGATTTGAAGATTTTGATATCGCTTAAGAAGTGGATCATCCAGGACACTTTGAGAAAAGGGAGAAATAATTCTCTCTGGCGAGCTATCACTAGCCACCATTATTTTAGCTTTACGTTTCTCTTTGTCCGGTGCCTCGCCAGTGGATTCTTGAAATACAGGTCTTCGTCCTCCCTGCTTAAAAGGGGTACGAAGAAAGGCTCGAGGGCATCGGGTCGGAGAAGCAGTGGCCGGAGTAACATATATACGATCTCCTTCTTCTAATTCTCTTTCCTTCCGTCGATCAGTAGTTGAGACCGCCAGATTATGAGCCACTGGCAGAGTAGCTCCAGTATGAGCCTATTGTTGTTGTTATTGCTGCTGTTGTAGAGCCTTCTGCACATGGGTGCTAATAAGGAAATCTAGATCTTCATGACTAATAGTGAGTAGGTTCGATTTTCCAGCGTCTTCCATCTCACAATCTCAGATTCAGGTGAAGTTTCCCACAGACGGTGCCAAATTTGATCCTATCTAAGAAGCTTGACAAAATGGAAAGATGGGAAGAGAACTTACTGTTGATAGAGAAGAACACCTGAGAACTCCCGATCCGAGAAAACCAAAGCGGATCCGGAGGAATAAAGTCATCGAACACCCACCTTATATGAAGACCCAAGGATGAAAGGAGGGATCCACTGAAAAACACCAAGATCTGGAGCTTCCCCGGCTTCCTGCGCACAAGAGACCAACTAATACTATTGTCAGTGACCTGAGACCGGGGGTGGGAATCCCTGGCTAGGCCCTTCGACGCTCAAGTCAGTGATCTCTCTTAGTGTGGAAGGAAGAAAAGAAGATGAACAGTGATTGAAATTAGGATTTGTAATGGATAGTTGTGAGTGTGGTGAGCGTAAGCATACCTGGCCAATGGAGAGGATTCCACTTTTTATACCACTTCATATAACCTCCGTAGTCATGAAGTGGACCCCGGTTTGTTAGAGTTTGTTATGAGATGATGTAAGCCATGTACTTGCAGAAAATAACTTTTAAGGAATCTTTTTTATACCCCAGATGTACCTTCTTTGTCACCTAGTGCCTGTAGAAGAGTCTGGAAATATTCTTCCCGCCAAATTAGAAAACATGTTATACAATCACATACTACAGATATCTTCATTAAGCTATTTATAAATATTCTTGAAATATTTGTTCTCACCCTATCTTATAAGCTATATGGAGATATATTTATCGTCCCTACCAGCTTACCATGTTTTTATTATGATATAGACAGTCTGATCTTATACTATGATTTGTATCGGACGGAATTGAACCTAAATTATATCTGGGCCAGTTACTACTATTGTTCAACATATGTCCTAATCGTTCGATAATATACTATAGATCTTGTAAGACCTTGTATCTTTTCACACCCAGGAAACTATATAAGCCCGCCCAATGCTAATATACATCCAGATGTACTAATCTAAACAATCTTGGTTTATCTATCTTAAACGTGTAAACACGGCCGATATTTGGCTCATCTTTCTTTAAGCATATTATCCCAGCCGATATTGGCCTATCTTTCTTTAAGCATATTATCTCGGCCGATATTGACCTATCTTTCTTTAAGCATATTAGCCCGACAGATATTGGCCTATTTTCTTTAAGCATATTTCCCCGGCCGATATTGGCCTACTTTCCTTTAAACCTATTATCCCAGCCGATATTGGCCTATTTTCCTTAAGCATGTTACCCCGGACGATATTCATGTTTGCTTAATTCTGCTATCTCCTCTCCCCTCTTCACCGGGGACCTACTAAACCTAACTCATATCAATCACTATTATCTGATATATTCCTTTGACAGAACTAAATGGCGAGCCGGAGAACTTCCTGACTTATTATATTGCAGGTGTGGTGTAGATGTGTGAATATTTACATCTAATTGAGCCTCACAAACGCCACCATGACATTCTAAGAATATGCTAGTCGACTAGCTCGTCGGCCTTCTTATTTTTTTTCCATTTACCACACATAGTGGTGGGAGAAGTTTAGGCGATCGGATCAACAGAAGAGACTTCTTGAAATTCATAGAGGCACATAGTCTGGAAGATGAAAGAATAGAACATGGAAGACACACAACTAGATTTTGGACAAAGATATTCCTTTCTGAACCCCAAACTGGCTATGCACAACTATATGAAAGCTTACAATATACCACAGAAGACAAAATGATCGCCTTGTCATTTTTGTTTTGGGAGGAACACATAATACCATATTTAAGACGAAGACGGTGGATGCCATGAAAGGAATTACGAAGGTAGTGTAGGGAAGATGATGACATAGTTATGCTACTCATAAAAGTATCATGAAAAGAAGAATGACAAAGAAGGTGAGAAGGCTCGTAAAAGAGAGATGATGTGGAAGCGACAATGCTAAGCGTCTCTCTGCGACACCATCATTTTATAGGAAAACTAGGCTGCTGTAAAATTTGGGAATAGAAGTATCACGCGCCCATAGTTACCCTTCTACCAAATTCAGATTCTATTTGTATTTGTTGGTGCGGGAAGTACCAGACTATGTCAAAGGGTTCAAAGTTAGGTTATCTTGTGATCTAACAAGGTTGATTGAGTTTGCAGGAAAAGTCCTAAGTGTTCTTAGGCAAAAGTCCTAGTGGATTCTAGGCAGGTGCAAAACTCTAAGGGATGGCAGCCCTAGGTCCTAGGGGGTGGTAACCCTAGGTGATGAAAAGTGCTAGCTATGGTTAGGCAAGTGGAAAACCCTAGGGGATCATAACCCTAGGTCGTAGGGGGTGATAAACCTAGGCGGAAAGTCTTGGCGAGTCGAGCGCTTCAGCTAAAATCCTAGAGTCGGGGACTCTAGGTTGAAATCCTGGTGCCGCGAACTGAGTGGAAGTCTGGACGAGTCGTGGAGCAAACATCCAGCATGAAGACCGAAAGCTTCGGACACTGAGCAAAAGTCTAGTTGGTCTGGAGGATCAATCTAGCAACAAATAAACTGTCCTGAGAGGAGTAAGTGAGAACTCATTCCTCGAAGAGGGAACGGTAGGGGTCGGTTTGACCTAGGATTTTCAGAGGAAATCCAAAGTCAAAATCGGACAGACTGGTGACTATCAAATACTTGTATTTATCTTATTTTATTATGCTAACTTTGTTTTGCAGGGTATACTTTGTTTCTGGACTAATATGCCTTACAGGAAGGGAGTTGCACAAGAGAAGCTTCGGATAAACAGTACCCGAGACGCCCTCCATGGAGCTTTGAGGCGCCTCAGGTGCATTAGTTGAAGACTTCGTGCAGCAGGGCAGAAGGCGCCCTCCAAGGCTGCTAGAGGCTCCTTGAACACTGGATGGAAGGCGCCCTCCATGGAGCTTGGAGGCACCTTCGGGTGGATAAGCAGCGAACACCGCAGAGCTTATCGACACGGCTGACTCGAGACTGAAGGCGCCTCCTATGGAGGTTGGAGGCGCCCTTCATGGGCTATTTAAGCCTGGTTCGAGCAGATGCATTGAAAAAGCTCAAAAAAACTTGTGATCTTCTTCTGTGTGCTGCTAACAAGACGATCCAACAAAGCTGTAACTCGACTCTGACGACCGGAAGCTTTAAATTCTCTGTTCTTAGTTGTCAGTATAATTTTTATTACTGCATTCAATTATTGTATTGTAATTCTATGAATTTATAGTGATTACCCACCAAAAGCACTCTTATGTGCGGGCCTAGGAGTAGGAGTCGACATAGGCTTTGAACCAAGTGACCAAAAGCGTTAGTGATGACTTTTAGTTTACTTCTATATTCCGCTGCGTATTTACAAAATGAACGAATTAGCCACGAGCGCTATTCACCCCCCTCCCTCTAGCACTTTTTGATCCTATAATTGGTATTAGAGTGGGGCTGCTCTGAATTGGTACAACTATCATTCGAGCAAGTTTTACTTTTTCATCTATTTTTTCAAAAATTATATTCTTACACCTTTTGTTTTCTCCCTCCAAAATTATTTTTGAAAAATTTATTTTCATCTTTTTACCATTGGTTAGTATTAGCGAAATATCGCATTTGCCAAAATTTGAAATAATAATTTTTATTAATATTTTATTATTATTATTTATTTTTCACAAAATTAGCATTTTATTTTCTCCCACACTACTAATCCAAGACCAAGTCTTGGAACATTCATAATTTTTCCTTGTGTGCGAGATTCTATTTCAATGGCCTAACAAGAAGGCTCCAGCATAACTTGTCCACCTCTTTTCTCCGGTGAAGATTTCAGATACTAGAAAGACCATATAGAGCACCAACTCAAAACCCAAGTGGAGATATAGACCATAGTCTAGATCAAATTTATACTCCCCACCAAAGAAGGTATGCCCATCGCCTGTGACAAGTGGGATACACAAACAAGGAGAAAAATCAAGGCAGATGCAAAAGCAACATGTACTTGTTGGTTGCTACTCGGAAAACTTATAGGTTCCACTGTACAAAAATTTTGTACAAAGGTCTGAACCTTTTCCTAGCTACCATGTGTTCTTTTAAATTAAATTTTGGATCGCCTGCGGAACTTAACACGTTTGATCCAAAACTTAATCTATTTGTTCTTTTAGGTTTTGACTTGGATCTCCTGCGGAACTTAACACGTTCGACCCAAGTCTCCTTAAGTTATTAATTCCATTAAATATTAATTTCCATAATTGGTTCCCAGTACTGACGTGGCGAGGCACATGGCCTTCTTGGATATGGGAGCAACCACCACCGACTAGACAAAACCTTTTATAGAAAGCTAATATTTAATTTCCAAAAATAACTTTAGGTTAACCAAAGAGAACAATCAAATCACAAGGAAAAGAAAAAAAAAAGAACACAACATCGAAAAACATATTCAAAATTCTAGAACGTAAGCCTCTTGTATTTGGTATTATTTCCATAAATAACTAGCATGATGCGGAAAGAAAAATTACTAGTTATACCTTGTAGAAAAACCTCTTGATCTTCTACCGTATTCCTCTTCTAACCTCGGACGTTGTGTGGGCAACGATCTTCCGAGATGAGAAACCACCAAGCACCTTCTTCTCCTCCTAGCTAGGTTCGGCCAAAACAAGAAAGCTTCACCAAGGAAGAAGAAAAACACCAACCAAGCTCTAAGAGATGCAAACTTCCTCTCCTTCTTCTTCTTCTTCTCCAAGTGCGAATCCTTCCAAGATCTCCAAAGAAAGCTAGCACCAAAGAGGAAGAAGAGAAGATGAGACCCACAACAAAGAGGAGGAGAGGGAAAATAATAGGAGGTTGTGTCTAATGAAGCGCACCCCCTTCTATATTCCTTGGCCTAGGCAAATTAGGAAATAAAATTTCCTTAATTTTCCTTGACATGAATTAATTGAGAAAAATAAAATAAAATTTCCCAATCAACCTTGTGATGGCCGACCACAATCAAAAGAGTAAATTAGGAGAGTTTCAATCAACAAATTAAAACTTCCTAATTTGTTTCCGGAAATTTTTAAAAAATAAAATTTTTCTTTAAAAATCTCTTCATGGTTGATAAAAGGAAATTTCTATAATTTTAATTTTATCAACATGTGGATAATTTTAAAGAGAAAATAAAATATCTCACCAATCTACAAATTAGGAAAGAGATCTAATCTCTTTCTTTAATCTTTTGTAGATCTTTTACAAGAGAGATATTTTAATTTTAATTCTCTTTAATAAATTATTTCTTCCACATAATAAAAATTAAAATTAAAATCCCTTTTTAATTAATTTGGTCCACACTAGCTGGTCAAGCTTAGCGACACCAAATTCATACCTAGGGCCCCTTACTTTCCCAAGCTATTCATCACTTAGTGTATATAAGGTGGGTAGGTGGGTATAGAACTCTACAAAGAGGCTACGATAGGGACCGAGAGGAGGAATTGGTTTTGGTCTCCGGTAAAATTAAGCATCCGTGTTGCCCGAACACACAACTTAACTTAATTTTATCAATAATAATTCATTCCACTAGAGAACTATTATTGAACTACCACACCAATCCCAAATTACATTTTGTGCTCCTTCTTATTATGAGTGTGTTAGTCTCCCTGTTTTAAGATATCGAATGTCCATTAATTAAGTGAGTTACCGACAACTCATTTAATTAATATCTAAGTCCAAGTAGTGCCACTCAACCTTATCGTCATCTCGGACTAAGTCCACTGCAGGGTTTAACATGACAATCCTTATGAGCTCCTCTTGGGGACATTATCAACCTAGTATCGCTAGAACACAGTTTCCTTCTATAATCAACTACACACACTATAAGTGATACCATTTCCCAACTTATCGGGTTTATTGATTCATCGAACTAAATCTCACCCATTGATAAATTAAAGAAATAAATATCAAACATATGTGCTTGTTAATAGATTAGGATTAAGAGCACACACTTCCATAATAATCGAGGTCTTTGTTCCTTTATAAAGTCAAGTATAAAAGACGACCTCTAATGGTCCTACTCAATACACTCTAGGTGTACTAGTGTAATTATATAGTCAAGATAAACTAATACCTAATTACACTCGACCTTCTAATGGTTTGTTCCTTTCCATTTTGGTCGTGAGATACTGTTTATAATTTATAAGGTACTGATATCATCTTCTGTATGTGACACCACATACTATGTTATCTACAATATAAATTAAATGAACAACTACAAACAAATGTAGACAATTTGACCAAATGTGATTCTTTATTCATAATGAATGTTGACAAAGCTTAGGCTTTTAGTATACACTCCAACAATCTCCCACTTATACTAATGACTAAGCTGCCATATCTTCTACCATACATCTGATTCCCCATGCCGATCGAAAGCTTTCGCCGGAAGGGCCTTAGTGAAAGGATCTGCCAGGTTATCCGCTGATGCAATCTTGGCGATGACAACTTCTCCTCGCTTCACGATATCTCGTATCAGGTGGTACTTGCGCTCTATATGTTTACTTGCCTTATGAGCTCATGGTTCCTTCGAGTTTGCAACTGCACCACTATTATCACAATAAATTGTGATGATTTTGGGCAAACCAGGAATCACATCTAAGTCCATTAGAAAGTTCCTGAGCCATACTGCTTCTTTAGCTGCCTCAGAGGCTGCTACACACTCAGCTTCCATGGTTGAGTCCGATACGCATTTCTGCTTAACACTCCTCCATGAAATGGCTCCACCTCCTAAAGTAAACACATAGCCTAATGTAGACTTACTGTTATCCCTATCTGATTGGAAATATGAATCCGTGTAACCCACAAGGAGCAAATCGTTTGCTTGGTAAACTAGCATATAATCTCTAGTCCTTCTCAGGTACTTTAATATATGCCTGTCCAATGTCCTTGTCCAGGGTTACTCTGATATCTGTAACCATGGCAAAACAGATATCGGTCTCGTACATAGCATTGCATACATTAGGCTTCCTACTAGCATAAGGAACCGCTTTCATGTCCTCCATCTCTTTCGACGTCTTGGAGACATCTCTTTAGATAGAGCTACTCCATGTCTAAAAGGTAAGAAACCTTTCTTGGAATCCATGCTAAAGCAAGGATTGTATATATATGAAGCTTAGGATAGACACAACATTCTTTTCTTCGATCCCTTATAACTTTGATCCCAAGAATGTGCACAATCTCCTAAGTCCTTCATATCAAATTGTTTGACAACCATACCCTTACGTCGATAATACCTTGACATTGTTGCCAATTAACAAAATATCATCTCGTATAGTACAAGAAATACCACCACGTTTCCGTTACACTTCTTATATACACAAGACTCATCGGACTTTGAATAAATCCATATGACCGATTACTTCATTAAACCGGATGTTCCAAGATCTTGAAGCTTGCTTGATCCATAAATGGACCGATTAAGCTTGCACACTAGATGCTCTTTGCCTTTTCAATGAACTCTTCTGGCTTCATATGGATGTTCTCTTCAAGACTTCCATTAAGGAAAATGTCTTGACATCCATTTGCCAAATCTCATAATCCATATGAGCGAAAATGGATAAGAGTATCGGATAGACTTAAGCATGACTACAGGTGAAAATGTTTCCTCATAATCGATTCCCTCTTTCGAGTGTACCCTTCGCAACAAGCCTAGCTTTGAAGGTTTCTACCTTCCGTCATCCCTCTTTTCCTTTTGTAGATCCACTTGCATCCAACGGCTTTTATACCATCGGTGGTTCTACAAGCTCCCAAACTATTAGAGTACGTAGACTCTATTTGAGAATTCATTGCCTTTTGCCAAGATCTGCATCTATATCTTGGAGTGCTTCGTCATATGTTCGTGGATCAGGTTCATGTTTACCAAGTCCAAGACTCTCCCAAAACATGAATCTTTCAGTTGCCTAACAACCCTGACGAGGCAATGTCTGTGGTTGTGTATCATGTGTGACACGTGTTGCGGTCTCTTGTGGTACTTCATCTTGTACTATTGATACTGAAGTAGACGTGTCCTCTTTAAGTTCTTCTAAAACAACTTTGCTCTGGGCTTGTGATCCATTATATAGTCTTCTTCTAAAAGCTGGTCATTGGTGCTGACCTTCTGGTCTTAGGACTATAAAATAAACCTCCTTTGTTCCTTTGGGATATCCTACAAACACGCGAACTTCAGTACGTTCTAACTTATCAACATCTGGTTTTAGCACATGTGTTGGACTACCCCAAATCTGAATATGTCTTAGACGGGTTTCGCCCATTCCACAATTCTATGGGAGTAGAAGGTGATTTAGAAGGTACTAAGTTCGGAACGTATATACTGTTGTTTCCAAAGCATATCCCCAAAATGAATTTGGTAATTCTGAATAACTCATCATCGATCTAACCATCTCCATAAGAGTCCTATTCCTTCGTTCTGCTACACCATTCTGTTGGAGTGTTCCAGGTGCAAACAATTGGGATTGAATCCCAGCCTCTGATAAGTAATTCCTAAACTCTCCCAAGAGGTATTCGCCACCACGATCAGATCGTAGTGTCTTGATACTTTTACCTAATCGTTTCTCCACATCAGCCTTGTATTCTTTGAACTTATCAAAGCACTCGGACTTGCGGCGCATTAGGTAAATGTATCCGTATCTTGAATAATCGTCTATGAAAGAGACAAAATATTCAAAACCTCCTCTCGCTTGGACAGACATAGGACCACACAAATCAGAGTGAACTAATTCTAACACTTCTTTGGCTCTATACCCCTTGGCCTTGAACGACCTTTTGGTCATTTTACCTTCTAAGCAGGATTCACAAGTTGGAAAAGTTTCCAACTCTAATGAACTCAAAAGTCCATCGGCTATAAGCCTCTGAATCCTACTTAAGTTAATATGACCAAGCCTTAGATGCCAAAGATATGCTTGGTTCATTTCCGAAGGTTCTTTTCTCTTATTAGAATTAGAAGATGAGTTATAAATTTCCATGTTTTGCTTTGTGGAAGAAATTGGATTTAAAGTATACAAATTTCCAACTAATGCACCAGAACAGATAATCACTTTATTTCTTTTAATAACTACATCGTTACGGAAAGAAACTGAATATCCATCTAAAAATAGTTTAGAAACTGAAATTAAATTCTTTCTAAAACTGGGTACATAAAGACAATTTCTTAAAATCAAATTTTTATTTCTACTAAAAGATAAGTAGACGTCTCCCACTGCAATAGCTGCCACCTTAGTAGCATTGCCCATGTAGACGGTAATCTCCCCTTCAGATAGTCGTCGGGTTTCCTGGAACCCCTGCAAGGAATTACAGACATGATCAGTGGCTCCCGTATCTACACACGGTCTTGGTAGATAACACCGCTAAACATGTTTCAACAACTAGAGCATGAGATATACCTTTGTTTTGGTTCTATGAGGACGGTCAGCCTTCCAATGTACCTGCTTGCAGATGAAGCACTTGCCCTTCTGCTTCTTCATTATCCCGTACTCCGAGATTTATTCACTTTCTTTGCTGACCTTCTTGTTTCTTCTTCTTCTTCCTCTCGGTTTAGAAGTAGAACCATTTTCGACAAAGTGAATTTGAGAATTATGATGAAATAATCCTTCTGCTGCTTAAAGTTCTATCAGTAGTTCCCCTAATGAATAAATCCTCTTATTCATATTATAGTTCAGGCGGAACTGCTCAAAACCTCTAGGTAGCGTTTGGAGGATCATATTGATCTGGGTTTCCCCATCAATTTCTCCTCCAAGGATCTGTATCTCGTTCAGATAAGCCATCATTTTTAGGATATGATCCCTTACAGGAGTACCCTCTTGCATGGTGGCTGTCATTATCATAGCTTCTTGTCTAGAAGCCCTATCCTGATGACCAAAGAGTTCCTTGAGATTGTTCATAATATCATAAGCTGTTGGTAAATCTTGATGCTGATGTTGCAATACATTTGACATTGAAGCCAAAATGTAACACCGCGCCATCTCATCTGCCTTTACCCATCTCTTATGATATTCAATCTCCTCTTGGGTAGATTCACCAGTGGGTGTATCAGGACAAGGTTCAGTCAGTACAAATTTATAGCTTTCAGCAGTCAGAACAATGTCCAGGTTCCTTTTCCAATCTATGTAATTAGGTCCAGTAAGTCTATTCTGTTGAAGTATGATGGACAGTGGGTTGAAAGTCATCCTAAGAATCACAAATAATTTTTGGTCAGAACTCTAAATTTAGAATAATATTGATTCCTCAAACAATACTATTTTAAATTAACCAACACCTCATAACACCATGAATTTTGTATGCCACGTTAGTGTGGACTTATACACATTCAACATTTGTAAAAGGAGGGTTTTAACCCATTAATTTTATTATCTTGTCAACCTATCTTTTGACAAATAAATTAATAGTTGGTATTATTTGGTCACACAAATTATAGCAGTGACTCCGATGGGGAGGATACTATTAGATGTGTCTAAGTGTATACCATTACTTGACACTAAGTCCATTAATAAGATTATGCCCCTTCCGTTGGGGAAGATCACACGCTCTTAATTAACTTCCTATAGTCATCCAAAAATGGAAGTCGGTTCTAGTGATCCGCAAACAAGCTCATCCGTTATGGAGGAAGGCACTCAGAGCCAACGCGCAAGCTTGTTTGCATCACTTACAAACCAGTAATGGAGACCATGGGATTTACTTAAAAATCCCTCTCCCACTTAGTTATTTATAAATGAGGAATTTTAACTATGCTAGCCTACTAAACTTGTAAACTATCATGCACACATAGCACAATATAAAAGCAATAAATAGAAAATCTAATTTTCAACTATTATGGCTTTTATCTCTAGTTGTCCTCCGTGTGTTGTCATCCCAAGCTGCTGCCATATTTGGCCACCGCTACCGGGTCTAGTTGTCGCAT
Organism: Zingiber officinale; assembly: GCF_018446385.1. Lineage (NCBI taxonomy): Eukaryota > Viridiplantae > Streptophyta > Magnoliopsida > Zingiberales > Zingiberaceae > Zingiber > Zingiber officinale. The sequence goes on from NC_055993.1 coordinate 20,962,476, forward strand.
CCATCTTGCTCCTTGTTCCGCTGCGCCTCTGGTCCTTAGAAGGTTCCACGCTTTGCAAGATTCGTTCCGCGACATAAATAGAATTTTACATTTGTGATCCTATATTCCATAAAAGGAATGTACATGTATCTAGATCAAAAATAAAATCCTAATAAAACTAAATACAGCTCCTACTGTATTTTAATACAATCATGCACACACATATAAATGCCCTTGACATGTCCAAGGGTCCAATCACACACATAATAACTAAATGCCATAATAGTTAGATCCTGCATCCACAAAGTTAGCACATCCTACTATTAACCTGCCTAAATTATGTATGACATGTGCATAATTAACCGAATACCAAATCACCTCCATACCTCAGCTCGATACGGTTGTTGGTTGCTACTCGGAAAACCTATAGGTTCCACTTGTACAAAAAATTTTGTACAAAGTGCTGAACCTTTCCTAGCTACCATGTGTTCTTTTAAATTAAATTTTGGATCGCTTGGAACTTAACACGTTTGATCCAAAACTTAATCTATTTGTTCTTTTAGATTTTGACTTGGATCTCCTGCGGAACTTAACACGTTCGACCCAAGTCTCCTTAAGTTATTAATTCCATTAAATATTAATTTCCATAATTGGTTCCCAGTACTGACGTGGCGAGGCACATGGCCTTCTTGGATATGGGAGCAACCACCACCGACTAGACAAAATCTTTTATAGAAAGCTAATATTTAATTTCCTAAAATAACTTTAGGTTAACCAAGGAAAACAATCAAATCACAAGGAAAAGAAAAAACAAAAGAACACAACATCGAAAAACATATTCGAAATTCCAGAACGTAAGCCTCTTGTATTTGGTATTATTTCCATAAATAACTAGCATGTTGCGGAAAGAAAAATTACTAGTTATACCTTGTAGAAAAACCTCTTGACCTTCTACCGTATTCCTCTTCTAACCTCGGACGTTGTGTGGGCAACGATCTTCCGAGATGAGAAACCACCAAGCACCTTCTTCTCCTCCTAGCTAGGTTCGGCCAAAACAAGAAAGTTTCACCAAGGAAGAAGAAAAACACCAACCAAGCTCTAAGAGATGCAAACTTCCTCTCCTTCTTCTTCTTCTTCTTCTCCAATTAGTATCCGGCCTCCACAAGAGCTCCAAGCAATAGAGAGTTTCGGCCACCACAAAGAGGAAGAAGAGAAGAGATGATGGCCGGCCACAACACCAAGGAAAAGAGGGAGAGAAAATAATAGAGGTTGTGTCTAATGAAGGCACCCCTACCCCTTCTTTTATATTCCTTGGCCTAGGCAAATTAGGAATTACAATAAAATTTCCTTAATTTTCCTTGACATGAATTAATTGAGAAAAATAAAATAAAATTTCCCAATCAACCTTGTGATGGCCGACCACAATCAAAAGAGTAAATTAGGAGAGTTTCAATCAACAAATTAAAACTTCCTAATTTGTTTCCGGAAATTTTTAAAAAATAAAATTTTTCTTTAAAAATCTCTTCATGGTTGATAAAAGGAAATTTCTATAATTTTAATTTTATCAACATGTGGATAATTTTAAAGAGAAAATAAAATATCTCACCAATCTACAAATTAGGAAAGAGATCTAATCTCTTTCTTTAATCTTTTGTAGATCTTTTACAAGAGAGATATTTTAATTTTAATTCTCTTTAATAAATTATTTCTTCCACATAATAAAAATTAAAATTAAAATCCCTTTTTAATTTAATTTGGTCGGCCCCCACTAGCTTGGGTTCAAGCTAGGGCCAGCCACCCAAATTCATACCTAGGCCGGCCCTAGCTTGGCTGGCCCCCTATTAGTGGGTATAGAAGGTGGGTATAGGTGGGTATAGAACTCTACAAATAAGAGGCTACGATAGGGACGGATTGGTTTTGGTCTCCTGATAAAATTAAGCATCCCGTGTTCGCCGAACACACAACTTAATTTTATCAATAATAATCATTCCACTAGAGAACTATTATTGAACTACCGCACCAATCCCAAATTACATTTTGGGCTCCTTCTTATTATGAGTGTGTTAGTCTCCTGTGTTTAAGATATCGAATGTCCATTAATTAAGTGAGTTCTCGACAACTCATTTAATTAATATCTAAGTCCAAGAGTAGTACCACTCAACCTTATCGTCATGTGGACTAAGTCCACCTGCGAGGTTTAACATGACAATCCTTATGAGCTCCTCTTGGGGACATTATCAACCTAGTATCACTAGGACACAGTTTCCTTCTATAATCAACAACACACACTATAAGTGATACCATTTCCCAACTTATCGGGTTTATTGATTCATCGAACTAAATCTCACCCATTGATAAATTAAAGAAATAAATATCAAACATATGTGCTTGTTATTATATTAGGATTAAGAGCACACACTTCCATAATAACTGAGGTCTTTGTTCCTTTATAAAGTCAGTATAAAAGGAACGACCTCTAATGGTCCTACTCAATACACTCTGAGTGTACTAGTGTAATTATATAGTCAAGATAAACTAATACCTAATTATACTACGACCTTCTAATGGTTTGTTCCTTTCCATTTTAGTCGTGAGCTACTGTTTATAATTTATAAGGTACTGATAACATCATCTTCTGCATGTGACACCACATACTATGTTATCTACAATATAAATTATATGAACAACTACAAACAAATGTAGACAATTTGACCAAATGTGATTCTTTATTCATAATGAATGTTTACAAAGCTTAGGCTTTCAGTATACACTCCAACAGTACTCTCCTATGCGGACTAACAAATTCATAGCTTGATTGAGTTGGAAAGTTCAACAATGCTAAGGAGCTTTGGGAGAAGTTGATTAAGTTTCATGAGATTTCTTCAGAGCCAGAAGGCCAAGTTGAACCTGAGCTCAAATCTGAGTATGAATCTCTAGAGTCAACCTCTGAACCAGACTTAGAAGAATCAGATCAAACTGATTTCATAACACTGATGGCCATGAAAGAGATAGCTAAATTTGAGTCCAAATTCGAGATGTCAACAGTCAAGGGGGAGAATCATATCATGGATCTAAAAGGTAAAATTGTAAATTCAAATTATAAATTTGGCATAACTTATTTTAAGTGTAGGGAGAGAAGACACTATAGAAACAAGTGCCCTACTCGTAAGATTCGACCGGCACAACCGGAGGAGAAGGAGAAATTTATCCAGATGGGTGTAAAATACGGTGCCCAAATAATAATTAAATAATAAGGTTATTGGAAAAATAATCTTATTAGATTTTTCAGGAATTTTTAGGAATTTTCTGGGATTTAATCGGAGCTCGTATGATGTATGTTAAGGGGATCAATTATTTAGTTTAGAGAAAGTCTGTTTGGAACACCCTTGAGTGGGAGTTGATTAAGAAATGAACTTTAGGTTTAATTGAACTAACCCTAGGTATTTAATTTCTTTCCTTTATTCTCCTCTCCCTCTCCCGATTTCCCCTAAACCTCCGCATCGCCGCTGATGTCTCTCCCTCTTGCTCTTCGTCGCCGAGACCTCACGCGCCACCGTCTCCCGATCATCCTCCTCTCCGTGCCACCGTCGGCCCCCACAGCTTGACGCCGGACGTCGCAGCCTACCGCCATCTCGCCGATTCCCTTTCTCCCCTTCATCGGCAGAGCCTCCCTCTCCCATCAGCTCTTCGTTGCCGACCACCAGCGCCACCCGACGCTGTGCCCTAGCATGTAGCCGACCCTACCTCTTCCTCTTCGTCGTCGAGATCTCAACACCACCTCTTCCTCGTCTCCACCGATCTCTCTTCACCGTTGGCGCAAAGTCACCCGAGCCAATTGCTAGGGGCCATAATCTATTGCTGTGGGTCGACACCGGAGCGTTGAAAATGCTAGCAATCGTCGGCACCTGCTGTGACGTAGATCAATCGCTAATCTTTCGACGATTAGAAGGTACGGTGTGACCTCCCTACCTTTGCTCTTCTTTCTTACCAACTACCGGCTACATATATGGTCCGATTGACACTCTCTAGTTGCAGATCTAGAGTTCTGGCGACCCCAACCCTTGCTAGATTTCATCCACTACAGCGAATGAGTGACATGTGAGGCTGTGAGAGCTGCTGAGTCAGAGATTTGAGATTTCCAGAAGAGGAGCTAAGATTCGTGTTAAAGAGGTAACACAATTTGTAGAGTAAGGGTTAAATGATTATGAGAGATATCGGAGCAGGGTAGATTTTTTTTGTGGAACATACTAGAGGGAAGGAACTATACTAAGTGTTGATTTGGGGATAATTGATGCAGAGGGCAGCAGCTTCGACTATACTCTGGCCATGGATCCGACAACTAGTTGGTTCAGCTGTGAATCAATAAAGAGGTATGTGTTTGGAATTTGAATTTGAGTTGATTAAACTGTGCTTAGTTGTAGATCATGGACCGAATTGAATATTGTAGTTTGTTGTTCATGTGTGGTTGATGGAGTTTGATTTCAGATTTCTTGTAGTGGTTGGGTGGCTAATTTAAGTTTATTGTGAGATAGGATTGATTCATTTGTGTTTTAGAGATTAGTGTGCATTTTGTTGATGATTTGGTGGGTATGTGGAGTTAATTAGATGATTTCATGATCATTATTAGAACCATTGAATTGGTACTTTGATTGGTGGATTAAAAATGGATCTATCATCTAACTGGATTTGGATCATAGGGTGGAATTAAACATGATTACCTAATGTGATTATGGAGGGCTTAATTTGTGGTAGTTGTGATGGTGTATGGATTAAGCTTAGTAAATTCTTGTTGTGATGAATTACGTATAGTTGATTTATGTTGGATTAGGTTTAATCTTTGGGTTTATTAGTGGTGATCATATTGCTAATCGTAAGTTAATCAACGAAAGGAGATGATTGAGGTTAATCATTTCGATTAGGGTATCCACTAGTTAGTTTGGGTTTTGGGGTTTAGCTAGATATTACATATGTGATTAGCTAAATTGTACATCGTGTGATTTGTAGGATTTTGATCCGAGATGAGCGTCTCGACGTGAGATCGTTTGGCACGATCAACACATAAGGCGGGTACTTCTTGCTTTACCTCTTTAGTATTTTGATCCTAGTGCATGAGCTTTATGTTCAGATAGTTGCTGTATCTATCTTGACTCCACTCTTACTTTTCCTGCGTTTGATACTTCCACTCAATCATTGAGCTACTCGTTTCTGTATCTATACAGTCTCTCGTTGCTATCCATGATATTTAGCAGATACTATAGTACTAGGTATTGGATACCAGATACCAGACATTAGATAGTAGGTATTGGATATATGGACACCTGATACCATGTTTACCTGCTTGATTCTTGTTTATTTATGCTTTATGCATACTGGATTCATGTAGCATACCGATTTCTGTTATATATATATGATGATGTTGCATTATTAGCATCATGTCATTGCATGCATAACCGACGACTTTGGCTCCCTTGTGGTTGAGACGGTCGTTGGCTTGGGCCGCCTTGACCACTCATGGGTAGTGGTAGCTTGGGCGTGCGCTTGTCTGTCATGCCCCACTTGCACTCATGGGTAGTGTTTGCTGGAGTCATGGCGGGGACCCCGTCAGCGTAGCTATTCGACTACTATGCAGCTGTCCTCGGCCACTCGAGAGTAGTGGTAGTGGAGTGTGTCGCATGTCATTGTCCGGCCTCTCGTCCATCTTGGGGTCATGGACTTGAGGGGTGGTAGGGAGTGACCATCCGTGCATCTGTTATTATTATATACGTCTTGTTGTTTACTTATCTTTGTTGTTGTTTATCTATCTTTCTTTATTGCTAGATTATCTTCTTTGTTGTTTATTTATGCTGTTATAGTTACATAGGTTGAGATTTATACCCATGATATGTGTTTAGACACTGGCTTACTTACCATTGACCTGTTTATACTTCACATGATACCATGTAGTTATGAGCAGTACTGTAGCAGGACTTTGCTACATCTACCTTCCCTTACTAGCCTAGGATATGGTTTCAGGTATGGACACTTATTATTATATCACTGTAGTATCTGCTATTACCATACGAGACTGTATACCTTTGCATCTCTAGTTCTTTACTTTACTCATGCACTATCTGTCTATTACCCGCTGAGTCTTTATACTCACCACCCCATATATTGGTAATTTCACCAGGTAGCAGGTAATGGATTTATGGAGTCGCCTGGAGATCCTGTCCGCCAGTTCCACGTCACATTCGAGGACGACCTTACGATTTTGGTATTTCTTACGTTACTTGTATTTTGGGTTTTGTACTTGTTTATATGTTTGTATTTTCTTATATTTGGTTTGATATTATTGTGTCAAGCCGAGCTGGCTCGCAGTTAGTGGATTTGTGTTTTGTGATCGTGGTTTGTGATTTCCGCTGTGTTGATTTTAGTTCAGGCGTGTGGGCTGATTAATATATATTATATAACTGCGTGGTTATGTTTATTTCTGTTCCAGCCGAGTGGGCTGATTATATAACTGCGTGGTTGTGTATATATATTCCAGCCGTATGTGGCTGATGTATTTTGTATGTATGCATGCCTCAGATTGTCACCGGTACAGGGGAGATGTTGCCGAAATTTTTTCGGTAAGGACTCCTCTGGGGGCGTGACAATTTTTGGTATCAAAGCCAAGGTTTATGAGGCCTATTTTTGTTTGGTTTTTTCGTGATTTGGTTTCTCGATGTGACTTTCGGGATTTGGGACCAGGCAGCGACAGGATTCTCCAAGCTATAGGAGGTATGTTTGCATATTGTTATCTTACATATCTGTTAGTGCATGCATAGTTGTTATGTTAGTCATGTTATGTATTAGTATGCTTTTGTTAGTACCTATTCAGTTGTTTGTAGCATACATCATATGTGTTGGGCCAATCACTGATCACGGTTGACCCTACTAGAGATCAAGGATTACCGTCTCATGGGATTTCTTGTACCCTACCACTAGTAGTATTCGTGTCTGTTATCACTAGGTTGGTAGTGGTTAGTATCTGTTAAATTTCATATTGCTTCGGTTCGTCGAGAACCAATTTACTCGTATTGCCTTGGTTCGTAGAGAATCGCTTTACTCTTATCGACTTGGGTAGTAGAGGATTGATTTATCCTAGTTGGTTCGGTTGTAGAGGACCAGTTTACTTTTGTTGCGGTTAGTAGAGGACCGATGTACCTTCGTTGACTTGCCTGGTAGGGTTGATTTACTTTGTTGGTTTGGTTAGTAGAGGATCGACTTATCCTAGTTGCTTTAGCCTATAGAGGTTTGAATTACCGTTGTTGACTTGGTCAGTAGAGAACTGATCCATTCTTATGCTCTTAGTTCGGTCAGTAGTTCAGTTAGTAGGAGACTGACTTACTCTATTTCATGAAGATTCTGACCTTTGGGTTAGTTGTATTCGGTTAGATAACCTAAAAGGCACATTTGGGTTCATGACTTGTGCAGACGAAGAATTGACTGAGTTAGCTGCATACTATTGCTGGCCTAACTAGTCTGTAGATGATCGAGGCATCTTATTCTATGGGGGCTTTGATCATGAACTGTGTGTACCTGGTAGGATGACCTTGAGGGTACATTTGGATAGATGACCCTCACTGACGTGGAAAAGTGTGGAGCTAGTTGCTTAACACTTACGAGATACTTTATATCGGTGCGAGGTTAGGTGTGATCCTGAGTCACTTCTTATCCGGGAGGAGTTTTTGTAGGAAAACACCTCGATATGGATTTGTGATACATCCGGGTGACACCCGATGTATAGGGATTTAGAGCGTTTCAATTGGTTGAATGATATGAAAAAGACATCGCGGATTTTGTAGCTTGATGTCTAGTATGTCAGCAAGTGGAGGCTGAACATCGGAGGGTAGTAAGATTATTTCAGTAGATTCGGATACTTGAATGGAGTTGAGCTCATGTTATGATGGATTTTGTTGTGAGATTACCCAGGACACAGAGAGGATACGATGCGTTGGGGAAATCAGTGATTGGTTGATGAATTTGCTCTCTAGTTATTGATTTGTAGGATGGATTCTTTAGATCGGGTAGTAGGATTATATGGTAGAGAGGTTACTGAACCTCAGGGTATATCTCTGAGAATTGAATTGGATGGAGATTCATGATTTATATCACGATGGTGGCAGATTTTACAGTAGACCATGAGTATAAAGTTCTGTTTTTTTAGAACCGCTTTACATCTTTAGACAGATGAACAAACTGAGAGCTTAATGTGAATGTTAGAGGATTTGCTGATACTAGGTGTTGTGGATTTTAGAGATGATTGATTTACTTACAGTTGGCTAGACAGCAGTGTGAGAGTAGCGGAAGCAGGATGAGCTCATAACCCATAGAGTCATCTTTGACAGTTGGAGATGTGTTATGATACTTGGATGGAGTGGTATATGAGTATGGCGTTGAATTGTTACACTTAGGTGTGGATCCCTGAGTTGAGCAGTAAATTTGGGGACCAAATTTTTATTAGTGGGGGAGAATGAAAAATACGGTGCCCAAATAATAATTAAATAATAAGGTTATTGGAAAAATAATCTTATTAGATTTTTCAGGAATTTTTAGGAATTTTCTGGGATTTAATCGGAGCTCGTATGATGTATGTTAAGGGGATCAATTATTTAGTTTAGAGAAAGTCTGTTTGGAATACCCTTGAGTGGGAGTTGATTAAGAAATGAACTTTAGGTTTAATTGAACTAACCCTAGGTATTTAATTTCTTTCCTTTATTCTCCTCTCCCTCTCTCGATTTCCCCTAAACCTCCGCATCGCCGCTGATGTCTCTCCCTCTTGCTCTTCGTCGCCGAGACCTCACGCGCCACCGTCTCCCGATCATCCTCCTCTCCGTGCCACCGTCAGCCCCCACAGCTTGACGCCGGACATCGCAGCCTACCGCCATCTCGCCGATTCCCTTTCTCCTCTTCGCTTCCTCGCGCCACCATCCGAAGCCCGCAACAGCGTCGGCCGATCGCCGGCCACGCTCACCCCGCATCGGCAGAGCCTCCCTCTCCCATCAGCTCTTCGTTGCCGACCACCAGCGCCACCCGACGCTGTGCCCTAGCATGTAGCCGACCCTACCTCTTCCTCTTCGTCGTCGAGATCTCAACACCACCTCTTCCTCGTCTCCACCGATCTCTCTTCACCGCTGGCGCAAAGTCACCCTAGCCAATTGCTAGGGGCCATAATCTGTTGCTGTGGGTCGACACCGGAGCGTTGACGATGCTAGCAATCGTCGGCACCTGCTGTGACGTAGATCAATCGTTAATCTTTCGACGATTAGAAGGTACGGTGTGACCTCCCTACCTTTTCTCTTCTTTCTTACCAACTACCGGCTACATATATGGTCCGATTGACACTCTCTAGTTGCAGATCTAGAGTTCCGGCGACCCCAACCCTTGCTAGATTTCATCCACTACAGCGAATGAGTGACATGTGAGGCTGTGAGAGCTGCTGAGTCAGAGATTTGAGATTTCCAGAAGAGGAGCTAAGATTCGTGTTAAAGAGGTAACACAATTTGTAGAGTAAGGGTTAAATGATTATGAGAGATATCGGAGCAGGGTAGATTTTTGTTGTGGAACATACTAGAGGGAAGGAACTATACTAAGTGTTGATTTGGGGATAATTGATGCAGAGGGCAGCAGCTTCGACTATACTCTGGCCATGGATCCGACAACTAGTTGGTTCAGCTGTGAATCAATAAAGAGGTATGTGTTTGGAATTTGAATTTGAGTTGATTAAACTGTGCTTAGTTGTAGATCATGGACCGAATTGAATATTGTAGTTTGTTGTTCATGTGTGGTTGATGGAGTTTGATTTCAGATTTCTTGTGGTGGTTGGGTGGCTAATTTAAGTTTATTGTGAGATAGGATTGATTCATTTGTGTTTTAGAGATTAGTGTGCATTTTGTTGATGATTTGGTGGGTATGTGGAGTTAATTAGATGATTTCATGATCATTATTAGAACCATTGAATTGGTACTTTGATTGGTGGATTAAAAATGGATCTATCATCTAACTGGATTTGGATCATAGGGTGGAATTAAACATGATTACCTAATGTGATTATGGAGGGCTTAATTTGTGGTAGTTGTGATGGTGTATGGATTAAGCTTAGTAAATTCTTGTTGTGATGAATTAAGTATAGTTAATTTATGTTGGATTAGGTTTAATCTTTGGGTTTATTAGTGGTGATCATATTGCTAATCGTAAGTTAATCAACGAAAGGAGATGATTGAGGTTAATTATTTCGATTAGGGTATCCACTAGTTAGTTTGGGTTTTGGGGTTTAGCTAGATATTACATATGTGATTAGCTAAATTGTACATCGTGTGATTTGCAGGATTTTAATCCGAGATGAGCGTCTCGACGTGAGATCGTTTGGCACGATCGACACATAAGGCGGGTACTTCTTGCTTTACCTCTTTAGTATTTTGATCCTAGTGCATAAGCTTTATGTTCATATAGTTGCTGTATCTATCTTGACTCCACTCTTACTTTTCCTGCGTTTGATACTTCCACTCAATCTTTGAGCTACTCGTTTCTGTATCTATACAGTCTCTCGTTGCTATCCATGATATTTAGCAGATACTATAGTACTAGGTATTGGATACCAGATACCAGACATTAGATAGTAGGTATTGGATATATGGACACCTGATACCATGTTTACCTGCTTTGATTACTGTTTATTTATGCTTCGTATTGAGCATGCGGATTCATGTAGCATACCTGATTTCCTGTTATATATATATGATGACTGTTGCATTATTCGCATCATGTCATTGCATGCATAGCCGACGACTTTGGCTCCCTTGTGGTTGAGACGGTCGTTGGCTTGGGCCGCACGCTCGGCCACTCATGGGTAGTGGTAGCTTGGAGCGTGACGCTTGTCCTGTCATGCCCCCACTCGCACTCATGGGTAGTGTTTTTGGTCGGGCGGCGGACCCCGTCATGACGTAGCTATTCACTACTATGTGTCCCTCGGCCACTCGAGTAGTGGTAGGCTGGAGTGGTGTCTGATCTCATTGTCCGGCCTCTCGTCCATATTGGGGTCATGGACTTGAGGGGTGGGCGGGAGTGACCATCCGTGCATCTGTTATTATTATACTTTCTTTGTTTACTTATCTTTGTTGTTGTTTATCTATCTTCTTTGTTGCTAGATTATGCTGTTGTTGTTTATTTATGCTGTTATGGTTACATAGGTTGAGATTTATACCCATGATATGTGTTTAGACACTGGCTTACTTACCATTGACCTGTTTATACTTCACATGATACCATGTAGTTATGAGCAGTACTGTAGCAGGACTTTGCTACATCTACCTTCCCTTACTAGCCTAGGATATGGTTTCAGGTATGGACACTTATTATGATATCACTGTAGTATCTGCTATTACCATAGGAGACTGTATACCTTTGCATATCTAGTTCTTTACTTTACTCATGCACTATCTGTCTATTACCCGCTGAGTCTTTATACTCACCACCCCGTATATTGGTAATTTCACCAGGTAGCAGGTAATGGATTTATGGAGTCGCCTGGAGATCCTGTCCGCCAGTTCCACGTCACATTCGAGGACGACCTTACGATTTTGGTATTTCTTACGTTACTTGTATTTTGGGTTTTGTACTTGTTTATATGTTTGTATTTTCTTGTATTTGGTTTGATATTATTGTGTCAAGCCGAGCTGGCTCGCAGTTAGTGGATTTGTGTTTTGTGATCGTGGTTTGTGATTTCCGCTGTGTTGATTTTAGTTCAGGCGTGTGGGCTGATTAATATATATTATATAACTGCGTGGTTATGTTTATTTCTGTTCCAGCCGAGTGGGCTGATTATATAACTGCGTGGTTGTGTATATATATTCCAGCCGTATGTGGCTGATGTATTTTGTATGTATGCATGCCTCAGATTGTCACCGGTACAGGGGAGATGCTGCCGAAATTTTTTCGGTAAGGACTCCTCTGGGGGCGTGACAATGGGTCACTACAAAAGTCAATGTCCAGAAAGAAAACCCAAGAATCCAGGGGGAGAAATCAAGGTAAGTAAATTTACATTACATGAAAATTTAATTTTTGCAACACATGTATGTACCCTAACTAATCCTGCTTGCTCTAGTATAAATTTCTCTTCAAAATTAGATATGCAAGCTAATAATGCAATGAATAAAGTTGATTCAAATAAGAATAACTCAAAATTATTTAATAAAAATAAAAAATTAACTCTTAGAAAATTAGAAAAACAGAATAATATTTTAAAAGATAAAATTGATAAATTAGAAAAGATTATTAATAATTTAACCAAATCACAAAATCTAGACTTGGATTACAAGTCTAAGGCGAAACTTAAACTCTACAAACCAAGCTATAATCAAGTGCATTTTAATTATGAAACCAATCATAAACACTAAATTAATCGGTAAACTTAAAACTCAACATAAACGTTAACTTAAAATTGTAACTTGTTAACTTAACTAATAAATGCTTGATTTGTTTGATCCATGCATAATATTGATAAATGTCATTCATGAGTTGCTTAATCTAGATTAGGATAGATAAGGACCTAGACTTGATTCACACTTGACTAGTTAGACCTAGGGGTTTCAGAAAGAAAATTAAATATCCAATTTCTTTGAAAAGCTTTATCTAGAAGTGGTGGATGATCATATACCCAAGAAGGCCTAGTGCCTCACCATAGTCTGGAAGCCAATCATTGACACGAATATTTAATTGACTGATTGTAAAACTTGAGTTTAACTCAATTGTAAATCAATTCTTAGATGGTAATCTAATATTGAAAATAAAATTAACCATCTCACAAAACTATTAAAGCTCCCTGATTGAAAATCTAAAAAAGGGTGAGATGGACCTAGGTTAAAAATATAAAGTAGTTAACCAAACCTAAATTAATTAAACTTAATTAGATTAACTAAAAATTAATTTAATTAAAATAAGTCATTTTAATTTAAAATTACTTTCAAATCATAATTAAATCTTAATTTCACAAGTATAATTAATTTCTAATCATAATTAATTTTAAAATATTAATTATTTTCAAATTATCATTACTTTCAAATCATAATTTATTTCAAAATATTGATTATTTTCAAATCAGATGTAATTTTATAATTTCAAAATTAATTAATTTTCAATGTGTTAATGTTAATTAATTTTCAAAGACTAATCTTCAAAATTTCAATTATTTCCAAATGTTTAAATTAATCTTATTATTTTAAATTAATTTAGAAATTCAAACTTATATTTTAAATCTCAAATTCAGTATTTTTGAAATCTAAAATTAAAACTTAAATACTTTTCAAAAGTAAATACTTTTTGAAATTTGAATCCAAACTTAAATTTTTTTTAATATTCTTCAATATCATCATACATAAAATCAATTTCAAAATTAACTTACCTCCATCTCACACAGACTCATAAGTTTTACATGTTTGATAACTTAGAAATGGTGAGATGGAAAATAAGGAAAATAAATATTTTTCTTACATGCTTGGACTCTAGGACCCTAAAATTTAAAGTTTTTTTTGCCATTAATCAAGGGAGAGTGAAAGGAAGTTAAGGCATTAATTCTTTTTCAAAATTCTAAAGTTAAACTATTTTTCTTTGAAAAAGTTGAACTATTTTTAATCTAAGTGTTTATCAAAATATTTTTAAAGGTAAGTTTTTATCAAAATATGTTAAAAGCTAAGTCCAACTATGCCTTTTATCAATTTTTTTTTTCAAAAGATAAGTATTTTCAAAACATTTCTAATTTTGCTAAGTGTTTTTCAAAGCAATTATTTTGAAAGCTAAAGTTTAGCTAGCTAAGTGTTTTTCAAAGTAATTATTTTGAAAGCTAAGTTTAGCTAAGTTTTTTTTTTAAAAAAAAAAAGGGTCATTTCCAAAGCTTAAATCTAACTAAGTTTTTTTGGTAAAACCTAAGTCACTTTCAAAGCTTAAAAAATTAGCTAAGCTTAAGTGCTACCTTTCAGGGGAGCTTAAAGTTAAATAGAGTATATTTTTTTTTTTACATATTAAGCAAATTTTCTCTCTACTTATTTTATTTTTGATTTATGTCAAAAAGGGAGAGAAAAGTCAAAGTTAAAAGTTAAACATAAGTTAAAATTTTTATGTAAGGGGGAGCAGAAAGGAGTTCTTTACAAATTATTGTATTTATACTCATGCAAAAAATTCTTTAATTAATGTTATATTTTACTTAACTTTGAACCAGGTTGCCATAATCAAAAAGGGGGAGATTGTTGGTACGGGAAGTAATAGACAATCGAACCGGAGTTTTGATTATGTCAAAGGGTTCAAAGTTAGGTTGTCTTTTGATCTAACAAGGTTGATTGAGTTTGCAGTAAAAGTCTTAAGTGTTCTTAGGTAAAAGTCCTAGTGGATTCTATGAAGGTGGAAAACTCTAGGGGGTGGTAACCGTAGGTGATAAAAAGTCCTACCTGCGATTAGGCAGGTGGAAAATCCTAGGGGCGGTAACCCTAGGTCCTAGTGGGTGGTAATCTTTGGCGGAAAGTCTTGACGGGTCGAGCACTTTGGGCAAAATCCTAGAGTCGAGGACTCTAGGTTGAAATTCTGGTGTTGCGAACCAAGTGGAAGTCTGGACGGGTCGTGGAACGAACATCTAGCATGAAGACTGGAAGCTTCGAATGCTAAGCAAAAGTCTAGTTAGTCTGGAGGATCAATCTGGCAACCAGTAAACTCTCCTGAGAGGAGTAGATGAGGACGCATTCTTCGAAGAGGGAACAGTAGGTGTCGGTTAGACCTAGGGTTTTCGAAGGAAGTGCGAAGTCAGAATCGGGCAGTCCAGTGACTATAAAATACTTGTATTTATCTTATTTTATTGTGTTAATTTTGTTTTACAAGGTATACTTTGTTTATGGACTAATATGCATTGCAAGAAGGGAGTTACACAAGAGAAGCCTTAGATGAATAGTACCCGAGGCACCCTCCATAGAGCTTCAAGGTGCCTCGGGTGCATTAGTCGAAGACACCATGTAGCAGGGCAGAAGGCACCCGCCAAGGCTACTGGAGGTGCCTTGAACGCTGGATGGAGGGTTCCCTCTATGAAGCTTGGAGGCGCCTTCGGGTGGATAAGCAGTGAACGCCGCGGAGCTTATCAAAGCGGCTGACTCGGGATTGAAGGTGCCTCCTATGGAGGTTGGAGGCTCCCTCAATGGGCTATTTAAGCCTGGTTCGAGCAGATGCATTGAAACAGCTCAAAAAAACTTGTGATCTTCTTCTGTGTGCTGCTAACAAGACGATCCAACAAAGCCATAGCTCGACTCCAAAGACCGGAAGATTTAAATTCTCTATTCTTAGTTGTCGGTATAATTTCCATTACTACATTTAATTATTGTATTGTAATTCTATGAATTTATAGTGATTGCCCACCGAAAGCACTTTTACGTGCGGGCCTTGGAGTAGGAGTCGACACAGGCTCTGATCTATGTAACTAAAAGTGTTAGTGATTGCTTTTAGTTTACTTCTATATTTCGCTGCGTATTTACAAAACGAATGAATTAGCCACGAGCGCTATTCACCCCTCCTAGTGCTTTTCAATCCTACAATATTCACGGGCCATGGTTTATAACATGTATGAGTGGTCATTCTATCAAATTGATGGATTAATGATCTAAAGTATGGATGTCTCCATTATTATTAATTGATGAGTCATCATATATTAATTGGTGTCAGCTAGCTTCTACAAGGGCCTAATAGCTAATGTAGGGTAATTGCTATAACGTAGAGCAATTACAGTAGGAGGGTAGCAGTCTGCATTATGGAATTAGCTGTTACACCATTGTACCAGTTAACATTCCAAGTAGTCAGTACAACGCTGTAACAACTAATATTTCAGGTAGTTGCTACACTGTTATATCAGTTAACATTCCAAGTAGCTACTACAACGTTGTAGTAGCTGGCCATCGAAGTAGTTGCTATAACAATGCAGCAATTAACATTTCAATTAGCTGCTACAATGTTGTAGTAACTAGTCATCGAAGTAGTTGCTACACCGTTGTAGTAGTTAATATTTCAAGTAGTTGTTACAATGCTATAGCAACTAACATTCCAAGTAGCTACTACACCGTTTAGCAGTTAGCATTCCAAGTAGTTGCCACAATGTTGTAGCAGCTAATATTCCAAGTAGTTGCTACACCGTTGTATCAAGTAGCTGCTACAATATTGTAGCAGCAAGCCGTCAAAGCAGCTGCTACAACTTTGTAGTAGTTAACATTCCAAGTAGTTACTATACCGTTGTTACAGCTAGTTATCGAAGTAACTGCTACACCATTATAGCAGTTAACATTCCAACTAGCTGCTACAACACTATAGCAGCTAACATTCCAAGTAGTTGCTACACCGTTATAGCAGTTAACATTCCAAGTAACTGCTACAATATTATAGTGGCTAACATTCTAAATAGCTGCTATATCATTGTAGTAGTTAACATTCCAAGTAGTTGCTACAACATTATAGCAGCTAGCCATCGAAGTAGCTGCTACAATATTGTAGCAGTTAACATTCCAAGTAGTTACTACAACGTTGTTGTAGTTTTCTAAGTAGCTGCTACAACGTTATAGCAGCTAACCATAGCTACTACACTGTTGTAGCAGTTAACATTCCAAGTAGTTGCTGCAACGTTGTAGAAGCTAACATTCTAAATAGCTTCTACACCGTTATAACAGTTAACATTCCAAGTACCTACTACAATGTTGTAGCCGCTAACCGTCAAGGTAGCTGCTATACTGTTGTAGCAGTTAAGATTCCAAGTAGCTACCACAATTTCGTAATATCTAGTCGTCGTAATAGCTGCTATAATGTTGTAGCAGTTAACATTCCAAGTAGCCACTACAACATGTAGTAGGTAGCCGTCGAAGTAACTGCTACACCGTTGTAACAATTAACATTCCAAGTAGCTGGTAGCTGCTACAACATGTAGCAGCTAACTATCCAAGTGGCTGCAGGCGTTAGCCTTGTATGTTGTAGCATAAATCATTTCTTCTAATATATATTTAGATCACAATTGGAAATTACAACTTAAAATAAAATGAATTACCATTGGTTATGAATTGATGATTGGGAAGTTCCTTGCAAGTTTTATAAGTAAAAAACTGGTAAGAAAGCAGCTAGGGCTTGTGCATTGTAGGATATATCATAGCTAAAAAATATTGTACAGAGCTAAAAAATAGACAGTGGACTGAAAAGGTTTACGATCGAGAATGAAGAGGGGTAGTAAGCCAACCAGTGTCGGCTATGTGTTTGGTGGTAGTTTATCGAGCTTACAGCCAGCTTGAGAACAAGCATGCGACTGTAAGTTGTCCAAGTAGCTTGCAGGGCTTTTGCTTTTGTGTGCACGGCAGGAGCGTGCTATGACGGAAGACGACGCCGAAGGAAGAGGTGAGAGGGAGAGAGAGCGAAAGCGAAGAACATTTAGATTTAGGAAAATACCTTCGCCTTTCATTTTGAATAGAGGGCGGAAGGGGAGAGAGAATAAAAGAAATATTTTTTTTGAAAATAAATTGAGTTGGTAATGCCACATCTGTGCGTCGCTCATGGTATGTATATACACACACACATGTCTCGGACTCGTGACCGAATCAACAAGTCAGTTTTGATCGTTAGTTTTTTTAATAATAATAATAATAATAATAATAATAATAACTCCGAATCATCTGGAATTATCGTGAACCATGAACTGAACTGTGAATAGGTGATTCTGAACCATGTAATGGTGGAGCTAGCCAGAATGATCTATCTGTGCTAATCCCTCGTTGTGGGCTATCAACGTTGACGTTGACGCCGTCGCTCCCAGGCTGCTCTCGTTTTTTTTTTCTTTTCCCATGATAAATCTAAATTTATCTCTTTCTGAACTCTATCGACCCCGGGCTACAGCCTGCGTAGACTTGAACATGGCTCCGCTCTTGGAATCATGAATCGTAATCATCATGATTAAAATTTAGGGTTGGATCATCAAGATTTTACATTTTATAAGAAAGTAAACCGTCTAAGATAGACTAATATAAATAGGTCATGATGTCATATTTTATCTATACTAAAGAGTAAAACAAATAAAATATTATTTTATCTATTTCTCTCCTCTAGTTTAAGATTGTAGTTTTAGAGCAGGATGGTTAAACTCAACTTCAAAGGAGCTTCTTGCTCGTGGTAAGTCACTAAGTCGGTATTTTATTTAAACTTGTTATTAGTAGTTTTGATTGTTTGGGCAACCACCGAGATCTTCAAGTTGTTAGAGGCATAAAGAAGCTCGATAATCAAAACTACGATAGTTAGGTAATGTGTAGGGAATCATATCGATAAGGCCAAGATCTCTTGGAGATTGTTGATAGAAATGAAGTTGAGTATATAAGAGATGCAAAACACCAAAAGAAACATGAGAAATCTTCACAAAGCTCTTCTCAAAGAGGAATTACATAAAATTATTATCTATAGCCCAACATATAATAATCAACAAATATTTAAACAAGATAAATACCGAGAAATCTCTAAATTAAATTTTAGTTTTAAAATATCAAAAGTAAGAATGAGAAAAATTATTATTCATTTTTTAGTTGTCACTGAATTGATTAATCGTGACTAATCTAATTTTACAGAAGTTTATAATTTATCATCAAGATAAATTAAGAAGTGCTCATGGAGATTCATCTAGATGACCAACATTTTTATATTTTACCATAGCCGATATTCGAATTTTAAATTTCTTGGTTATCTGTTGGAAGGCTTAACGATTGCACCAATACCGGGGACGAAAACTTATAATTCATGAGTTATGAAATCAGAATATTGAGGTTTAATTGCCACAATTCAAGGTTGCCCAAATCAACCATTCTTGATGATTACAAAATGTCAAGTGTATGGGATAGTAAGAATCTTCGAGAGATACTTCGAAAAACTAACTATAGATGATAGGAATATATTCTAAATGTTAGAACCTTGCGAGCTAGGGGATTGAATAGTTTCGATCACTTCATCTCGATTATGGGCTTGTTGTTTGAATGCACAGTAGAATATTGGAATTAAACTTGACGCCACATGCACAACACCTTAGTTTTTATAGGATCATTGCGCACGTGAAAAGGGGGGAGTGAATCACGTGATTTTAAAAATTTATCTTTATCATTTGAAATCAAAGTAAGTATGTAGCGAAAAAGATGAAAAGAGAGAATGCATAAAACAAAAATATAAACAATTTTACTCGGTTCAGAGCCTTCGGCGACTCTTACTCCAATACCCAGGTTACTCAGACCTATCGACGGGTAATCTACTAAATCCTCTTTCAGAATTGTTGGAAGAGTGTTTAAATATAAAGAATAAAATAGGAAAATATAATAATCCTACGCTTTCCTTTCGTAGATATGTAAAGTAATTACAAATTTAAAATTAGTTACCAACACTTGAAGTTGTAGAGTCTGAATGGGCTTGTGTTTCGATGTCGGCCTGTCGGTAACGGTCAAATGTGTAACGACCCGCCTTCTACTAACTAGGCTGTAAGGCCGGGGGTTACATTATGTTAAATATTCTTGTGCGGAAATAAACTGAATGAATTAAAACTCTATGCTGTGTGCTATAAAATTTGAACTTTGTGTTCGGGATACATTGCTGAAGTTATACATATGCTAAAGAAGGGATCTTAACTTCTTTTTGGTCGTAAACTGAAGTTAGGCACTTCTGGCTGAAATCATACATTTCAATCGATCAGCTGATCGATTGGAGTTGGCTGATCGATCCATTGATCGATTCGACGTGCTACTGTGCACAGAGTCAAGTCTGGATCGATCGGCTGATCGATCCAGCCTGGCCAATCGATCCAGAGATCGATTCAGAGGCTCTCTGTTCGCGGGATTTAAATTCCCGATCGATCGATTGATCGATCCATGACAGATCGATCAACTGATCGATCCATGGCAGATCGATCAGCTGATCGATTCATCAGCTTTCTGTACGCGGAAGACCGCTTCCCAGTCGATCGACTGATCGATCAAGGACTTCTCAATCGATCAGCTGATCGACTCAGCTGCTCACTGTTCACGGGGAATCACCTCCCAATCGATCGGCTGATCGATTGAGAACTTCTCAATCGATCAGTTGATCGATTGGGTTTCTGATTTCACTGAAATCAGCCACGAACTCATACAGAATTGTCAGAACTCAACTATACCATAACACAATACCACTAGACAGGTTATCACTTATACTTTGCTAGCTAATATCAAGATAACAAGAAGTCTAAGCATGGCATAAAATCTAGTTTCACAATTTATGATACCTAGCATCCTAAAAGTGCAGAGAAGTAGCAACATAAAAAAATACTAAGTTTTTAAGTTTGCTAGTCTCCAAAGATCTTTATTCCAAGTTCCTGCTCACACGCATCTTCATCGCATTGCCTCCAGCCTCCGTTATTCCATCTTTCCTTTACCCTTATCTGCAGTATAAGGAAGATGCAACTATAAGCTTGGGAGCTTAGTAAGAAACCATCTACCTCACAAAAACATGCATTTACAGAAATCATGCTTTTTAAAAGATGCTATGCTGATATGCAAGCTGAGAATCATACTAGAAATGCTAAAACATGGCACATGAGCATGTAAATCATGGCAATCAAGAACTAAACATAGAGCTATCTGCTATATCAATAGAAAACTGAACTGAAGCTAAGCTGAATTCACTTATCTGTTTTGTGAAGTTTGAAAACTATTTTTGTAAATAGATAAAAATAGTAAACATGTTGCTAATGGGCCCGGCAACTGTACTTGTTGTGCGCGCATCCCTAACTAGGCCCGAGGTAGCAAATCCCGAATCTAGTAGGGTTACTAGGTTATCTAAACCTAGGGACGATTATGGGAGTCCAACCCATGGACAACTGAAGTCCAGTATAGTGCCACTGATAAAATAAAATACTGATTTTTTAACTGATTTATCATATCTTGCTTTTTTTATTAGGTTATCTGAACCTAGAGCTAGGTTATCTGAACCTAGAGGCGACTATGGGAGCCCACCCATTGGACCGTAGTCCTATATCACTGAAGCAAGGCTATATTTGCTAATTAAAATGCATCTAGGGCATTTAACTGAACTATTAAAATGCTTACTGTAGCATTTAACGATTCTAGGCATTTTATCGAGCGCTTGGTGTGCTCTAATTCTGCATATGGCTAAACTAAGAACATAAATGCGAACTAAGGGCATAAAAACATACAATTAGCTATTTATACTGCAGGTGAGAGGTTACTTACTTCCTGCGCTAGTTTTCTTACGAATCTGATCGCTAGTTTCCGGAGAAGAAGATCTTCTCGACGATCTTCTTACGTCTATACTTCCTTCTCGCGAAGGGGAGCGTCCTCGTGCCGGAATTATCGCCGGAAGGTGCTCCTACGCTCCTAGGGATGAAACCCTAGGTCTCCTTGGCCTTGGGCGCCGAGAGGTGAGGGAGAGAGAGAGATGGCGTCGGGTGAGGGTGAGGGAAAAGAGAATTGTCGTTTGGAAAATAATAACTCCTCTCTTAATTCCCTATTTATATTAAGTGATTTATACCACCCAACTAAATCTTAAATAGAATTGTTCTCCTCTTCTTTTAGCACACCCCTACTGGGGCCTCTTGGTTACTAGAGTCATCTATAAGGCGTAGAGTCTAATAGGTCTCGAGTTCGATTCCCGCTTAGGCTATTTTACATTTTTATTTAATTTTTCTACTTTGGCTATTCTAAAAATTCCAGAAAAATATTCTTAAATTCCAGAAAAATCATAGAATATTTCTAAAATTACTTTGAGAATTTTTGGGCGTTACAATCCCCCATACCTTATAAAAAGTTCGTCCTCGAACTTAGAATAACTCTGGGTACTTCTACCTCATGCTAGCTTCTGTCTCCCAAGTTGCCTCTTCTATTTTGTGATTTTGCCAAATGACTTTTACTAATGGTACCTCCTTGTTCCGCAATTTCTTAACTGCTCGGTCTATTATCTGAATAGGCTGACTGTCATAGCTGAGGTCTTCGCGGACTGATACCAACTAGGGCTCAATCACCTGGGTGGCATCTGGGATATGCTTCTTCAGCATAGAGACATGAAATACGTTATGGATAGATGACATCTCCTGGGGTAGCTCTAGCTCATATGTGATGTGCGTAGATTATATACTCTTTTATGCATGTTTTTACTCACATTTACATACTTTGAGCATGCTTGATCTATGCATTTTTATACTTCCAGCTTTCTTTTTAGCATATTTACTCTTTTGGTTCGGAGATCTGCTTTTTGTGCATTTTCTGTACACAGGAGTCGAAATTGGTGAAGATTATGCGTCCTCGGACAAGCTTGGAAGGAATTGAAGGGAGAGAGCATCAGGCCGTGTACCACACACGGCCGTGTAGTTTTAACAGGAAGGGAAGAGGACATGGCCGTGTGAATCTCACACGGCCGTGTCTTGATTTGAAGAAATTAGTTTTT